>NC_048288.1:17998175-18324084 GCF_009762535.1 Notolabrus celidotus
TTTCCACTTGCTGTGCAAGGTACAATTACTATGGATAACTACTTCAAATAGCCCCACTTGTCAAACAATCCTTTAAGAGTAGACCTTCCTTTTTCAAACTGTTTGTGTGGAGGCATTTCAGCTTTGGCATCAGGAACACAAGAGTATGAGAAGGAAACAAGATTTTTTTAAAAGTGTTCCAATATCTCAACAGATCGATCAGAAAAATTGAAATATGGCAGCCAAACATATGACATGGAAAACAAACAACTAGTTCCACAATCCACAAACAATGCTGAGACAAACAGTCCATGACAGGCTAACAAACATGAACCCCCTGGCCAAAATGAATGTGCCAAAAAATATTTAACACTACTTTGTAGAAACGATGATAAAATGAATCGCCTTTTGGTCATCACATGAACTCTGCATTCAACTGCTTGTGCAAATTCAAAATCATGAACACAAGAAGAGCCTTTATTTCTGCAAAGAGATTTTCTCAATTTCTAATACTTGATTGATTTGATTTTGGATTTATTTAATAATCCAGTAACCTCTTTGCTGTTCAGAAGAGGAAAAATCAAATTTCTTAGTCGAACCATGACATGATCTTGTGATGAAGTCATGCCACAAACTCAGCTCTGTGATGTCCCTAAAGCCTGAATATATCTTTGAGTCTCTTGTTACTTAGTTTGTAATTCTGGTGGAGCACTCTGCCGGGATAAGAACTCTTCTTTAATTGATGTCTGCCTCGTCAACATGCTCACGTCTCTGCAGCAACTCAGGGTTAAGTGTTTGAGCATGCTCATTGCAGCTTTCCACTCTGGGAAAAGGACACACCTGCCATATTAATGTCACAGAACAAAGCAACAAAGGTAGTTCACCTGATTACTTCCTGCTCTTTAGCGACCTTTAAATTCTCTCCTTCTAATTATTCTCTGAAGTGGTGTCAGTATGCAGGGAGGGAAATAAATCTGCACTTCAGCCTCCATTTTGATGTCCAAGCAGAAAACAGGATCATACAAAGTTTAAGGAATTTAAATGTGTTCTCACTGGTTTGGCATCAGAGGGCAATAAGAGCAATTTTAAATGTACTTTTGTAAAACCAATAAAAACAGAAAACTGCTTTAAACTCAACATCAGATATTTACTGATACATATTTGCTGAAAGTACTTTCCTTTAACTGACTCCCTTTATGATTACTTCAGTTTCCTGAAGTGCCTGTTCTTCAGGGATGTTCTTAAGACATCTTAGAAGACATCTGTAGATGAACAACTGTACTTTTTAAAAAATGAAAAAGAAAGGAAGAAATAAAGATATAAAGGAAAGAAAGAAAACAATGAAATTTAAGAACATGCACATATCCATAGAATGACTGGCAAAATTTGCCATTGACGTACAGAGTTACACCTGCAGATTTCCATGACCTGCATCAATGAAATGGGCTATAATGGCTGCTTCTTTGGGGCAAATAGCCTAATCATAATCTCCCATCTGTGCTTGTATTTGCAACTGATAGGATCAAGTGTTTTACTAAGCATCTGACAAAGGGTTAACTGGAACAGCCTAACCCATCAAGGCCTGGGCTGACCAATGTGGCCCGTATTCTGCAGGTAAAATTAAAGTTTTAAGTGGACCGAGTTGCTTCAAGGACAGTGATTAACTGCTTTTTATCTTGGTAGGAACCTTTTTTTCTTGTCAGACACTCAGAATAAAAATCTGAGCAAGCTGTAACAAAAAGAGAACTTAAAGTGTAACTGTGATCCGGAGCATATCAGGGATTACATTTCAGTCATTAAAGCCTGCTGGCAGAACAATTCTACTGGAATAATTTGAAACTCATATTCAGACGTAAAAATATGTAAGATCTCAGACCCACTCTATTAACCTCAGGATATTTCTGTAACTATTTCAGCCAAAAAATTGAGCCTAATGACCATGTTGCAGCCATGAGGGCCTTAGTGTCCACTAACGCTGTTTTTTATGAAGTTAAAAACTAAAGATCCTATTCCTTCTTGATTGTGATTAGTAGGTAATGGAGAAGTGATATTGATGGACATGCCAGCTTGTGCTTAAGAGGGTGGGTGCTGAAAATGCACAAGTGCATTAGGTTTGCATAGAGAATAAGCTCTGCCAGCGTCAAAACAGTGCTAATGGACACAGGCCTTACAGCTTGTTTTACAGCTATAAGCTGAAGCAGTTCCAAACCTGTTTGAACATTATCAGACACCAAATACAGGGGGACCAGGTTTTCAAAAATGAAATTTACCTTTATAGTGACAGAATTTGACATAGTTACATATCATCCATATAAGATGAGCATTAACTCTGTACTTAAATAGAGGAAAATTCCTTTCCGAAAAATGAACAATTGTGGCTAACTTTGGGTCTTTACTCATGCAAATCAAATTCAAACTCTTACTGTTACTTCAATCTAACTCCTCCTCCGTTTCACAAGTTATATTTCATTTTATCTTCACTGGTATGAAAGTAACAAGCATTGCCTCTAATCATGTCCCTGGTTGATTGAGTAGAGTATAAATATATTGAGACCACAAATGTCTCCCACTCTTCTCAAGTCCTTCCCTTCAGCTCTCATCCAGTGATCTGTGTCTGATATGGAGACTGCCTGGGCTGTAATTAGAGGAAGGATGAGAAGGAAAAGAGGGAGGGGGCTTTAACGATGTCTCTGCTAGTTTCAACATCTTGTCTCAACTCCTGTAATTACACTTAGACTATTATTAATTCAGATGCATTCACCCAGAGGAGTAGAAAAAAAGCTCCAACAAGGGAAAGTCACTTTTAACAGCAATCATCAACTTATATAAAAGGACAGCAACGTAAACCATTCCATAATTATACATATTCATTCTACCTCTGTTGACAGGTCTATTCTGAGAATAAATGGTATCAGCTAGAAGTCATAAAAAGGTTGAGACTGAACACAAAGAGCTAAGTGGTGATTATTCATCACTTCCCATACTTAGACATTTATTTCTTAACAACAGGGTGTATTCACAAGCCTGAAAAACAAATTGAGATCACAAAATCTGTTTGTCTAACAAACCTAAAATCCAATAACCAAGGGTGGAAAAAAGCTCTCGATAGGAGATTGAAATAAATTAAAAATTGATAATGATATCTTTACATTTCTCTTGATGTGATTAAATAGCCCATCAGCAGACGTAGCAGCAGAATCAATCTACAGTGTTTTGCTTCACTACATAATTGAAAGAACACTTCCCGCTTAAAAGCATTGTTTCAGCAGCTCTTAAAGAAGGAAGATGTTTCCTGCAAAAGATAAGAAAGAAATGACCAAAGACAGGATGTTCTTGTAAGAAATGGTCAAGTGACTTAAGGTGCAGGCACACTACATCCGCCAAAAGCATTGATGAGACACTAAGGGGAGAATTCACTAAGTTTTAACTGTGGTCACTTATAGTGACACAAATTATTCATCATGTGTCCCCCACTATCTACTTAATTTGAATGTCTAATTCACTAAGCACATTACATTAATGATATTCAAGTGCAAACATGCGCATAACATTTTGTGTAGACTGCCCTTGATTTGCGTCTGGAGGTAAATATGAGCTGTCAGCATCTCTACTCTTTACTGTGCCGAGCACTCTCATCATGATGGAGCTCAAATGTGTCCATCTGCAGACAATGAGCTACATGATGGGGTGAAACTTCTTACCAGTTTATTGTGAAGTCGCAAGAGAAGTTAATCTAGAAAAAAAAAAATCATAATGATTGTCTCGACATGGACAGAGTGTGCATGTACTGTATGCACTGTGCAAGAGTTGAGCTCATGGCTGATATAACCTCTGAATATATCGGCCATAAGTAATATCAAAGTACTGCTAACAGACCTGATATACTGGTATATTACTTTTAAGTTCATCCTGAGGTGGAATTGCTGTCTTGATCACTTTAAAGTTTGCCACAGCTGTATGGCCCACCAACTTTAAGCAGATGGTAAAAATATCACTTTAACAGTGCATGGCTGTTAGTGCCATTGTTTGTGCACAACATGTTTTTATGCATTGAGTCTCATTTGAATAAAAAGGGGCCATGAGACATTACTTACTCCCCACTGCAGTTTGTGGTGCATTTGACACTTAGCATGCATGCTGTGAATTATAGTGTATCTATGTGGCTCATTTGCAGAGGGTTCACAGGTGCTAAATGTGTGAAATTATTTTGGTCAGTTTGTTTTTTGAGAAGATAAGAGTATTGTGCAAAATTCATCTTACAGTTCCAGCATTGTGAATGGTTAATATCCTTACACAAACAACTAACATTATTCCTAAAAACAACATTAGCTAAGTAAACCACAGTTAGCCAAAGTTAGCTTGCAGCCCCTCATGATATCCTGTGTCGGTCAAAGACAATTTTGAAGAAAGAGGATATTAAGGATAACTGGTTTATTTTTTTGTTTTTGCTACTTTAACAACTTAGTTTGTTCCAAAAGGAAGAACTCCTCAAACAATTCTGCTCCTGATGCAAACGTATTTAATCTTCATTACAAAGAAAGCTGAGCAACGAGAAACAAGCCAAGCTAACGTAAGTAGCAGCTCAGCTCACAGTCCTGCATCCTTCCAACAGATTTGGAGAGAAACTTATTCAGAAACCTAATTTCAACAAACACTACTTTAGTGTTTAATCTTCTTTAAATTAAAAAAGCTCCAAAGACAACTTCAAAAAAATGCAAATGAACTATGTTCTACAACTAATGAATGTTCTGCTTTCTATAGTCTATGGCCAATACCAAAATTACATTGTAACTGAAATATCAAATTCTTTATAAGATTGATATTATTCAGTAAACAAAACATAGTCACCATTTTTTCCTCCTCATATAAGCCTTTTCCTGACCATATACTCAAGAAATGTAACAGGGATCTCATTAAAACCTCACACACTCATGTCGGGAACATCTCTTGTTCATGTTTACTCTGCTACTGCTGCTTGTAAACAATTCAGATCCATCTTCTGTGGACTTCTTTCTTTCTCCCCAGTCCATCAGATCTGACAACCCCCTCCCTGTCTCACATGTGAAACATGCAGCATCACAGTAATGACTGAGCTGCAGACAAACAGCTCACTGTTTGCTTTGTTTGTGCTCACACAGTTAGAAGGTGTCCTCTTTAATTTGGAAACAGCAATGTGAAATATGAAACCTCCAGCCTTTCTTCCCTTTGCCTAATGGTTGTGTGCATGTGTGCATATGTATGTGTGTGAATGTGTGTGTCCACAGCATCTCACATCTTCTAACATGGAATCTGTGCCAGACAAATGTTCCTTTCATGCAGGTACAGGGTAATGAAAGCTGAAAACAAATTTTCTAACAAGCAGGAAACATCAGCTGCTGGCAGAGGAGCCCTTCAGCTGTACAACACACATCACTTCAAAGAATGCTTTTGTGTGTTTTCTCTGATTAATGATCAACAGGAGGTCGTATCAGTGAAAGGATGGAACATTTTCTCTGCAGGATTAACCCCTCCTCCACAGCTGTGATTAGCTTTTTCATGTCTGATCAAAACTTTGATCAGCACTTGATCAAAACCTGAGTCATTACAAAAGATGCTGGAAGCAGAAAATAGGAGAAACTGGCTTTTACATCACAAGTGGATCAGATTTGAGTATGTGCCTGCATGTGGGTGTGTATGCTCACCTACCACCTACTCCCACAGACGCCTACTCACAGTGACACAACACAGAGGACGAGTGCCTACACGCAGCTCCATCCCACTCGTGTTTACACTGAACTCCTGAGAGGAACTGCTCATAAACATTCACATTATTTACAGTAAATCAAGTTTTGTTCCACGCACCTATGCACATCATTTGTTGTTCATCCAACAGCAAACAAAAGGGAATGAAAGTTTGTGTAATCATAGAAAAGAAAACAGTTTGCTGACCACATTACCCCAGAGAGCAACGTGGCAGCATGCAGAACAGAAGACATGTCTTTTTCAGTAATTGGCTGCTTTAGCAGAGCTGAAACAATTAATGAAAACTCTTGGTGTTTTCAAACTAAGACCTGTTTTGATATCATTTAGAGTCGAAATGACTAAAAAGTATTGCTTCAGTCAGCAGCTGTAAAAAAACAGGCTGTACATGCTGCAACTTAATCTTTATGGGCCAGTCTCAGAGCCCATTGGCCATTGTCTGATGAGGAAGTTTGCCTCTGGGAATGATGGACAACTTTTTTGTATTCCTGGTGTTGTCAGCATCCAGTGCTTCCTGTTTCATGTGCAGAACTGTTTACAGTTTAATTAGCTATTTTCAAAATTTGAAATTAATTTTATCAGCTTTTTGCTTTATTTGATAGAACAGCTTGAGGGGGACAGGAAATGTTGTGGATGAGAGAGGGGATTGACATGCAACAAATACTGTTGGGATCAGGAATTGATTATATGACCAGTGCGACAAGGACTGTAGCCTCTATGCCTCCTCGACCAACCAACCCCCCCATTCAGCAACTTCAGAAGTGGCCAGATCAAAAGTGAAGTCAAATGTTCCCCTCCAGATATGTCTGCAAAGCCATCTCTTGATGCATTCCAGCAAGTCAGGAAATCTAAACACTGATTGTCTTTAGTGGCACAGAATCAAGTTGATGTGTGTCTCAGTTTAAATGTTCGATCCAAACAGATTGTTCGTTGCCCTGGCATGCAGATATCTGTTTGAAGAAATAAATAAATAATTGTCAGATTACTGCAAATGGAAGCCAGGATGTCATTTTGGTGGATTGTGTTCCTGCCTTTGCTATCCATACAGGCTGATACCAAAGCCTGCTGATACCTGATTGGCCAGTAAATTGTGATTTTTTGTGAGAAAATGTACCAAATCAACGTATGTCTTCTAAAAGGTATTGTTTTTGTCACTGTTGTCACTCAGATTGTTATTTCAAGTGCCATTCAAGTCCCTGCACTGCTCATAAAATATCAAATCCTGACTGTTAGTGGCTTATTGTATTTAAATATAGCCTGAATGAACCACTCATGAGGAGATACAGGAAGAAACCAGATAAGTGCAGCCTGTTTTACATTAAAAGATCATAAATTAGATTAAAATTGATAGACAAGTCTGATAAAAGTAAAATATACCCTACATAAAAGCACTGTGATTCCATCAAAAATCTTTAAATGGCCTTTAGCCATTAGCTGGGATGTCTAAAAGAGATCCTATATGTCTGCACTGAGTTTAAAGTGAACAATTGAATTGTGGCAGTGCTTTGACGTCAGACTCCTCAAGTCTATTAACTCTCCCCTCCTCCTCTGATCAATACATCCTCCAGGTGCAGGATATAATGTGTAATCATAAAACACAGATTCCAGTCATCATTCTGACCATGATGAGAGGAACACAGTGCCGTTGGCAGCCGCCGTGTAATTACCCGGCTGGCACAGACCATAAGGGAAAACTACACTATGCAAATATTTCATTTTCTCACAAAGACTCCTTAGGGATCTGTTGTGTACTCTGCAGAGGTAATATCTGTCCAACCGGATAATTTGACGCTACAACAAAGAGAAATCCATTTTATTATCCCAGGCTTAGGCTTAGGCCTGTTTATCCAGAACAGATCTGGGTTAAATTAAAGTTACTTAACTGAACCGATGAGGGAAAAAACACATGCACTTAGAGGCTGTCACCTCTAACTCAAATGAACAGCTCTTTATGTCCAAGGTCTGACAGCCTGTAACTGACGGCTTCATTATTTCCAGTTTAGTGTAAGAGCACAAAAGGTTTCCTTTTTCAGATAATTTTAAACACTGAAGGACTTCAGGGCAGCTATTTGCATGCTGCTCTTGCTCCAGCTACATCTCATATTCCTGAATGGCACTGCTTTCATCACAAACAGATGAAGCTTAGCTGAGTGGTAGCCATCAGAGGAAACACAGCAGAAACATAATTCAAAAATGTAAAGAGAAAGAACAGAGTATATCAGAGGTTGCTGTTCAAGCAACAATGAAATCTGTAGAGCACTGACACAGCTGTTATGATTCTTTTCATGGTTGGTTGATTTATCTGCTAGTTTTTCCCAGAAGTTCTTCACTGATAAGAAAATAAAAATAACAAAACAGACAATTCCTTTTCCATTTAAACACCAGCAGACATTTAAATCACAGGGAACAGAAGCAGCTGTACAGTAACTCTGTGACATTCCTACTTGACAAATGAAAGAAAGGATGAACCTAATACTAGATATGTAATGATATACACTTCATTCATGATACAGTACTAGTCACAATACTGGGTTTACGGTATTATTTTTCAAGGGTGTAAACTGTGTCCTTTCAAAGTAAAATCACATATGTCATCAAAATAGGAATAAGAATAACCTAGCAGAGGGCTGTAAAAAGGCAATAAGCATCACAATTAACAGTCTTATGACAATCTTTTTTCTAAAGCTTGAAAATAAACTACCCAAAAAGGTACTTCTGCTGGATGGTAAAGTTAGGACAGTAAACGAAATAGTACAGTAAATGTGTTTGCGCCACCTAAAGAATTTCTATCATTGTCCCAACCATGTTTGTTATGTCTCTCTCTCTGTTACCTGCAGTGGTGAAGAGATACCTAGATACCACTAGTTTATTGATAGCAGATGTTAATCTTATAAGAACAGAAATTTTTTTTTTAATGATGGTCAAATGTCCTGTGTCAGGCTGCCCAGGTATCGTGTATGTGTGGGAAACACTGGCAGTGCATCCTAAACTGCAAAATCTACACCTGCTGCTGTCACGTCTGTATGCCTCTCTTCAGCTCAAGTCCAAACAGACGCCCAACAAGAGAAGTCAAAGGCAGATAGCGCCCTCTGATGTTAAAAAAAGGGAGTCAATCATTTTTCATCTCACTGATTTGAATAATCCCTTATGTGTATCTATTTTTTAGTGACTCATGAAGTACTGATGAATCCCCACTGAGCACCATAAATCAATTTTATGTTGATAAATGAATACATTTAACAACCTAGTTATCTGAAGACCTCAACAAGTTTAAAGATATCCATTGGATGAACAAAGTTCCATCTTTTAATGGGTCTGAATTTTCTGATAAATGCACACAAAATGCTGGAAAAGATTCACTGCAGAGCCTGTGAGGGAAAGTTTCAGCACCACAATGTGGACAGCTCCTCAGCCTCACCAGCAGAGGACCCCGAGCCTCACATTGATTTCTCCATTAATCATAAAGAGACTCACAGACAGAGTTGTCAGATTTAGTCATGCTTAGTCCATTTCTCCTTCAGTCCTAAACTACAAATCACTACTCCGTCTATTTCCTCAAATATGCCTCAGGTGAAACAGCACGGAGACAGACCAGCAGAAACAGGAGATTAGATCAAGACAAAGGAGACATGTTCCTATGAGGGGAGGGGGGGTAATGTCTCTGACTCTCTGACAGAACATAACAATGCTTCTGCTGAGGTAAACAGACACAAATGGAAGGATCTCTGAGTCTGAAGCATCGCAATGTATTAAGCAGAATTCAATCAATATCCCGCGCTGCTTCTGTCGCTTAATGCAGACCCTCACAATTTCATTATAACGCACTCAGCTCACAAACAGAAAGAGGATTCCACAAGTGGGTAACATGTAGGGATGAGATCTTGGTGGATGCAGTGGACTCTGATTCAGGAAGATTAGATAAACGCTCTGCTTTTTTGTATGACTGCTAGTTTTTCTTTGTCATAAATTGCAGGACAAACTGAATCAAAAATTCGGAAGTGAAATGTTTTCTGGCTTGTGGAATACGTTTCGGATAAAATATCACTCAGACACATCGACAGATAAGCTGGATCTGCTTGTAAATTCCTCATACTGACAAATAAGATTGACCTTTTTAAAACTTTTATCAAAGATTTATACTTTTTGTAATTGTATCCTTTCGTAAGAAAAGGGCTGATAACTAGTTTCCAATAATCACGATGCCAATATGTCTGTTGGTGCATTTAACATACAGCGAAGTCTAAAGCTTTTATTTAATTTTTTATTTGTATTTTTTTCAAACAAGGTTTATCTCAGTGATGTTAATACAGTGACATTAAATGGACAGACTTTTGAGTGAAGTTTGGCATGACAGCCTCCGTGACAGGTGACTGGCACGTTTGTAAATGGAGAAAAAAGTACTTGCAATATGTATAAAACACAGCGACTGATCAATAACTAAAGCAGCCCTCTGATTTGAAACAAGTGGTAGCGTGATATTAGAATAATGAACTATAATCCTTAACTCACCATGGAGGGGTATAATCCGAAGACAGTGAGGGAGAGGACGGGGTACAGCACACTCAACAGGACCCGCATGCTGACGGGCTCCGGGCAGTCTCTTCTCTCCGGGGTGCAGTCCTTAAACATAGATCTCCAGTTCGTGTGTCCCTCTCACCGCCTTTCTCCCGCACAGAGAGCGCTCCGACGGCGGAACAGCGACCATACGCACACCGGCATCACACCCATCCGTTCCTCGCGCTCAGACTGCAGGCAGAGCCGAAGAGAAAAAGTTTTCAGAGGAGGAAATATTCAAATATCTGAGGAGCAGCAGACTGCAGGGGAGGCGCAACAAGGACGTGACATCACATCTATCTACTGCATCCATCTACCTGGTTAATGCTGACGCTGTCAGGTTATCAGGATGAAGATTACCTTCAGACTCACCTTCAGACTGTCGTCTAGTAGCAAACAGGAAAATAACCTTTGTTCCTGTTGATTTCACTGCTAACACTGTGCTCTCAAGATTTTGACAAAAAAAACAGACTTTGTTTGGTTTTACATCAATAAATGATAATGACAATACAGAATATGGACTTTATGGGGAGGAACTATTGTGCAAAACTAATGTTAGTCCCTCTGACTTTGAGAAACTCCAGAGGTGACCCCTATACAAACTTCAACATGCCCACACATTTTTATGTTGCTCTGTGCATTCTCCTGACTCAGATCCAGATGTTCTCTGTGGATTCAAACAAGCTCTGCATCCTGATTTAAATGTTAAAATCTTATAACTTTGCTCAAGGGCTTTTGGAACTCCCTTAACTCAGTATTATTTGGGCAATATTGGAACTAAACAGCCAACAACAAAGTCTTAACTTTGTTTGTAATGGTGCTGGAATCAAGATGCAAGTAACTATCCTAAGAACGTATCATGTAGTCCTAAATGGGTTCTCTAACCTCTAAACCTTCCCCTTTTTCAGTCTCTGTAGAATAAACATCTAGAGCTCTCAATGTGGACATGGTGGAACAATATTTTACTCAACTGTACCCATGGTCCTTCAGATCCCTCTTAAAATTTTCCTAAACAATATCTGAAAATCACAGAAAAACAGTCCGTGTCCAAAATGTATATGAAAACATTTCAGAAAGGCTACACAATAAACATGGTCCAGGGGTTAAATTCAGGGACTGAATTAGCTGAGGTGACAGCTAGCAGCTCCAACCTGTCCCTCAAAGAGGCCACGCCTCTAGGTAAGCATAGCTTTAAGCCTTAAAATTCCTGTGAGGAGTTTTGAGATGATATGAAACTGTCATGTTTGGTAACAAGGGAGCAGGACCCATGAGCAGAGTTGAAGATTTAATAAACAAAAGACCAGAAAAGCAAAAAGGTACAAGAAAAACCTACTTTCCAGGACAGCAGACTCCAAAAAGGTCTGACTGAAAACATGAGGAAACCACAGGGAACACAAGAAGGTATTAAAAGGAACACTTGGAGCGAGAGGACACAGGGAAACACAATTGAGACAACACAATGATCAAATAGAAAATGGAGGAAACACAGAGACTAAATACACACAAGATAATTAGACTCAGGTGTGACACAAGACACAGGTGGAATTAATCAGAGTAATCACAGTGGAGGGGAAACACACGAGGGCAGGAAGTATACTTAATCCAGATACACAGAGATTAAGAATTACAAAATAAAACAGGAAACACAATAGACTTGACCAAGTAACATTACTTGTATACAGACAGGGAAAAAATAAGAAATAAAACACAAGGTAAGTCAATAAAATAAAACATAAATTCAAAGACAGATTACAATACAAAGAAAATACAAATTTAAAACAAAAGCAATTAATGACACAGGTGTTGGTGCTAGGTTTCATATTGTATAACATCTAGTGTTGCTTGACAAATTTTCTGTGTATGATTCAAGCACACCTGAAGGGTATGCTAGCACAGGAAAAAGCCTACATGATGTTAAAGTGGCTGTGCATCATCCAAACAGGCTTAGTATCATGTTCTTTGCTTCACAAACCCTACATCCTGGTTTTATTTTTTCATTTATTTTTTCATTTTTTTATTCAGTGCAGTCAAAATACACATAACAAGACCAACAGTGAAAACACATTGTAAAATAACCTCACATGAAACAGGAGGGAAAACAATTTCACAGCTACAAAAACAATGACTGATGAAGTCGAGATGAAAAATACTTTTTGCAAGGATGTGCAGTGAACTGACCGTTTTGTTTGCCCTGTTCTGCACTCAGCATGGATAACATCCATATTTACATGACAGAATGGTTTTGCAGGTTCAGCTACTCTAAATGTAATTTGAAGTTAGAAAATATCACTGTTTTTAACAGCCTCATATGAATAAACACATCCAAATTGCATACTAAACTTACTTATGCAAAGATTTAAACTCTTTCAAATTGTTTGTTCTGAAAATAAATTCAAAATAACTGATTTATGAATCTCTTTAGGAATATCTCAGCACTCAAGAATATAAAAATATCAGCTTCTATATGCCTTGTGCATTGCCCCTCTGCTCTGCCTGCTGCACTTGTGTCCATTGGGACTTGAAGCTGAATTTTTTACACTTACTTTGTGCTCTCCTCTCTAAATCCTTGCTTTTGTTGTTCAAACTCTCAGATGTGTGTTGCCTTGGACAAAAATGTCTGCTGAATGAAATGGTCACATTGCAATTTCCTCCACAATAACTCTCCTCCTCTTCACCCTCCCTCTGAGACATTCCTTGCATTATGTAGTATGTGTTGTTTGTTTTTTTTACTTTCTCCGTACGAGGAACGAGTCTCCTCCCATTTTCTTCAGAAGCAAAGGGAAGCAATCACGCTGTTTGGGTTGTTTATGACTCTCATTCAGATCTGGAGCTGAGAGGTTTTATCGACAAGGTTAACTGATCGGTCCTGCGCACATCTAAGCTTACCCTCTTTTAGTTTCATGAATATCTCTCGCCTCAGGTATTCATGAGTCCATTCACCAGCGGAGCAGCGGAGGGGAGCTGAGATGCCAGAGCAGGTAGTGTGACGGTGCTGCCTCCAGAGAAGCATCTCTACAGAGAGCTACAGTCAGCTGAAGTCTTCATAATGTGGCCATCAGATGTGTGACACTGTGCCCGGAGGAATCTGTTTGTGGTCATGAGGAAGAATACCTCAACTCAGAGTACATCCTCCTCTCTATCCTTTGTTTCAATGTTTTTCCTTCTTCCTGTGGTTATATTAACATGAGCTTATTTTGGTTTTTGGGTCATTTAATTTTGCCTTATCAAAACATGCAAAAAGACATGATGCAGGCCCTGCAGGATTTCACAGGCTTTTTCTATGACTGTTGCAGCCCGAAGAGTAGTAAGAGTAGTAAGTCTTAAACTTCTGATGTTTACGAAATATATTGTATCTAAACTTAAAGGAATCAATATTCTGCAATGCCTGTGGGGATTAAAAGCTGCATGTTAAAATTTGTAGAGAAGTTGTGTTGTTGCTTTAAATTACATGGCCAGGACAAAGGTGAAGGGATTGATTTAATTTGCTTGAATATGCTGAATCACTACCGAATGAATATTGTATTTTTGTTCAGCAGCATATTTTTCTCAGTCTGCTCTGAAGCTCCTCATATTCAGCGACACGTCTCTGAAAATGCAGGGCGCTCTCAGTGAAAGGTCAGTGAGGCTTTGTGGTTGTTGTTTTTTTCTCCATTTCATGGATCCTCATGAGGACACTCTGCTCATGGTCTCAAGAGTCACTTCATGAACATACAGATTAAAGTAATGGACCAAAGGAAGAGTGCTGATTTGGCCAGGAGGATCATTGAAGAGGTCATCTTGGCTTGGAAAGTCTGAGAACGTATCATCCAAATACTTATTAAGTTTATTGAAGTGATTTTATCTTGGGCTTATTCTTAATATTTATGTGTCTTGTTTATTCCTCTGGGGTTGATATATTTCAATTTCAGCAACAATGTGATGTCATTTCCATTTAAAGAAAAACAGCCAACATAAACTAAGAGCAGCTATGAGAGAAATGGTGGTAAACCCCAAACCAGCAGAGATGCGACCTGCACCATTGGTGGAGCAAGGAGTTCATGTCTTTAGTTGAAGCCTGAATCATTCTGGTTATTAATCAAGCTATAACTCCTGTCATCCTTTGTCAGTCTGACTGAACCAGCTAATAATGAAGAACAGTTTAGATTTTTTATTTTTTATTTTAAGTTATGTTTTTGGGCATTTTTGCCTTTAATGACAGGACAGCTGAAGAGAGACATGAAATGTGGGGAGTGGAGATTTGGGGAAGACATGCAGCAAATGGTCAACTGGCCAGGAGTCGAACCGGTGACCTCTGCGACGAGGACTGTAGCCTCTAAAAGTGAGGCGCTTAGACCACTAGGCCACCAATGCCCCAATATTTTAGTTTTTAATGGTAAAGTATTCTCATCTGTTGGTGAGCAAGTATGATATCTAGATAATTATCTTGTGGGCTGATGAACATTTATTCTTGTTAGGAAATGCTTTAAAACATCAGCTGTCATCCACAGAAAGTGGATTGTGTCATTTGTTTCCGGCTGGTGAAAGGGCTTATAGTAGAGAGTTGGCCAAATGTCCGTAAATAAATGATAGCTTGCTAGCCTTAGCTGCAGTTACCTTGCGCACTTTGTCAGTTCAGCTGAGCTTTTGGCACAGCTGTATCAGTGAGGAGAGAGTGTTATCAGCAGCATGTGGGTGCTCAGAGGGCAACTGCTGCATACTTTTCAGAGCGTTCAGAGTTTTTGTTCAGTGTTTGTATTTAGCGTTTCTGAACATCTCACGGTGTGGACCCACAGCACACAATGAGGCACGGCTGAAAAAGTGCTCCTATTCATCTTGTTTTGCTGCTGTTTGCTACCCTGCTCAGTGCTTTCTGGGATACCAAGTGACATGAGCAGAGCTGGTGGCTTCGCTTTGTAACAGCTATTCTCCTTCTTTATGTCAAAGTCAGCCACACAAAGAGAGCAGTGATATACTCTTAAATAAATAAACCTTGTGGGGAAGACACCTAAAATCAAGACAGTAAATGAAACAGAGGAGGAGGGCTGTGCAGCTGTATTGGTTGCTTGTCAATGGGCACGTCACCTGTGCTGTTCAGAAAGGTGCTCTCTGCTCTAGGCAGTGATGGCTAATCATATTCTGGGTGAGGTGGGACTCTTCACCCAGGTAACTGAAACAAACAGGAAACAGATCTGTTGGGATAAATAAGGAAGATGGACAGATATAAAAAGGAAAGACTGACTGGTTGACATTTGATGTGCACTTTTTTTTCTTATATTACGTTTTTGTTTTTTTTCAATAATAGAAACTATCAAATCACAATATGTTGTATCAAAATACATCACAACCACAATATAAATCAAATCTGGGACAGAATATTGCTACACAATCCTAATGAGACAAAAGCAAAGCGTCCCAGCTCTTAAAATACATTCATCTGAAAAACAAAAAAGAAGATTAAGCTCCTGGCAATTTTCATCTGTAGCCCAAAAAACAATCACACAAGGCACAACATCTTTAAGTTACATTACATACAGTATATCAGATACAACATAAAATGGTCTTAGCATAACTGAACTGGGATTCACAATGTTAACAATCTGTTCATGGTTGTTACGTGTCCAAAAGTTAAAAAACTGCTTTCATCCACCTCAAAAACATTGCCAGTTTCCGCCCCTCCCTTTCCTTCACTGCTGCTGAAACTCTCATCCACGCCTTCATCACCTCAAGACTAGATTATTGCAATAGCATCCTCTACGGTACACCCAATACCCTCCTCAACAAATTACAATACATACAAAACTCAGCTGCATGCCTCCTCACTCACTCCTGCTCCAGAGACCACATCACCCCAGTCCTCCAGAACCTCCATTGGCTTCCTATCAGCTTCCGAATACAGTATAAGATCCTCCTCATCACCTACAAAGCCCTCCATAATCTAGCTCCCTCCTACCTCACCGACCTTCTGCAGCCATACAATCCCTCTGCAACCTCCATTCCATCAATGCCGACCTTCTCACCCCTCTCACCAAACCCAAGCAGCGAACCTGGTGGGACAGGGGTTTCTCTGTCGCTGCCCCCACCCTCTGTAGCTTCTCTCCCTCACTCACCAACTTCAAATCCGGACTCAAAACCAACCTTTTTAGAAAGGCTTTTAACCTATAATTGATTGATTTTTGTTTTGTTTTGTTGCTTTGCTTTCCTTTGCTTTTTTTGCACTGTTTCCCTTTGCTTTTCTATTGTATAATTTATTTTCTTGTAAAGAGAAACTTTTAAAGCGCTTTCATAAATAAAATGTATTATTATTATTATTATTATTATTATTATTATTATTATTATTATTATTATTACTACTAACAATCTGTTCATGATTGTTACGTGTCCAAAAATGACCAAATGTGCGTCACTCATCAGCAAGTTTAATTTAAGTGGATGTTGCTGATTTATAATCTGCACTTCGACAGCTTTATTTGAAAGACTAACCTGAGCTTTTCTAATCCTTATAACCAGATTAACAGTGAAGCCCTGCTGAAGACAGAATGACGCCAAAGTTATACTGAGATCATTATTTCTAGAGCATAGGGCCACCAAGCTAGCTGTTGCATTAATGAGCATACATGAACAGTACATGTGAAAAGGCAGGCAGGTACAGAGTTATCATTAAAACAGTCCTTTGAGAGCTGCAGACACCAACAATTTATTTGTTGTGTCAGAGCATTTCATTTGTGGGGTTCTTTTCAGATGTGAAAATAATTTCCACAAGAAAACAAAAAGTGACTTTGAAAAAGATTGCCAACCTTCGTCTTCAAGATTTTCTTTTGTTGGAAAACGCAAAGTTTTCTTTCTTTTAATATGACTTGTCACTCAAAACTTTAAAAAATATAAAGTTTAGTTTTTGTACCAAACAGGATTCAACCCTGCAGATGAGAGGAGCTGAGGAGAGCAGATAAATATTCTCCTCACTTCTAACCTGTGTCTAAGAGGAGAGTTAGGGGGCTAACTGTTCTGTAGAAACTTTAGGTTCCACCTGGACACTCACCTTGTGTGTGCTCTCACAAACAGAGCTGGGGAGGGAATAACAGACTGAAGTGGTTCATTAACTACACTCTGTGAGGCTTCATAACTCTGGGAAACTTTCTCCATAACTGTCACATCCACTCAACCTTTACATGCAGAAGTTGGGGAAAACACTGAGAGTAAATTTTCTTATTCAGCCTCCTATTTCACCCCGCACCGATAGATCCAGGGGTGATATTTTCCATTCAGTTTGTCTGCTGTGTTTTGCGCAGTCTACTATTTTTTGGTGGCCTGCTGTGTTCAGACTGCAGCATAGTGTTCCCTCCACAGCAGAAAAACTCTCCTGTCATAGTTTAAAGCAACAGGGAATGAAACCGCTTTCAATACACCACTAAAAGCCCTGCTTACCAATGAGATCCACAGTCACAGCTGCAGCAAGAGAGGGAACTTTAACACTGACAGGGAAAGAGACATACAGTACATCCAGTTTGCATTATACAAGGGTTCATCTCAATTTACAGATTATATATAACAATATAGAATCTGTGCAATATGAACCCCAAGACTAGTTGTTTGAAATCCAAATAGTATTGACCAATCAGTTATCAGCAGGCTTTGATGTCTGCAGGAAAAACAGTCTGTATGGAAAGAAGGCAGATCACAATCCACAATAATGACATCCCAGGTCCCATCTTCAGTGATCTGACAGCAATTTACTTCTATAAACATATATCTGCATGCAAGAGCAGCTAACAGTCTGTTCTAGATCAAACACTTGAGAGGTCTCAGTTTAACTAAGTGATCAAATCACATGTCCAACGTTCAGAGACTACAGGCCTTGACGTCTAAGCTTAAAATCCCATCCTCAGCCATTTGCCTTATGTCATTCTTCACTCTCTCCTCCCTGTTTCCAACTCTATCAACTGTCCCAGTCTCTAAATGAGGGCGTAAAAAGTCCCCCCATTTATTAAAGAAAGAAGAAACAACATGATAAAAAATGTACTCTGATGGTTAGTGTCTTATTCAGGTTCACACCTAAATGAAGGAAGCCAGAGTGAAGCCTCTGTGTAACTTACTTTTAACAGTGAAACTGATACTCACCACAAAGAGATGAACAGGCACTCCTCTGGGGGATGTAATGAACCAATACATTACAGTGCTGTTTTTTCCAGACATATTTTGGGGGGGGGGTGTCCTTTTCACTTTTGATCTGAACACACGGTTGCTTCTCAAGTAACTAGTTGGACTGTACACAATGCGGTTCATGGAAAAAGAAGCCTTGGCTAAAAAATCGTTGATGAAACTGCTGGCTACACTTGATATACAGATATGCAGATGGCGTGTCCTGGCTGGATGAGCTGCACCTGGACACCTGCTTACAAAAGACCTCCTGACCCCCTGATTCACTCTCACTGACTCTCTGATGCTGGCTCTGGCATGGACTGTAAATCTCCTGACATCACTGATGACAGTTTGTTGATTTAATTTGGGTTGTTGCCATAGACTGTATAAAATATGGATTTAGTATCCATGACGTCACCCATCTGTTTCTGAAGAGCTGTTTTGAAGCCAATCGTCGGCAGCAGCCATATTTCTTCTGTCAAGCCAGTGTGACATACATAAAGAGGCGGGCTTTGAGCCTCCTAGCCAACAGCTACAGTGTTCCCGCAGTCAGCTGTGCCTCTCATTGGAAGACTCGTAATCTCAATATCTTTGAAATTGCGTTACGTTAGAAAAAAATTCACCCCCCTCACAGTGTGTGCCGATCGAGAAATGAGCTATCCAGACTACACTCGTATTTTGTACCAGGCTGTAAACACGTTTATTTCTGCTGTAAAGATCGTCTTTTTCCCATTCATGTGTATGTGACTTCTGATACTTCCGGAGCCAGCCTGAAGCGGATCCTTGATGAACTGCAGTTTTTAGCACTTCGGCATTGGACTCATATTTTTAGACTGGAGGTTGCCGCTTGGTTGTTGCACATATACTATTCATTTGTAAGTGCCAGGTTGTGTTTGTTTCCATTTTGTTACAATCCTTGAGCTGGGTCTGACACGTCAAATAAAAAGGATAGGAGGAGAAAGGATACAGGGCCTATTCAGACATCTATTGTGGGGTGCTGATGAGGTAGACTTTAATAAAAAGAGCTGGAATATATGGTTAGTCCAAGTAATTCAAATTAAACAGACCTTTGACCAGAAGAGCCAACAGGCCTCTTTGTAGACTTTTGGTAATGGGTTGTTTTTGTTAACTGCAAGTACTGCTGGTTGTCATGTGTGACATCATTAATATAAATCTTTACTTTTCACCACACCATTTGAGGCCATTCAAAACATTCAGAAGTTTGTTCTGCAAATTAAAAGCCTCCATCTTACTGCAGCTCAGTCTTTTCCCTTTCATGGTCCCTGAAAGGAAGCCGAATCTTCCAGGATGTATTGAAGACTGCAGGTAAGGGAAGATGTGTTAGAACTGAGGTGAGTGTTTTTTGCAAAAAGGTTTTTCATTCATTAAAAAACACATGAGGCATGCAAGACGTCAGATTAAATGACCACGGGCTAAGATGTTTGCACATGTCTGTGTGTTCTCCAGATTATAAGGAGAGAGCTGCTGGTTAAAGGTTAATGCTCCACTCAGGGTGTGTGAGTGTTTAAAGCGTGTGTGTGTATTCATCTGTATTCATTCTCCCAGAGGTCGCCTAATGAGCATCCTCGCGAGTGGGATCGTGTCAGGAGGTGTCAATCACAGTCTTGGTAAACACAAGTTACCAATACTAACCAGTGCTGTCGTGCAGCAGCTTTGCTTTGGGTAGTTAAACATTTTGAGCCAGCAGAGCATGAAGAGCTTATGTTTTTTGTATTTTGTCAACTACTGAGTTTTTTCTGTTTGAGAACAAACAAAGCTGTGAGAAAACATGAGCAGCTATCTCTGCCTCATGTATCAGACACAGAGCATTCTACGATTTCTGAAAAGCTACTAATGCAGAGATGATTAACAGGATGTTTCTTTAGAATTGATTGAGTGAAAATAACATGGCTAACACACCCCTGCTGTGCAAAAATGAAGCCAAAACACTGTTGCAACGGCTGTAAGCATCTTGTGCTGATGACACATGCCAAGAACTCTTGCCCCTTCAAGGATCTAAAAACCCACATTTAAATCATTGATAAATCACCATGGCTCCCTCAGGTGGGCCCAGTCCACAGCAGAACAGATTCTTGTGTGGGTTTGAAGCAGACACTTACGGTTATGGAAAGTTAAATGCCTCTTGTGCAAGTGTTCGCTACATTTCCTCTCACTATTCTCTACTCTGATAATCCAGTGCATACAGCACTGCAGGAGCCTCATTTGTCAATAGAGCTGTCAACCATGGTGTCATACCCCCTTTTTTTAAGCATCTAATAACTCAAACTTCAGAAAAATGAACATTTGGATATGAATTGGCATGATAAGAAGTCACTAAAATGACATAAACAGTGTTTGTGAAACATTTATTTGACCTGTACTTTGATTTTATAGTTTGACTGATGTCCCATCTGTTAACACAGAGGAGGCAGGCTTTATGACTTGCATAGCAGTCAGTCAGTGGGGACAACTCTAAATATTTTGGCTTCACTTTCGGGTGGCTGTCATGTTCCATTTTTATAGGAGTGATTTAGGAACGTTCTCACCCTCATTCTTCCTTGGCAGATCGCCCAGGTACATTTACAACCACCTAAGTAAATTTGCCGATCATTTATGTATTTTCAGTTTTTTTTTTTTTATCCTATACAATCAGCCTCTAAGATCTATAAGATAGTGTCTGATCTGCACCCCTCTGTAGATGATTAGAGAGAGAGAGAGATCTACGGTCTCTCCTGGAATGCATTTATTGCAGTCTGATGTCTCAAATTAAATATGAACCTTTTATTGTTGTTGTTTTAATTGTTTTTGTGCAGCTTTCTGCTTAGTCTGTGTTCTGAATCATTGCGTCACAGATAACTAGCCTCCCCACATGAGGCTCACCTGGTGTCAGGATGGATCTACAACTGAAAGTGTTGCATATTTTACACAGTTGTGATATTGCATTGTTGCATTGGCTGGAATATGTGAAAGTAAACCTAATCAACTCACTGTCATTCATATTTTTCAGTGAATTTCAGCTATCTTCAGCTGTTTTCCACTATTTCCGCCTCTGCCTGTAAAAACTCTTCAGCCTCTTGAAAATCCTTCTCACTAAGAGTTTTTAATCTCATGAGCTCTCTTAAAGGCTATGATGCTTTGTGAGTAACTTTTATCAGTACCAGGAGTTTTACCTTTGAGAGAAATCCAAAGAAAACATCACAAGATCAAGAATTTTCTTTGATTTCATCACTAAGAGCAACTCTTTGGACGATTAAGCTTTGTGAATATGCCCCTAGAAGTGCTAGACTGTGACTCTGTCAAAGTCTATACTGTGAAAAAGTGTCAGTGTGAAAAAATATATTAGTGTGTGTGAGGGTCACACACACACACACACACACACACACACACACACACACACACACACACACACACACACACACACACACACACACACACACACACACACACACACACACACACACACACACACACACACAAATCTGTATCAAAACCACCTCATACAGGTTAAAGGCTTTACATACTGTCAGGCATTATCATGTGTTCAGTTACTCCTAATTACAGTCTCTGTAGACAATGTTTAAGTTTTTGGTTCAAAGATCTGATTTGACAAAACAATGCTTTCTACATGAAGGAACCACCTTCACCTTTTACTGCATTATGGTGTTGCTGGAGGGTTCAGACTCTCTGTATTAATATTCATTTCTCTGTGTGTTAGAGTTACCTGTTTGCTGAGTCCTTCCTCCTGGTGTGAGCAAAGGTGGGGCTGAGGGTGGAGCCTGTTTATGTGCAGAGTTTTACTGAAAAGGACTGTACCAAGTGCTCTGACAGCACAGGGGGACTCAGGATTGCTATTTAAATGACTTATAAGCTGTTTCGATTTTATTGTTTTTGTGGTTCAGTCATCATTCCCTGTTTCACTTCTTATATTTTGTGTTTTCCTAACTGCAATTCATTGTCCTAGTTTATCCAACCTGAGCCTTAAAGGAACTTACCTTCACAGTAGTTGGTCCGTCTCAATCCCCATGTCTATACCTCTGTGTCTTTGCACCAAATAATGACCATCCCTGCCTTCAGTGTTTTCCCAAGTATAACATGGTCTATGTGTTGGTTGTAATTGTTTTTTGCTTTGTCTCTTCTTGGATTTCATCAGCTTAGCACTCTCGAGATTAAGTTATAAATCAAGTAGTGACAGTGTTTTGTTTCTTACATATGCACAAGTGCTCATTTTTTATTACTTGATTTATTTCTTAGTTATTAGTTTTATGCCTCTATTAGATAGTACATCCAACGAGAGACAGGACATGTGACAGAGTTTAATAAGGATGTGAGCAGAGCAGGGAAGACATGCAGCAAAAGGTCAAGGCCAGGAGCCTAATCAGTGACTGGATGAGGACTTCAGCCTCTGCATATGGGGTATGCATTTAAACAGCTATGCCGAATTTGATTCTAATCCTCCCATCAAATTTTGAAAGTCATAGAATTGGAAAAGTGGCTTTATTTTAGGTTTGAAAACAGCTTTAGCCTCCTTTTTGAGAGGTTATGTTTTGTTTCCCACATCACTCTTTCAATTCAGTTTCCTTTTTTTAAAGATGAATCCCAAATGTAAGGCTCCACACTAAGGCTGTTGCCATATACCAACATTAATGATAACTGTCCTTTTAAAAAGGTGAAATATGATTTTCTGCTAAAATTAATCATACTGTAATAACTGTAACTAACAGATTCATAGTAGGGAGGGCTGTAGTGGTTCTTTATGCTGGCTGTCACCCACCACAAAATAGAAGGAAGATGAAGAAGAAGCAGCAGCAGCAGCAGAAGAAGAAGAAGACTTAGTAACCTGCTAAGTGTGCAGTGTGCCACGCAGAATCACATGCAGATAGACCTGTCACTCTACCCTTGCCTTGCCTTTCCCAAGTTTGACTGTTGTTTTGTTTTTAGATTTCCATAAATATCATAACAATATTGTTATCAAGAGTCAAATAGCTATGGGGCGCCGTTTGAAACGTTGTGTACACCAAAGATAAGAGAAACATTTCTCCACATTTAGCCCCAGAACATCATCGAAATGTAGTATTTTTAAAAGTCACTTTTTTTTAATCACATTTAGAGGAATATTTGTGATCTTCTTCACATTTAATTTTGTTGTGAAAAATATATTAAGTTTAATTATTGTTAAATCCAAATGCTAAATCTAAATCTAAATGTTAAATATAAATGTTAAATATAAATCTAAATGCTAAATATAAATATAAATGTTAAATATAAATGTTAAATATAAATATGAATTCTAAATATAAATGTTAAATATAAATGCTAAATCTAAATATGAATTCTAAATATAAATGTTAAATATAAATGCTAAATATCAATGCTAAATATAAATCTAAATGTTAAATCTAAATCTAAATGTTAAATATAAATATAAATGTTAAATATGATGTTTAACATTTATATTTATATTTAGCATTTATATTTAGATTCAGCATTTGGATTTAACAATGATTCAACTTAATATATTTTTCACAACACTATTAAATGTGAAGAAGATCACAAATATTCCTCCAAAAAAAGTGACTTTTAAAAATTCACTCTACATTTTCATGACGTTTTGGAGCTAAATGTGGAGAAATGTTGCTGTTATGTTCGGTGTGCACAACTTTACAAACAGCGCCCCATAAATATCTGATATTGAGACATCCCTGGAAAAACACTGGGTTTCCAGTGTCATCCAGCATTTTCACTGCCTGTGAACTCCTGTAGTATTAGAACACTGTAAAAACACACCTAACCCCCGAACCACATCCAAACATGTCAGCTGTACTAACAGAGTTGTGCGCAATTAACAATACACTGACTATGTTAATTGTTTCATCCATATCCATAACCACATCCATGCTTATTATGAAAATATTTAACATATAGCATATTGTATCATTTTATTTTGTTTTCAATTAAACAGTTGGTTTTCTATTTACATGTGCTCCTGCCTCCTTCTTCTGTCAATCAGGCTGACATTATTTTACATTTTACAAATCATCTGCATGTGTCGTTGTGTGATGTTTTAACATTCTTATTAAAAGTGTTCTGTCAGAGTACACTCCACCTCCCCTCTCTCCTCTGTTCTCTGTCTGGTTAGCATTTTGTTCCTGAATTGCCTCAGTGCCCTCCTGCTCAACTCTAAAATACCTCCTGTGTTACTGCTGTACACAGCATCCCTCCCCAGTCGTTCCCTCTGCTTTGTTATTTCTTTCTCATTCGCTTCCTTTGCTCTTTTCTGGCATTAGTTGCTCAGCAACATCAAGTGGCATTTGGTGGTACAGGAAAAATTGAGGGGATGAAACAGCACTTTGGGTGTGAGGGCTTTTTTTTTTTTTTGTCATGCTGCAGAGCTGCTGGGTCGGAAAAACACTCACAGATCTTTGACTTCTGATAACACTGTCATTTCCTGATTAAACATTTCTGCTGTTAGTAATTTGTTTTCAAAATAAATTGATATGGAGCTTATTAATGTGCAGAACGTTTTCTTAATTTTTTCTCATAATTTTCATTGTGCAAGCATGAGGGTTAGGTTATGATTATTTCTTCCTTTTTTTAGTGGTATCACAATATTCTGTTGGCTTAGCTTCCTTTTTATTTTGGGACTTAGACCTGGTAAGGTGAGAGTAAAAACCTTTGCATGTCTGTTTCTTTATACCTTCAGCTGCTGTTGATACTGATTTGAGAATGAATGTTGAGAATACGTTTCTGAAAAGCAATGACAACACAGAGCTGTTAAACCCAGTTGATGAAACACAATTAAATGAGTATGAATAATGTAATCACACAACTGAAAATATAGTCCCTCTGATTCTACAGTGGGTTAAGGTGGCACATTTCCATGGCAACAGTAGGCTTTTATACCTACTAGCTGACTAGCCTTGGAGGTCAAATTAGAATCATACAAGAAAATTCGATACATGGTTAAGTCAGAACATTATACAGCTTTTTTTTTATATATTACACTCAAATCGACATTTTCATTCACAGCAAAGTCTAAACATCAGAGTTTTCTGTTAGCATTTAGATCTGATGTATCAAATGACTGCAGAACCCAAATCAAGTCAAGTCAAGTCAAGTCAAATTTATTTATAAAGCACATTTAACAACACAGCAGAAGCTGGCCAAAGTGCTGTACAATACATAAAAAACACAATGTGAGACCAAACAAGCAATCATTCAAAAAGAGACAAACAAACGACAAGGAAAGCACAGCATTGGAAATGAGAACCTATTCAGGACTAGAGGACTCAAATGCTAAAATATAAAAGTGCGTTTTGAGGCAGGCAGCCCTGATTGAGGAGGGGAAGCTGTTCCAAAGACGCGGGGCCTTTACACTAAAAGCACGATCACCCTTCAGCTTATATTCTGCCAGGAGACCAATGTCAGAAGACCTCAGAGGCCTGGAGGTTTTGTAAAGGCTCAGGAGGTCAGTTATATATGGAGGGGCCAGACCATTCAGAGATTTAACTGCTCATATCTTTAGCATGGGAGTTTTCTCTTACAGGCTACAGTTTTAGTATACAGTCAAGTAAGCTGTAGGCTGTAGAATGTTGGTGGCACTGTTAAGGTGCAAGTGAGCACGATCATGTGGGCACTTGTGTTTTCACATTTATGAGATCATCATGTGGGTCTGAGAAGTTGGTGTTGGTCTCAGTTTCCTGTGGTGGGTAAGAAGTAAGAGTGAGAGCGCCCTCGTCACCTGCCGTCACTAGATCGGCCTCATGTTGAGGCAGTAAAATGATGTCAGGGAAACAACAGTTTGTTCAGCCCTCTGTGTCTTTAAAGGCTCAGTCTAATGTATATTAAAAAACACTGAGGAGTGAGTATGTTGCTCTGTGCTCCTGTGTGTAAAAAGCAAAATGTGAGTGTGTTGTGAGCTTGTCTATGTATGAACGTCTTTCGTATTCACCCTCTAAATAGCAAGAACTTTGTGGAGATACTGGACATGGATCTGAGACTTTGGACCAGGTTTTGATTGGTTTGTAGCACAGTCACTTTCTGCATCCTCAAGACGGCAACAGGTCATCTTACCAAAGCTCAAGACACTTTGCACTGAGTAAACGACAGGGCCAAGAATGTCACTCTGTTCCATGTAATATTATGCAAAAGGTAGTGTCTGCTTTCTTCCTGACTAATAGTTGGTCAGTTAAGGCTAAAACAACTACATGCATACTGTCAGAACAACATCATGGAGTGATACAACAATAATGCAATACTTTAATTGTGGATTAAATTAAACTTGACCTCTGAGTGCCACACTTATTCTCAGTCTTTCTTAAAACTTGGTGCAGTCTCTCATTCCCATTTTATTTTGGGTTTACAATAGCATCGTAAAAAAGCTCCACTGTCATCACACCTCTGTACTTTTATATTGATCTTGCACAATATTGATGTCGCAGTGTGTGATGGGGTAAAACCTTTGGATATGTTATGTTAACAAAAAGGAGCCTGCTGCTGAATTTTTCTCTGACCTAGCAAGCCGGTTTATTACCTGTACCGGACGATTTGTTGACCTATATTTCTGAACCTGTGCTTAATCGTCTTTGTGACTTCCAATCCTGAGTTATGTTTGTGGTTTGGTAGTGTGATAATAACCTCTTAAGTTATATAAGTTGCCCTTTTGTTTGATATAAGGTGGTCTTTAGCATAAAGTGGTATAGCATTAGTGATCATCATGTTAGCTGTAGAAAGTAGCTGTTTGGAATGGAACTGATGTTATGATGGGCTCATTATGACAAAACAACTGTAGAATTCCGAGGGGTATAAATAAGACCACCGGTCAGTTAAACCTTCACTGCAATACTATTCACTGACCCAGTTAGTTGAAGATCTCCTTGTGGTACATTTGTTTGGAAAACCTTTTAGTTATGTCTCAGAGTTCAGCCTCATCCCGCCATCTGTCGGCAGATAAGGACTGTGTGGTGAACGACATCATCATCAACAGCACCAGTTCTTACCTCGTCCAGGACTTCATTGGCAAAGGACGCTTCGGCAAAGTTGCCAAGTCTGTGAATTTATTCACAGGAAAGGAAGTAGCTCTTAAGATTGTAACATCTGAGGACAGCAGAGCCTCAAAAAGAGAGGTATAGATCCTTCAAGTCTTTTAAGTCTTTTTTAAGGGCTTTGAGAGGTCAGACAGACTAGAAAAGCGCTATATAAGTCAATTTTACAGAATGATGTTTTGTACTTTGTGATATATTTTAAACAGTGTAGTTAACATAGAGTCGTTTTCTTTACTGTAACAGCTCAAAATGCTGGAGGCTATTCGTGGTCTTGACCCACTCAAGACAAATATCGTTCACTTCTTTGAGACGTTTGAGCACAGAGGGCTGACCTGTCTGGCTTTTGAGAAGCTGGACAGAGACCTGTTCCAGCTTTTGATGGAAAGACATCAGAATCCTCTGTCGCTCAATGAGATAAGACCAATTGCACATCAGGTAAAGAATTTGTGTCTACAGATGAATAAAATAATAAAGTGAAACAGATTTGTACTTCATAAAGAGAACATGTACTTTGCACCTGTACTCTGCACACTCGTCAGTCGTGTCTGTAAGCCTCTTCATGTCCTTTCGTCCTGCAGCTGCTGACAGCTTTTGATGCACTCAAAGAAATTGGTGTCATTCATGCTGACCTGAAGTTGGATAACATCATGCTGGTGAACCATCAGAACCAGCCCTTCAGAGTCAAGCTCATTGATTTTGGTCTGTCACTTCACACCAGTGAAGTGAGGCCAGGTCTGATGGCACAGGGTATCGGGTACAGGTAGGGGCATTTTGCAAACTTCATGTTTGTACAGATGTTTGTTCCAGCTGTGGATGATCAGGCAGAAGTTATTTGAAGCTTTCTGACACATGTATTTGATGATGTACTTTCAAACAGAGCACCTGAAGTCATCCTGGGCCTCCCCTTCACAGAGGCCATTGACATGTGGAGTCTGGGCTGTGTCCTCGCAGTCCTGTACCTCTCCTGTCACCTGTTTGGGGTACTCTGTGAGTACCAGCAGGTAAGCGACTAATTACATTGTCATTTGATTGCACAGATGGTGAAATATTGTTCCAGATAAGTTGAAACCCAACCACAGACGTGATGTACCATGATTATTTATGATCTGTTTTAGATGAGGAACATTGTTGATGTTCTTGGTCAACCAGCTGACCACCTCCTTGATGCCGGCAGCTTTACTAATAAGTTCTTCAAGCTGAACCGGCATTACGACTACCCAAAGTGGTGGCTTAAGGTATTCTGCTTGTCCCTACTCTCTTGCCTTATTTCAGCTGTAACTGAACAAGATCTTTTTCTTCAGAATGAGCTTGAAGGACAAAGTATCTGACATGTACTGTATGTTTTGTTCCTGTAGACTCCGATGGAGTACAAGCTGACCACTGGCATTGAGCCCAAAGAATGTGAGAGGGCTCTCAATCATCTGGATGAGATTGTTACAGTAAGTGAGACATTTTAATGAGTGAAGAAAGAGTTACTAATCCTTTACTCTGCATAAACTAAACTTCTGATTTGGTTTCAAATGTAGATATTTCCAGACATAAAGGAGTTCATAGAGCTAGAGGATAAGAGAGCTTTCCTGAGCCTCTTAAAGTGTCTCCTTCAAAATGACCACGAACAGAGAATCAGTCCCGACAAGGCCCTGAAGCACCCGTTCATCTCGATGGTGCACCTACAGGAGGAGCTGGACACCAGCATGTAGTAAGTGACTATAGTGCCAGTCAGGTTGCATAGACACTTGCCTTGATGAACACTGACATTCTGAATACTAATCATAGCCTGATTTTCATGTTTTTCTCAGTGTTGACGATTCATATGATAAAATGGATCTCAGCCAGAGTAACGACTCCGATGAGGAGCTGAAAGTTGACTCTGAACCAGAAGAACTGAAAGCTGGAGAAACTCCAGCCTGTCTTCCTGCAGATGCTGCAGGATCAGCCTCCCCTGGCTCCTGTGACGACACCTCTGATGGTGCTACAGGAGCTACAGATGCCCCAGCTGAGGACCTATCAGCTGTGAGCTGCTGTCCAGCACAGGAGGACAGTGAGGAGGATAAGGAGGAGCGGAGGTCGGCCACTGATAGGTCAGCAGTCAAAGTAGAGACTGCTGAGGTGAAGAGGAGCTCTCTGAGAAGAATCAAGAAGTTCTTCAGCCGGGCCATAAGGACTGTGTTTAGGATGAAAAAGAAAAATTAAACACAACACCTCTGACAGCCTCTGCTTCTTCTACTATTGAAAATTGATGAAATACAGCTTTAACATGTTAAACTGAAGTCAATAAACAAAATAATGACATGAATTGTTTGTGTGACATTTGACTAACTGATGAATTAAAAAACAGATGTTTAAAGTTAAGTGTCACGTGATGAAGAGACATGAAGTGATATTTGTGCTCCAACAAAAAGCAAAATTTTAAAATCAATCCTAAAGCGAATTGGAAGCCAAAGGAGGGAAGCCAAGACGGGGCTGATGTGATCCCTCTTCCTGGAACCAGTCAGAAGCCTGGCTGCAGCATTTTGGACCAGCTGCAGGCGGGACAAGGCTGACTGACTGATTCCAGAATATAAGGAATTACAATAGTCAAGGCAGGCATAATGAAAGCATGGATTACTATTTCAAGGTTGATTCGACAAAGAACTGGTTTTAACTTTGAGCTTTTTCGGAGCTGATAGAAACTGTTTTTTTTACCACTGATTTTACCTGTTTGTCAAAGGTGAGGGCTGAATCAAAAATAAATTCAAGGTTTTTAACAGATGGTTTGATGAAGTTTGACAGATCGCCTAGGTTATTGCAAATTAGTTTGGTGGCAAAAAATGTAAAATCAAGGTCTTCTGCCCCCTTTTCCTCTAAAGCCTGTTGACATTTTCTTCTCATTCATTTAGTCCTGTAACTTGTGGTTCATGGTTGGTTCATGTCTTTATTCTTCAGTTTGGTCTTTAATTTAGCCCCTTGTGCGATTTAAGAATCCCTAGCTGTTTCCCATCCATTTTCCTCCTCTCTTCTTCTTTTCTTTGGTGATGGGTGAGCCATTAACCACCAATCTGAAGCTTTATGGTCTCTAAATGAATTAAAGTAATATAATAAGTATCCTCCATCTCTCCAATTCAGAATGCTAATAAAGACTGACATTTTTGCCACAGTGTCAACAGGTTGAAGTGAAACATGCTGGACTTCTCTACACGGATTGATTTGATTTGACATGAGTGATCAGGATGTAGCTAGCATCACTTTTGTTGTTGAGAGTTGATCACTGTTGTTATGGGGTTTTGATGCCTCAGGATCTCTTGAGAGGAGAAGGAAAATGTTGCTGGATGGATAAAGAGATTTAGAGGGATGTCTGGGCGACTTGCTTGCTCTGCCACCACCATGACCGAACCTCAGATCAACAATAGAAAATGGATGGATGGATGGATGGATGGATGGATGAAGGACATTAAAATAGAAGAGTCCCCTCGTTATGGTTTCATAGAAAACCAGGTGGCTTAGCTGTAATTGGTTATGTGGTGAGACCTCTCCACTGAATACTTTTCTTGGTCTCTCACCAACTAAATTCACTCGTTTTTCTTTCGTGGGAGTATTGTTATCATTTGGGATATGAAATATCTCACTGACATGTTGCTGCAAAATAAACTCAAGAACTCTCAACAACAACACATTGATCCCAGCGTGCACTGCTAATTAGAAAGTACAGTGCACCAATTAACTCTTGTATAATTGCCTCTTGAATGTTAGAAGTTGAGTGGCCTCTGGAGTATGACTCCCCCTTATTTTATAAACCAGTATAGATCTCTTTATTACCCTTCACAATAAAACAAGCCTCTGCTTATTAGTCATTTCATATCCAAGAAAGCACCGGCCAAGTGGAGATCTGACGGGGGAGTTTAATGCCTCCTGCCTTTACATCTGGCACTTACAAGACTATGCTAATATAGCTGCGGGGCTAGAGCAATTAACTGAAAACCAAACAAGCCTTTCTCCTCTCTACTTGAAGCTTCTGGAATGAATGTGTGTTTGTGAAAGGTAGGCAGGATCCTCTCTTAGTTTATCCTCAAAATTCAAACCTGTATCATGATCCACAAAATGAGTAAGCAATGACTAATACAAATATCATTAAACCTTAAATAGCGTTTAATTTAACGTTAATCTGTTTAATTGGTTAGAGTTTAATGGATGTCCCTGTAACATTTGTCATCTCTTATTGGTGCTTATCTGTTCAGTCAGTTAACAGCTTTTAAAATGGATATCAGAAAATCTGCCTATTAAAACAAAGCTGTGTCAAATACTTGATTATGATTGGTCAATACTCCACGTCAACAGTCTGTTATTTCTCAGCATTACACTGTAGCAATGGATACAGCTTTAATCACAGACTCTGGTGGACAAACTGTGTTCATATCATTGCTTTTGATGAAGTCTTATATCTGATGTTGGTTTGTTTAAGCAAGGTACACACTACCAGATACTTTTGGGTCTAATTTCCTTGTGGTAGAAAATTACTGAATACACTTTTGTTCTTTGTGTTTCTCTGTGCTTGTGTAAGAGTGATAGTAACTGTTGCAGGTGCAGTTTCTCCAAAGATTGCAGACGGGAGGTTTGATGGAAACTGGTGCTGGTGCAGAGTTTCTTCAAGGCTGCAGACAGGAGGTTTTCTGTACTCCCATCCTAGCTTTCTCACGTAGCTTGCTTACGTATCCTGTTATGCTCTCTCATGTGTCCTGATTTCTGTTAGACAAGGAGATTTTACCTTTTTTGGAAAAGCTTCCTGTCATATGCCACACATGCTTTCACTGGTTCATATACTCTGTTTTCATGCACTTTCGGGGAGGAAGCCTGACTTCGACTGAGAGAAGTTCCCTTGTTGTCACTGCTTTCTCCCTCTTTGCAAAGAGTGTTGATAATAAAGACTTGACTAAAGACAACCATTTGTTTCTCCATAAGTTTATCTCATTGATCACGCTGACATCTTAACCTGAACTAGAAATTGCCATTACACCCTCCTTTTGACAAAAGTCAGTAAAGTCCAGATTTTTTGATAGTCCTAAAAAATATTTGGTCAGATTTTCCTGTGGTGTGAGAGAAGTTAGGAGTAAATTTACTTCCCCTGATTTGCTCGGAAAAAGATTGAGGACACACAGATTTGAAATCATAAAAATGAAACATTAGATTTTCACAATCAGATATCCTGTCATGTGTGTGGGGGGACCCTGAGGACAGCCGAGCACTTACTCTGTGGTTTGTCACGTAGAATCAAACAATAGCCAATCAAGAAGCAAGCTAACTGAAGAAGGAAGCACAACAAACACAGCCATGATGAAATTAAGCGTAAAGTTAGATGGATGTCAGAAATAGAGAACCATTTTGGTGATTTATGGGAACAACACAAGTGATTATACATGTCCTGGGCAGCACACAACACTCACACTGACAAAGAGAGGAGTTCGTTTGTGGTGTGCTGTGTTGGTCACATTGTTGCTCTCCACACACTATAACATAGGATATAGTGTTGTTTATTAAGGAAAGACAAATGGAAAAGAAAACTGCAAAGATAAACTCTACCAGGTGTTGATCCATGAGCTCCTGCACTTCACTTCACCATCTTTAAATGAAACCAAACTCTGCACATCCTCATGTTTAATTGTACATTAGGGAGTTGTGTAATGTTTTGTTGATGTTATTAGATGTTACATGTTGTGGAATAGTTGAAGTTCTATCTGACCATCTATAAAGATTTGCCATAACAAAATGTGTGGACTAGTGTACATTGAATGCACAAGTTACTGTCAGGAACGTCAAGTGACTGTTGACCCTTGATCAGCCAAGGTATGTTGATGTTTGAGCCAAATTAGATTTTCCCCCCAGGCATTTTTCAGAACTCAGATTCACCGGAGTGGGACCTGAATACATGATGCCTGTGACGTTTGTTGTTGATTTAAGAGAAAAGAGAGGAACATCATTAACGAACACCAAAACATGTCTAACAAGGATGTAGACTCGTGCCTGATACTCTGCTGTCTGATCTTTTTCCAACTAGGACTCTTCCAGCTACAGTTAAAACATGCTCTAGAGAATAACTCACTCAGATCTGGATGAAATAGTCTGCTGATTTGTTCTCCGATTGAATCATAAAAGTTAGAATTCTAGCATGAAAGGTAAGAGGTAGTTCAAGTTCTCTTTTTGCTTGCACGCTTCTCCTCAAGTCAAGGATCACCTTGTAGTTCTGCCTCATCTTTTTGCATGGGGTGTTCTATTATATACTGTTATAGCTAAAGGTGTTCTAGCAAGCAATCTCACCACCCTCCTGCATGATTGGGAAGACTTGTGGAAATGTCAGCTCACTCATGCTCATCCAGCTGAATCAGAACTGCTGGAACATAATGAGGTTTAGTAAAAGTTCATATTTTGAGATTAAAAACACTTTTGTTTTGGAGCTACTTTTAGCCTTCAATGACTCTCTCTGATGACTCAGAATTACTGAGTCAGAGGCAGCACTTAATGGTCCAATATTGGCCCCATGTTTCTGTCTTACACTTATTTATATCTGACATCCACCTCTCTCCTCCCATGCAAAAAGAGACCCTGAGTATCGCACACATAATCACTCTTCATCCACAATTGTTTGCACAATCACCAGCACTCCTGCTCTCCACACCCACACTTTTAATCAAAATCTGGAAACAACAAGATGACCTCCTTTGTGGGGATTGTTCACAGTCTTTCTGGGTTAACAGAGAAATTAATTTACAGAAGGAAAAGACAGAAAAAAGTCTTAACAAGAGAGTAAATAACAACATTTCATCATAAAATTACTCCTTGAAAACACTGATGATTAATACAGATTAAATCTCAAAGCCCAGAGCAACTCTAAACTACATCTTTGCACTCAGTGTTTTGGTAGATTTATTAAAACTTTCGTTATATTCATGATGAGATAAAGGTTCTAATCATAGACCCTCTATAGCTTAAACATGAATGCGCATTGTGGCATTCAAAGTGAGATTTTGCTCCATTCGCCAATTTGAGTTGGTCACTTTAAACACTGAACTAAAACTTGCAAGCATTGAAGAGTCTGGCTGTTGTGTGATTGGTTGTCAGAATCATTATTCCAGTGATACACTCAAGTTTGAGAGTGACTTAGTTATTCTACTGGTGGCTCTCAGCAGGATGTGCTAGTAGTTGAGGTTTTTACAACAGCTGTTGAAACACAGAGGGAGGCCTCATGGATGGTTGCTATAGTTTAGTTTTTTATTACAATGTAAAAATAAACTCATCAGATATGTTAATGAAAAACCAAAGGCATTTGCGGGAGATGAATTCAGCCAAAAATTGCCAGTTATCAGCATCACTCAGTCAACAGAAATACTGGTGGCATTTGTGGCTGCAAGCTATTAAACATGTTGAATATCCAACCTCTGTTTAAACCAAGTTTGACTGCAATTAACACAAACCCTATTGTCACCAGTGATGCACAGTCACAAAGTAAATTTACTTGAGTACTGTACTTAAGTACATTTTTGAGTATCTGTACTTTACTTGAGTATTTTTTTGGGGGGGGAACATATTACTTTTACCCCACTACATTCAGAAGACAACTATAGTACTTTTTACTCTGCTACATTTCTATCAGTGCTCTAGTTACTCACTGCTTTAGCTTCGAAGTCAGCTCATAAATTTCCTTCTCTTTTCTGAAATCTGAAATCACGGTTGAACGTGGAGCAAACACAGAGCAGATTTCACTCAGATCTGGCAGTTCATTTAGAGGTGGTAACGATGGCTATAATTCTCCACCTGAGCACCCATGGTCATATCTTCAGCCCATGTTAGAGGTTTTTGAAATAAAGAATGATACTTAATGTTTGAAATGTTCTCCCTGGTTCCCACTCTGCCCAAACATACAAAAATTCACAGTCCAACCTGAGAAAGCTGCTGAACTACATAACATTTGTTTCATTCCAGATGAACATTTCAAACTAAGTTGTCTGTGCTTGGAGTAACTTAGTTTCTGTTTTAATTCCATAGTATAGTTTTGAGAGATTTCAAGGAATGGTTTTGAAATAAATATTATGTCAGAATGTATGTAGAACTTCTATGCATTCTTGACTGCATTTATATATTGTGAAAATACAATGTTTTGAGATTTTTTTAAGAAGTACTTTGTAATACTTAAGTATTTTTAAAAGCAAGTACTTCTGTACTTTACCTCAAGTAATAATCTGACAGAGAAACTTTCACTTGTATTGGAGTATTACTTGACCTGGAGTATCTATACTTTGACTTAAGTAATGAAGACATGTACTTTGTCAACCACTGGTTGTCACTGTGACAAGACAGTTAGGACTTTATATGAAGAGATAAATAATAAGTGAAAGACAGTAGAGTGGTTGATTTTGGGGATAATAAACACATAGTACTACTTTCAAAATTCCAATATGCACACTGCTAACATTTTGAGACTAGTACTGGAGGATAGTGCGGCTGTAGAGGAGAAGGATGAGAACTGTCTGAAAAAAACATTTCTACTGCACAGTCTCTGGCTAAATGTCCAAGATGTGAGCGTCTGTCTCTGCAGTATTTTAGTTTTATTTGCATACAGCAAGGGGAGGTGGAGACTCCTTGGTCATCTTTATATACAGTCAATGCTTGACACACATGGTATAGCTTTTATGGGCCAGGTCTCTCTAGCTGCAAGTGAGGGTTGTCAATTCAGCTAACTATAGTTGGCGTTGGCTGATATAAAGACTGATGCTGCAGAGGTAAAGCTGACTGATAGTTTTCTATGTGAAGTCAGGGTCTGGTTCTTGATGTCCTGCCCTTGACTGCAGCATTATAAAAGGACTCTTCATGTCTCTCCTCATATTCAGCCGCCCTGGCATGCATACGATTCAAACTAAGTCCAGGAGGATAAAGTGTGTAACACCTGTGATCCCTTCATTATCTCAAAGCTTCGAGCACACACATTTCTTTGAGTATTTTTGAGTGTGTGTGTGTGTGTGTGTGTGTGTGTGTGTGTGTGTGTGTGTGTGTGTGTGTGTGTGTGTGTGTGTGTGTGTGTGTGTGTGTGATTAAAATAAGGGTCAGCTGATTCCCTCTGAAGCCCAGAAGAGGAAAATGCAGGGAATCGGTCACACAGATGTAAAATTACCCGGAAATGTGTCATTAAAATGTCAGCCCAGTTGGTTCATGGTCAAATGCTCAATAACGGTTCATTTATCTCTCTGCAGCTGTAGCTTCAGTTCAGCAGTGTCCCTGAGTGTTTTAATTCCTCCTCAACAGAAAATGTCCTCCATAGTTTTAAAAATTTAAAACCAGAAGTACTCTCTTCTCCTCCGTGCAGATTAAATTTGATGAAACTTTATATCTGTAAATCTTTTTACAGTCAGAGGTGGAGGGCTCCTCCTCTCTTTACTACCAGCTTCAGAGAGCTTAAGTGATGAAGGGCTTTCAATAAAACTCTCAATGTGCAAGGATGTTCAACTTAACTTTTCAGGATATAAAATGTGAAGACATTCTTGGAGCACAAAAGGTCTGTGATACAGAATGTCCTTTACATCTTCAAGGATGTAAAGAGAAGAGCTGTACGTGTACGTTTTTAATGATTGAAATAGTTGACATATAAAAGTCAAATGACTGATCTGTTTCAAAATATAAAAATAAGTTTTTTCTGTAGATTCGTCAGAAACCTGAAGTAGATGCAGTTTTGTCATAGAAAACAAAAGTAAACCTTTCTGTCTCAGTCAATGATGCAGATTTTAATCTGTAGTAAAAGACGGAATCTCGCTGGTGTTACCGTAAATCCAAATATAACTTGAAGTCTGTTTTTGAAGGCTCCCAGAGGAAAAAAGGTTTCAACTGTGTTCCTGCATCAAAACTTTCAATGCCTTTGGCAACGTGCAGTTTCTAAACATAGACTGTATAAAATATGGACGTAGTATCCATGACGTCACCCATCTGTTTCTGAAGAGCTGTTTTGAGGCCAATCGGCGGCAGCAGCCATATTGCTGCTGTCGAGCAATTGTGACGAAAAGAGGCAAAGTTTCAGCCTCCTAGCCAACAGCTAAAGTGTTCCCGCAGTCAGCTGTGCCTCTCATAGGAAGACTGGTAATCTTAATATCTTCAAAATTGCTGCGTTAGAAAAATATTCACCCCCCTGCAGTGTGTGCGGATCGAGAAATGAGCTATCCAGACTACACTCGTCTTTTGTACCAGGCTGTAAACATGTATACCTCTGCTGTAAAGATCGGCTTTTTCCCATTCATGTGTATGTGACTTCAGGTACTTCCGAAGCCAGCCTCAAGCGGATCCTCGATGAACTGCAGTTTTAAGCACTTCCTCATTGGACTCATAGTTTTAGACCGGAGGTTGCCGCTTGTTTCTAAACAGTTGTAGTTGAGCTCAGCCTACAGTAGCATTGATAGTTGTGACTTTGAGGTAAAGACCCTCTGCTAGCGAAAAACTTGCTGATTCTTGCACCGTCCTGTGCCTGTTGTTACTTTGTGTCTTAAAATGAGGATTTTTTTCAATCAAACCAGCACTCCACAAGGTTTATAGACTGAATTGTCTACCAGTGTTCTCTTTAAATGCATGATAATGATCTAATGAGTGAACAAAGCATTGAAGCATTGTATGTAACAGTCATGCTCGGTGCTATGGCAGCAACACATGTATGATGCTGAGGCTAATAGGGGATTCCTTGTCCTTCAAGGAAAGCCTCGAGTGGACACTTTTACAGCTTTAAGTAAGCTTTGATCTGTTTTTCAATACAACCATGATCTCTCAGATCAAGTTTGGGTTCTCCTCTCTGCATTTTTGTTTCGCCATGAGCGATAGATGCAGGCTGTTACTGTTACTATGACCACTGTACTGTATGTCCACATTTGAGCATGTTTTACCACCATGTGTTGTGTGTTAGTGACCAGAATTCTCTGCCTCTGAGAGCTTTTCCAACCCAAATGATTAGACCAGTGATGTATGACATTATCAGTTTTCTGCTCAAATAATAGATTTAGCTCAAAATGCCTGATCAAACAGAGCTCTTGATTCCACTAACCACTGTTTTGTGTAAATCAATGAGTTTAATATGGATTTAATGTGAGTCAGATAAATGTGAGCTTGTTTTGAAGCTGCAGCAAGAAGCTGAAATCTCATTCTGTATTATTGAGAATGTTATTACTGCAGAATTTGATGCTAAGGTCAGCTGTTTTGCAGGGTACAATGCAATCTAGAAGTGAGAAATAAAATGGGAATGGGAAGCAGAGGGATTTTTAACAAGGTGACAAAAGAAAAGGGCTTGACATAAATGACGATGGCACTTTGATGTGGTATAGTTGATTCCCAAATGAAAATGCCAATCTCTCAGGTAGAATATTTCCCCTTCCCTGAGTGTGACAGGACTTCAGATGGCCCTGATGTGAATGAGGCTGCAGAAGAGATGTGGTCTAAATATCAAATCCATCACAGACAGGTCGATAGGTGCGACCTTGTATACAACATCCTTCCCAACCTGTCTCAGAGGGGGAAAATTTCTCATAACTGTGACAGGAGAAGAGCATCCTCTCAGGAGGAAAATATTCCTCTCAGACTTTTAAGGCTTTCTATTATTCTTGTCAGTCAGGAAAATAAATGTTGAGATTGAATACTTACAGAGTTTTTAAGTGGTTATGAAACAAAGCGAAATTAATATTGATGCCTCTTTAAGAACAAACAAGACCAACAGCTACAAGATTGACTCTTCTATGCAGTCATTTTAAATCTTTAACTCTAAAACATAGTAGGTGTCAGATGAGATGTAATAACAGCCTTTTTTCATTTTATACAGCAAAGATTCACAATGACTGATATGTATTGTTGTTAGAAAACTGCAAAATTAGATTTTGGCAAAAAACAATAAAACACACTGCATACCTATGTACAGGATAAAATCACCAGAGAGATATCCTTGTGCATACTAAACATGATTTCACCGAAATGTAGATTACAACAGCTACATTTGAGACATTGTGAAATGAGCAGTTTTAAACACTACCCACAGAGGAAGAAAAGAGAGGACTGAACATGCACAGGTACTCAGGCTGTGCAGCTCTGACTATAAAGGCAGAATGACTTCTGGATGCAGACATAGCTGATTGATACATGATAGGAGGGGGGGCAATGGGAGAGGCTCTGTGGCTGATGGTGATGAGTGTTGGACATTGATGCAGGCAGTCACAAGATCAAATTCCCTTCCCCTCTTTTAAAATGTTTCATTGGCCAACGTGATGCACTGCTCAGTAATGCAATCTTTGAGCTGCAATAAACAGTAAATGGGATTTAGGGGTGGGAATCGAAAATCGGATCTGACTTAGAATTGGTTCCAATTGATCAATTCCATCGGAATTGTACACCTCAAATGTGTAAAAAATAAAATGGTTCCTTTTGGTGCAGAAGACTGTGTAGAACTACTTTTTTTCCCCTCAAAAAAGTATTCAGGAATCCTTACAAGAATTGATAAAGAACTGGATTGATAAGCACAATTGACAATGGTATTGACATTGATCAAATCTTATCAATTCCCACCCCTAGTGGAATGCAACTCGAAAATCATCAATAATATGTGTATGTATGTGTGACGAATCTTGTGACGGGGCACTCTCCCAATTTAATCTGGTTTACACATGAACATTTAATCAACATCTTCAAACAATCAGTGAAATAAAATCACTTTTGATCTAATTTTTGCAGAATAAGTGTGCAGAGATTTACCAAAATATGAAAAACCTGGACGTGTTAGTTATCGCAATAAGACCAACCAGAGTGGCAAGATCTAGTGGCTTTATAGCATCTTAACAGCAGGCTACCTCAGCACATCGTGACTGAGGCATAAAGAGAGCCAGCCTATCTCTTGGACAATGACCTGCTTGGCTGTGAACAAACAGGTTTGTATGAATGAAGGGCAGAGGTATACATGTCATTCTCTCTCAGTTTTCCTACCATTGTCATACCTGTTAAACTTTAAAAAACTGGTTCCAGTTGCAGAGTTGATATTTGGAGTTTCCATAGCTTGACCTTTATTAACCCCTCCCCTGCCTCTTCCTTTCAGGACTGCAGTCATCCAACTCATAATCATGTTTAGTTTGTTTTTCCGTCAGGATGCTTTGTCGACTCCCCATCTAAATGTTGAGCACATTTCATTCCTTAAAATCAGCAAATGGAAATTAAAATTAATTTACATATCAGTCTGGTGCTGTTATAAATACTGAGACACAAACTTTTTCCGCTTCAGCAAGGAGAAAAGACGTTTTGGATTCCAGGTCAGGTCTTTGATGTGCTAATAGAAAGCGCTCATGAATAAAGGTGAAATGAAAACTCTTCTTCTCTTGTTATATCAGTCAAACACGAGAAGCTCCACCATCAAAGAGAAATGATATGTTCATTTAACAAAAAACCCTTAGACCTGCAAATAAAAGAAGCTTTCTGATGGCTGTGAAGGGATGGATACAAAACCTCTGAAACAGATAATGTCAGGGTGAGAGTGTGAATATAACAAGAACCAGGATTTTTCATTTTCTTTGCTCATGTATGATTACTTTAAGTGTGAAAACAGACACGTAGTTTGAATGACATAACTGTCACTCCTGGGCTTGACATTAAACATGCATCCTCGGGCATCTAGAAGAAACCACTGTCGCATGGACCTCCATTATACATATTTGTATATATATGGTTTCTAATTATCTCGCATAATCCCTCCTCAGAAAGTTCCACCATTTTTCAAAGTACTCTTCTTCATCGTGTTTTGCTGGCTTGACTTGAACTGTTGGCTACACTTCTTGACACTATGCCCACGATTCCCAGTAACAGTGCAATGTTTGGTTTAAAGAAATACCTCATTTCTAATTATGTTTGCCACCTGTGTCCGTAGAAAGCGGTAACCTCTGGTCTAAAAATATGAGTACAATGCAGAAGTGCTACAAACTGCAGTTCACCGAGGATTTGCTTGAGGCTGGCTCCGGAAGTACCGGAAACCACATACACACCGATTCAAAGAAGACGATCTTTACTGCAGAAATAAACATGTTTACAGCCTGGTACAAAAGACGAGTGTAGTCTGGATAGCTCATTTCTTGATTGGCTCACACTGTACGGGGGTGAAATTTTTTTCTAATGCAGCAATTTCGAAGATATTGAGTTAACGAGTCTTCCAATGAGAGGCACAGCTGACTTGATTGACAGGCGGGAACACTGTAGCTGTTGTAACTGTAAGTCACAATCACTCCACAGCAGCAATATGGCCGCCTCCAACGATTGGCCTCAAAACAGCGCTTCAGAAACAGATGGGTGACGTCATGGATACTACATCCATTATTTATACAGTCTATGGGTTGTAGATCCCAAAGTAAACAAATGATGCCGCTAGTGTCCAATGATGGTAGTGCATTTCTTTACAGTTAACAAAACACATGATAGAAAGTAGCCATGGGGGAGTGGCTAATTTTGTCAATCTGACTGTTGATGTATAACCATGCAGTATTTGAGAAGTGTAACATTACTCAGATTATCAATGTGATGAAGCTTGATAGACAAGTTTGTTTCGATCACACAAACTCGCTTGACAATTGACACAGTCGGCTTAATTGAAGAAAATAGCCTCATGGTCGCAAGGTCTCTCCAAATCAAGCGGCAACCACCGGTCTGAAAATACGAGTCCAATGTGGAAGTGCTAAAAGCTGCAGTTCATCAAGGATCGGCTTGAGGCTGGCTCCGGAAGTACCGGAAGTCACATACACATGAATGTGAAAAGACGATCTTTACAACAGAAATAAACATGTTTACAGCCTGGTACAAAAGATGAGTGTAGTCTGGGTAGCTCATTTCTATATCGGCACACACTGTGAGGGGGGTGAATTTTTTTTTTTAACACGGCAATTTCGAAGATATTGAGATTACGAGTCTTCCAATGAGAGGCACAGCTGACTGCCGGAACACTGTAGCTGTTGGCAAGGTGGCTCAAACTCAGCCTCTTTACGTCAATCTGGCTCGACAGCAGCAATATGGCTCCCACTGACGATTGGCCTCAAAACAGCTCTTCAGAAACACATGGGTGATGTCATGGATCCTACATCCAAATTTTATACAGTCTATGCTCCAAATTCACCACAAAATTTCATTTTCTTGAACAGACTCAAGGCAGATTCCAGTCTACAATATAACTGAGGAGAGGGGTTTCTAGGCACACTGCATATCGCAATAATTGCCATAGATATGAATGGACTTGTTGTTGACTCACCGACATCTACATACCTGAGTGGAAGCGAGGCGGAAACTGTGCAGAAATACAGACCAAATGAAAGTGGACTGTGGGCAGAAGGCTCCGTCCGTATTCGTATGTGTATCAGACGTAAGCATAAACAAGCCTTAAGACAGAGGAAATTTATCTCAGAGTCAGAAAACAGTGATGTTAAAGACTGAATCAGTGTGTCGTTATCAAACCAACCAGAATTAACTTTCACAGCTCATAAATTATTCATTAATTAAATCCTGCTTTATCTTTCTAACACAGTGAAACAAAAACTGAGAGAGCAACAAAAAGAGAATGAAATATTTGGATTGTGTGCACAGACACACACTAATACACACATTATACACACACATGCAGAGGTAATTGCATGACCAGGTAACCACAGCATTTTCAGAGAATCATTTGCAGAATCAATTATGGATCCACTCGCATGGAGACAGGCAAGGTCTGCTTCAAAGTCCATAACAACCTTCACTCGACATGATTTTGCTTATGAAATTATCATGAGGAGAATTACTTAAAGGTGTTGTAATTAAAGATGAACATAGAGAGTTATTCTGCCCTTCATGCTCCTCTTCTTTCTTTCCTGAGATCTACACCTTCAAGAGAAGAAACAGCTACTGAAGAGTCTACCTGTTAAATGTTTTAACAGGTGCTGCCATGATCTATCCTCTCCATGCCCCATGAGATTTGCCTTCCTTGTCCTTGGCTGGTAAACACAATCTTCACGCTTGTCCCTTAGCCGCTATTTAAGAGCGTAGGGGCTCACTTCCTCCCGGGATATGAACCAGAATTTATTGGCGGGGAGGTCAGAGAGCCCGCCATCCTGCTCGGGATTCATCGCCACGCACGACTCCGATAGCTCACACACACTCTGGGAGGGTGCAGAAAAGGGGCTCATCAAAATGTATTCAAATGAGATCTGCCTTTGAAGCGGTGCATGTGCTGAGCTTTGTTATGGGTCCCAGTAGATCCGCTGTTGACAGTCTCGCAGGTTTTCTAACGAGGGGAGCCTTAGCGTTGCCTCAGGGCTTGTTCACAATCGCTTGGTGCTGCTCTCTGATCACTGCCTCCGCTTCTTTATCGCCGCTTTAAACGCGGCCTTGAAGTCCACTCGAGGATTTTGAAAGGCAAACACAGAACAGGACTGTGTGCACCATGGTACCTGTTCGGGGCACCACAGGAGTGTCGTTTTGTCCACTGAAACATTAATCACAGTTTGAGGTGATTCTCAGAGGAAGTTCTTGGAATGACAAATGCAGTGAGTCAGCTCTGAATGTGCATTCAGAAATCAGTGACAAACCTCTTTCCTGCATCACTTTCACATCATTAGGACCGCAGGTACTGGGATATTGATGTTAACTGCTTAATAATTGATTGTGTGTTTACTACGTGTAAACACATCTACTTGCTTTTATCCAAGTTTTCCCACAAAACCAGCAGCCATTAAATGCATAGGTCATCTTTGCTAGCAGTTTGCGACCATCCTGGTTAAGGTTTTTGCAGCATCCTGTTGTGGCTGCAGTCATGACAGTACTGAGAATTAGCTCAGGTGATTGAGAACACTATCCCAGAACTCTTCAGCTATCTTAATTACCTCAAATCTTGAACTGTATGACTCAGAAAAAAACAAAATGCATAATTTTAAACAAAACACAATGTTTCCCTAAACCTATCCAATAGTTATTTTGTTTTGTTTTGTTTTGCTTAAACTTTACCAAAGAAGATTGATCTTCAAAATGATGACTTTTCAGATATGTCATGTAATGTTATGCTGTTTAAATGCTCTTCAACTGGACCCAAAAGCAGACAAACAGACAAAGGAGGACAGGTAAAAAGAGGGTTTTTATGGTCCAAAAAAGTGAAGGTTGACACTGGCAGATTGAGGCTAACTTGAGGTGGTAGAAGAGGCTTGGGGCAGAGGCACCAAAGAGGGAAAGGCGAGGTGACGGCACTGGTGGAACTGAGAGGGGAGCTTGCGGCTTTGGTGGTGAGAGGCTGGGCAAAGAGCTGCTGGAGCTCGGTGGCTGGAGGTACTGGAAGTTCGGAGAAACAGAAGGTAAGTCACAAAAAATGAGTATGAATCAAAAAACAATAGAGCAACTTGAAAGGCTGTAACTTCAGGCTAACTCTGAAAGAAACAACACAGGGGAAACCAAATCAAACATGCACAGAGAAATTTAAAGCTAATACAATTTTGATAAGTATTTTTGTGCATCAGCTGAGACCTGGTAGCCTACTCCTTAAGTACCGGAGGGTTTAAAAAAACTCATTGCATTAGTGGGAAAACAACACTTGCTGACTTTTGCCAGCCTAAGTAACATAACACTCTCTACACTACTACACCTTTGTGGTTTGTTTCCATCAGGTGATAATTTACCTGAAACATGTTGATTTTTAGGGAGCTAATAATTTATATCACCTCAGGTATCGTGCACTGACTGGTGTACTCGCCAAGCTGATTTAGCTTTATTTAGGATACTTACACCTATACAGTACATTTCTGTCGTTGGACATAACATATTCCACCTTAGAATCAAGGATGATATATACACAGATATACAATATGTATATTTCCATCTTCTTCTGGATGAAGGTATTTGTGTTCAACAAAACCTTTATGTGTTTTCAGTTAATTCATTATTTTTTTATTTAAACCACCTTATCGTTTCTTGAGTGTTTAATTCAAATAGAGCAAAAAATGTATTTCTGTGAATTGCAAATCCCAGAAAACACCCTCTGAATATATTTGTGTTGACAGATTTTTATCTGCAGGTTTTTATTTTAGCTGCTTATTCTTCCACAGTGTCACGAGTATATTTAAATATACCTCACTTTTCTGTCTTGTCTTGGGAGAAGTTAAGAACTTTTTTAGAACCTTTGAAAAGTTTTCAGAAAGGGTGCATACATATCTTCGAGGAAACAAGATGTGCTTTTCAGCTGCCTGATTAAAGCTTTTCTCCAACATGACTGAAGTGAAAGTCTTGACTGAGGCGGAGCATAGTCTGCACAGTCCCACAGCAGATATGTGACATCTACATATGTAATTGTCAATTGTTATGAAAGTAATTCCAGCTCTCTGACTCCCCTCAGTATTTGATGAGCCTCTTCATCTCTTCTTCAGAGAATACACTTACATCAGACAGCCGGGGTTTCTAATTAACGCAATCACAAAAATAGCTTTGAGCATGTTGCAACCGTAAACAAAGTTTTTCTAAGAAGACAGAGTTAAGAGTTGAAAAGTAGCTTGTTGCCACAGGTTTATCAGGCAGATTTCATGAGACTCTCTGAGGACTTTGCAGCTCAGGGCTAGGAGTGTGCATTAAAATGATAGCCACTCAATCTTTATTTGTGATGACAGAGCCCTCTATCTGTCCTGTGAAGAGGACGCAATGTTTGAAGTATCTATGGATGATCTGAAATGTCATAAAGGGTAAGGCAAAGGCTCTTTTACACAAGTTCAAAATGTTTTCTTTATTTTTAATCATGTTTTAAATGGCTTTGCCCTTGCTATAGTACCTGCTAATTCACTCACATAGTTGATAGACCATGGTTTTCCTGCAGCTGTTCCAGGTAACATTAACTAGTTCAAAAGCTGATGCGTTTTCTGTTCATTTTTTTGTTTCTTTTGTCTTTTTTTCTTCCAGTTTTGGTGGTCTGCTTTGTACTTGTCTAAAAGTGGAGGTAGTCTCTAACAGTGAGGAAGTCTCTGGTTCTAAAAGCTGTTTTACTTAGCTTGACCCTAACTTGTACCTGTTAACTAGCTAATGGAGTTGGAAGCACATGGATTCTTAGGGCCTGGTCAGTGAGCTTCAGCCTGGCTGTTAGCTGCTTACTAGCTAACTCATCACTGATGAATGATTGTGGTAATATCCCAAGTAACACAACAGACTACTCTTTTTCACAGTGGTTTTACTGAAACCAATGTATATCTTAAAAAGTTAAACTTGGTCGACTAAGTTTCTCTTGTTTGACCAGTGTGTTGTTGACTAAGATAAAGGACACATTTGGACATGCTAGACGAGTTCAAAACATAGACTGTATAAATAATGGACGTAGTATCCGTGACGCCATCTGTTCCTGAGCGCTATTTTGAAGCAAATCTTCGGCGGCAGCCATACTGATAATGTGGAACTCAACGAGGCATAGTGTGACGTAAAGAGGCGGAGTTTGAGCCTCCTAGCCAACAGCTATGAGTTCCCGCCTGTGATGCAAGTCAGTCATGTCCTTATTTGGGCAAAAACTCGGAATCTTAATATCTTCTGAACCGTCACATTAGAAAAAAATTCACCCCCCGTACAGTGTGTGCTGATAGAGAAATTAGCTATGTAGAGCCAAGCTGTTTTTTGAACCAGGCTGTAAACATGTTTATTAATGCTGTAAAGATCATCTTTTTTTAATTGGTGTGTATGTGGTTTCTGGTGTTTCTGCAGCCAGCCTCAAGCAGATTCTCGATGAACTGCGGTTTCTAACACTTCAACTGCATGGGCTTCATAGTTTGAGACCGGAGGTTGCATCTTGGTTAACCCCCCCCCCCTTCTGTTTGATAAAAAACATGGAAAAACACTGTTTTGTTCACTTCTCTCCAGACTACCTCTGGACAGCAGCAGCACAATTTAACATTGGTCACAAGAAAAAAGTAGATAACAATGAAAGCCTGAGAGCTTCTGCTCAGCTGGTTTATCTCAGTTGAACCACAGGGGCTCTGCTGCAGCTGATCAGAGGCCACCACTGTGACTGCTCTGACTTCAGAGTGAATTCAATTAAAGCCCCTTTTAACTGAATTTCATTTATTTGTGGAACGTCATGAAGAACATTTCTCTTGTTCTTCTTAAAAACAAAGTTATGATAATAGCTTATTACAAAACATTTAATTAATTTTCTGTCCTGGTTTGACTCGGCAAGCCTCAAACCCACAGTATTAAACTCTCCAGGCATTTGGTTTTTACTGCTGACATTTAGATTTTATTTCAGCCTCTCTTTATCGCTTTTTGCAGAAAAGCCAAAATTACCCCATGAGAATACTTTAACTGTAATAACATCATTGAAAATTATAGTTTGAGTCATTCTGTTGTATGAAGAAAGGTGATTGTCAAAGATTCCGACATTTCAAACATAAAATGCCACAGTTCAAAGATTAAACCTGAAAAATAGACCTCACAGAAACTAGGGGAGAAACCTCCTGATACAGGAAATTAATTAACCTGTTTTTACCATCAAACGCTCCAACAGATCAACAAAGAGCTATGAAAGAGTTGACTTCCTCTCTGTCTGTCAAACTTTACTGAAGATATGAACTGCTTTAATCTGAGAGCCACAAAGCTGAAGTGGTGCTGACTGTAGCAGCGTTCAGGCATTTTGTCAACAACCAAGATGGCTGCCTCTGATTTGCAGTTGAATCCTATTTGGGTCAGAATGAAAAAGACTGGATGGTGTATTTTTTACAGTGGCCCTGAAGGGCAAAACACAACAACATTTCACAAAACACAACAACGTTACAGAAAACATGAAGACAATGTCTTTCGAAATGTTTTCATCACAAAGGAGTCAAGCTGTGCTTTTGAAGTATCATTAAGATACATATTAAAAAGACCTAAAGACTGTGCTTTTAAAGTACAATATCCACAATGGTGGAATGAAAAGACTTCCAAAAGAGAGCTCATTCAAGCAGCCCCGTGAGGTTCAAGTAGGCTTTCCACCTTTCAATCTGATGGTTCTGGGTTCTATGGGCTTCCAATGTCAGATGGAAAGGAAAACACTTCCCCCACAATGTCCCACATAGCAAAATTGGTCTGATAGTTCTGTGCCAGATCTGGCATCAAGCCATGCTGGCTGACTGCTGGCATGGCAAGTGGTATGTCAACCAGATGTGGACCAGGTCTGGCAATGATTGCATTGTATATATGATGGCATGCCACATCTGGCCTGACTGTGGCTTGCTGAAAAGTAGTTCTGTCCACAAGAAAGAAGAAGTGTTGTCTCTAACCTTTACATTTTGTGAAATGCTGTTGTGTTTTAACCTTTCTTTAAAAGATAATTCACAAGTGCAATAAGCTTCTTATGAAACTAACTAATTCCAACAGGATCTAGTCCGATTCTGTTTGAATCACATGTATAAACTATAACTCATTCACCAGCTAATGATTGTTGATAGCTAAACCCAACACGGTGTGGACCAAATGACAAACTGAAGTCTTTAAAACAACACCTGATTGCATCTCTGTTCATACGGTCTATGCTTGAGATCTTACTGTAAGATTTCCGTGCACAGGGAACGGCACAGTTTTGACTGTATGAGGATCTTTCTTCCATTTAAACCAGAAGTCGTGTAAGATTGCATCTAAGTGACTCAAACATGATCAAACTGGTTTTGATCCTCCCTGTGATGTCAGACTGTCAGACACATTTCTGTACAAACAGCCTCTGAGTCAGTCATTCTGAGTGGGTTTGGTTGTTCCTCTGTGAGTCCAAATGGAGGACTGTCTCTCTCTTTTCTCAGACACATTTAAAGCTGGAGAGGAGGTGTCAGGTCCCCGTGTGATCCCCGGGGTGCTGCCTAATCTCTCCACATCCTGTTTTCAAATGGTGTTTCTTTTATCTGTGTTGAGGTGACTTTGAGAGGTGCTGATATATATATATATATATATATATATATATATATATATATATATATATATATATATATATATATATATATATATATATATATATTGTAATCATGTGTACTTTGTGTGTGTGTTCAATTATCTTTAATGCCTTTAAATAGTTTTAGAAAGGATGATGTTTACATTTTCATGTCAGGCAACCAATTCAATTCTTATAGCACTTATTCTCCCAAGTTATTTTAGAATGTATTTGAATTGTATTTCTATTTTTAATTTATCAAGTAATTATTAATTTGAAATTGTCAATGAACATCACATAAGTGTGTCTTAGTCTTAGGCGGTTCTGAAACTGCAGCCTCCAACTCTGCAGCCACATAATATTGGTATAGGATGCAGTCTAGAGCAGAAGATATTGGTTGGGTTCGGGTTCATTTCGGTCGTAATTTCTATCATTTTACACGGGCTCTGGCCGGGCTCGGGCTTGAGCGGTAAAAGGTTTTTCAAATTATAACTAAATATGTATTGAGTATTAAATGCATATTGTAGACAGAGGAACCTATGGGCTAATGTTGGCATTATTCTTTTTTTTAATTTCAGCTGCTGTTTACCCTCACATTGAGACCAGAGCCGGATTGTGGAGAAAAGTAGCGAAGCAAATCCTGCGGAGCCTTTATCTTTATACCGTTATTGTCAATTTATGCCAAATGCTCATCCTGATTTAGTAGTTTAATTTGATTTGTTAAGAAAGACTCATTTTCATTGGCGTGTTGTTGGCCTATTCGTAGTATGGTGTTTGTGGAGGCGACCACAATTTTATGTCACTTTTCGTTTTGTGTTGTTATTGCCAAATACCTTTCTGAGTTTGAAATTTATTCAGATTTTATTTGTTCAGAAAGACTAATTTAAAAGGCCAGCCTTAGATGAATAAATTATGTTCAAAAAATGTACAAACTACTCATTCTTAACAAAAGGCAAAAGAGATGTGTGAATGTGCATATTTGAATAATGTCGGGGCAGTCAGGCTGTAAACGGGTTCGGGCTTTAAAAAAATCTGGGTCATTCGAGTTTGAACGGGTTCAGGCAGAATTCTGTCGGGCTGGGCTTGGGTCGGGTCGGGTCTAACTTTTAAGGCCCGACTACAGCTGTAATGCAGTCAACTTGTTGATGACAAAAAAGGTATTAAAAGTACGTCTTATACATCAAATTTTACAGTAAATGTGATGAAGAGTTCAAACTCTAGTTTCTTTTCCAGTTGGTGCTAGAACAATAAAAGTTGAAAAGTCTTTAAAAGTCATGTGATGTATTTGGTATATTCACATAAACTTCTCAGCAATCATCTCTCAGCATACTGATAGTTGTTTTAACCTCTATTCTGTTCTAATGAAAAGTGACACTCTGCAGCCTTCTTCCTTTATCACTCTTCTCATTTTAAACAATGCAGCCAGAATGGTTATGGAAACAACATCAGAGGCTTTTTGTCTGGAAGCACCGGCTGCACATAATTTAAAACAGCAAATGTAGAGGCTCTTCCAAAACTTTAAATCACTATTGTGTTTCTCAATCAGAGGCTGAGAACAGAAAAACTGACACTTATTTATATGATAATGTAGAAGATTATTACTGTGATCTTTCAAAACAACTCAAAGAAGTTTGATTGCTTCATTTAAATTAACTGTGCGTCCTGAATATGTAAAAAGAGCCATTAAGGATGGGAGCGATCCCCTGAGACAAACACTATTTGTTAAAGGAACTGAAAGGAAGTAAAAGTAACATGAGAGCAGAGATGGATCCTCCTGTGAAGCTGTGGGGAGCTTTTTCTGATTGTTTTATGTGTGTGCGGTTCCACATGAGTATTCTCTTTGGTCGCTCCTCTACAAAGACCTCCACCCGAAAGAAAGAAAGATAAAAAGAAATACAAAGTCTATTTCTTTTTCTGCCTGGCTCTGACCTGTCAGTTGTTATTATGTGGATTTCTTTTGCACTCCTCCAGGAGAAAATAAAAGGTTTAGTGCTGGCCAGTCCTTTGAAGTGACACAGGCCATTGCTAACATTTGTTTCAAGGAGGCTCAGAAGGATTCAGCTCTAACTAGACTTATTTTTTCTCATTATTTCAAGCACACAAGAGGAGATCCAGCTGCTACAACCTGCATGAATATGAGTCATAAAAGGAAGACGAGACACTTTCAGAATGCATTCAATTACATTAAAAGTTAAAGAAGCACAGACGAAAAGTTGAAGCAGGAGTTTGAGTATTTCTAACTCTCATGTCTAAAGACTACATATCAAGCTGCTGCTGGTTAAATTAGCTTAGTAGTGTTGAAGTAGACTTTTGGGAGGTGTTGTCTTGTCTCAGAATTGAAAGCGTTTTTGCTTGGTCTATGTCTCAGACAAAAAAGGACTCCAGATTTTAAACCAAGACCACTCAGGACCACCACTGTTTTCAGTGGTGTGAATAACTTCCTGCCTTTTTACCTGTGTCTAGGTTGACCAAAAGTTTGGTGGAGTCACTATTTTTGTCAGTATGGTGACTTCAAAACACCTCTCCAGAAACCAATGGGTGATCTCACAGAGACTATGTTTTAACAGTCTGCTTTAAAAGCAGCAATCAAACATGGAAATCTGTGCTGAAATCAGCTGGATAAAGGCTAGTTGGCTAACCAAACGAGGTGACATAAGGTAACATTATGATGTGTTCAAGGTCAAGTCTGTAAAATGAACATTAAAGGTGACAAGGTGGCAAAATTGACTTTTTGATGGTTCTCTACATGAAATTTGTGTCCCTGGCATGTCTACAAACCCCCCGAAAATGAAAAAAATCCATTCTGCCCCTGTTTTGATTTCTACACCTTTCTGTAAATGTGTGTGAAACGAGCCGTTTCAGACTTCCGTTTTTTTGTTACGTAACAACAATACCCGGTCTGTCACGGAGTCAGAGCTCGGAGCTTGTTCAGCCCATAGACTGTATAAATTAATACTGAATCCCTCCCCCGTTTTTCATTACCTGCACAAATGTGTGCTAACAAGGAGCTTAGGAGGGAGGCATGCTAGTTGTAGGCTGTCTCAATAAACACAAAGGTCGGTTTTACTCCCCACGTCTGCAGATTTGAAGATCTAGTGGATCATTTTTATTTATCATGGATAAGTGCTAGCGCTAGTTAGCATAGCTACATAGCTACATGTCGTAGCTGTAGCTGTGTACCAAGACACACGTCAACATACTGACAAATAAAACAACAAGAAACACAGAATCTGTGACCAATCCTTCAGAAAAGGTCCTGCTGCCTTTCTGGCAGAGGTCGGTTTTACTCCCCATGTCTGCAGATTTGAAGATCTAGTGGATGATTTTTATATGTCATGGATAAGTGCTAGCACTAATTAGCATAGCCACATAGCTACATGTTCGTAGCTGTGTACCAAGACACACGTCAACATACTGATAAATAAAACAACAAGAAACACTAAATCTGTGACCAATGGTTCAGAAAGGTCCTGCTGCAGGCGCCTCTCCGTCAGGATCAGATTCTGGATCAGATTCAGAGGGTTGAAGTAACGTGATCTCTGAGCAGCCGTGTATATTCAGCCAACATGTAAACATTAGATCAACGTGCTGGAGAGCCGAGGCACATCCACTTCCTGAGGGGGCGTGGTCAGAGAGAAAACAGACTGTTCTGAGGAGGACTGAAGAAGAGGGTTTTTCAGGCAGACCAAAATCTGATGTGTTTTTTTGGGCATAAACTTTAAAGACATGTTTTGGGGACCTCTTAGACCAATATATATTGATGAAAAAAGCGTGATATGTCACCTTTAAGCTAAAAATTAATAAAATCTTGTCATGATGTGTTCAATGTGAAATTACAAAAAGAAAAACTTTATTTGTAGATTTTGGTGAGAAACTTGAATAAATATTGTTCGAAGGAGAAATTTGTTATCCCACAAATATAAGTAGATATGAGAAGGTAAGTCACTGACCTGTAACTAACTGTGCTAACAACTTGTTAGGAGGTTTAACTAAAAGTTTGAAACTAAACATTTGCTAAATTGTTATTTAAACCTAACATTTCGGCTCCATTTGATGGTAATTTGTATTCAGGTTGATGCGCAGTGTTAGGTTTAGGTGTTTTGCATGTAGGACAAAAAGTTCAATTTTGGGATCATCTGACCAGAGCACCTTCTTCCACATGTTTGCTGTGTCCCCACATGGCTTGTGGCAAACTTAAAACAGGACTTTTTATTGCTTTCTTTCAACAATGGCACTCTTGCATAAAAGCCAGATTTGTGGAGTGCGCAACTAATATTTATCCTGAGCTGTGGATCTCTGCAGCTCCTCTAGAGTTACCATTGGCCTTTTGGCTGCTTCTCTGATCAATGCACTCCTTACCTGGTCTGTTTAGACGGCCATTTCTTGGTAGGTTTGCAGATGTGCCGCACGCTTTCCGTTTTCAGATGATGGATTCAGGAGTGCTTTCGTGAGATGTTCAAAGCTTGAGATGTGTTTTTATAACCTAACCCTGCTTTAAATTTCTCCACAACTTTAGCCATGACTTGTCTAGTGTGTTCTTCCTTAGTCTTCGTGATAATGTTTGTTCACTAATGTTCTCTAACAAACCTCTAAGGCCTCCACAGAACAGCTGTGAGAGTGAAGTACACACAGGTAGACTCTATTTACTAATGAGGTGACTTCTGAGGGCAGTTGGTTGCACTGGATTTTATTTAGGGGTATCAGAATAATGGGGGTGAATACTTATGCACGCCACACAGATTTCAGATTTGTATTTATAAAAACAATTTAACACCCATGTTTCATTTTCCTTCCACTTCACAATTATGCGCTACTTTGTGTTGGTCTATCACGTACAATCCCAATAAAATACATTTAGGTTTGTGCTTGTGCTGGGACAAAATGTGGAACATTTCAAGAGGTATGAATACTTTTGCAAGGCACTGAAGCTTAGCTTAGCATAAAGACTGGTTACACAATCTACCTCTAACACCTATACAGCTGCTGGATTTTTCGACCTTTGCGCAGAGCTGGTTAAAACAAACTGACTGCTCACTGTATCTTCATATTAACACACAGACAGGAGAATGTTTCTTTTTATGTAATTACCAGCAAGAAAGAGAATAAGTTACCTAAAATGTCAAACTAATACTCTTCATCTCCCCCTTACAACACTCAAAATGTCATCGAATCTATGCTGAAAGTCTCTAAAGTCGCCTAATTAGGACTCCAGTACAACTGGTTACAACAAGATCAGTGCAGGCCTGTGAGTCCTCTCCTCTGCTCTCCTTTAATATGAAAGAAAGAGAAGCTTTTTAAAGCCGAGTTCTCTGATTCTTCTTTGAAGTAACATGGACCATGTTACCTTCAGACAGATCCAGGCTGTTTTTGTGTTTTTCTTTTTCCACTAGCATTCTTCTTGGTGAACTCTGCCCACAAGCTGCTGGCACCGGCTTCATATTTAGTCCCAAACACATTTCCCCTACTTGAAATTTCAAACAATCTGTCTTGCTAGATATCAGCACGCCCAGGTCTCCTACTTAGCCTGCCACCAGGCTTACTAAACACCGAACTTCCATACCTATCTCTGCAGGTGCCCACAGGGCGGCTCAATGTTATATTCTCAGGCTGAGCCTGACAAAGCCCCATGGAAGAAAGCCTGACCACCACACACCTGCTATCGTGCTCCTCCATGTCCTGTTTGATGTGACTTCTCCCATTTTGTCACTTCATAGAAGTTTGTTAAACTACTAGTATTCTACTAGAGCAATTTGGGCACACACTGTCTCTGGTAGGAAAAAGCAGAGCTAGTGAGAGTGGTAGTGATAATGGCAACGATGTTCAAAATTGTGACATTTGTCTCATTTCTTTTTAAAGGTGTGTGAGCCAAATGAGGATATAAATGTCAACATAAATATCCCTGCAGAAGTCCTGTTCACCTTGTCTAACGTTACCCTCGGTGGAAATGATCACTTTGTGAATTAGAACAAATAAGCAGGCTCATGTTTGAACTGGACCCTGAAATGAGATGTTCAGCTTAACGTGAATTCATGGAATCCTCCAACCGTGGACTATACCCTCACCCAGAGGTCCATATACAGAGGTTAGTTAAAGCTAAATCGTGGTTTGAAGACTGCAGATGGGTTACAGATGACATTACAGCTGATTGTATGTATCCCCCTTTGATTTCCACAGACCGTTTTCTGCACACATCCAACAGCCACACTGAGACAGACAAACACTTCCTTCACCAACATCTGGTCCTGTGTACATATTCTGCATTTTCACAACCCAAGCAAGGGCACTCAAAGACAAGGTGTTGGACCTTCCTGATGTGAATCCGTTATCTCATCTGTATGTGGCCACTGAAGTAAGGTTTGCACCTGTGCGCCTTAACACCTCTATGTCTGTGCTCGAGACAACACCCTCTTCTAATCCATGAAGCCTCTTAAAGCACACACACATAACTCTTCTCTGTAAGAAGGATCGAAACCATCAAGTGTAGTTGAGGTATTTCTACAATGTTAGAAGAATCCCTTTAACAGCAGCTCTTTAGCTTCATTTGAATTTCAGATTTGATATAGAAGGTTTCATTATAGAAAATATTTCTGGTTCGTCATTAACATGCAGCTGTGTAACATATGCTGAGATAACTGTGCAGAAATTATTCCACACTCCATTTGAGTCTGTACATCCTCGGTGTATAATGAGCCTTACCCAAACACAAAGACATACACTTCCCGCTGAGCTGTATTTGTGTGATTTTTGCACATTGTGATCAGATTCAGAGTGAGATGTGAGCTAAAGTCCATCACTAACCCTTCTCTGTAACACACACAGGGATATTTGAATCTGGTTTCATTTGTTCCTCTGACAAAAAGGAGTCACGTTTCCATTCATGTACTCAGAATGAAGGAAATTATTGTGAGATGGAACTTTATTGGTTTCAAAAGATGGAATTGCACGAGCCCCGAGTCTCAGATCGTTGATGTAAAGCATTTGACATGAACAGCGAGTGGATCTACTTTACACAAACCATTGAGACATTCAGTTCACTGTTGTTTAGAATCCAGTTTTTAATATTTAAATGAACTATAAAAAGCACATTAAAACATTTTCTCATTTTAGTTACAAAAATGGGTCACCTAAAGGGCTTCTCATTGCATTCACAGAAGGATTTGAACAGTGGATGTCTAACAGTTTACTCTCTTTTAAAAAATCCCCACCCAAAATATATAAACTTAATTGCTTAACCAAGGTATATACAGGGCATAACATCCTTGCATCTTACAGGTTATCAAGAAAGTTTGAGGTATACAACCAAAATAAAAGCCTGTCAGAAAACAAAACAGAACAACAAATAGAATTAAATAAAGGAAAAATGAACGCCATGATTGCTTCCTACGAGCACAGGATCACAACATTAGTGGGAGATGTTGCCGTGTTCGTGCTGGTTGATACTTCCAGGTGTTTCACCTCTGGTCACATGGGCAAAACAGCAAATAACCTCAAGCTTTGGACTGTCAGTATATACAAAGGGCATACAGTCTAATGTAGTGATAGAGAATTGTTTGAATGCTCACTTTATTTGCTTCATGACAGGAACACAAACAACAAAATACCAGATTTATCAATTTATTTGACTGAATGTTTTTTTTCTTTTAACTTAAATCTTTGAGCCGACGGTGAATTTAAAGAGCCAGAATCTGATACACATGCAAGTTTTGAAAGTGGATTCAGAAATAACAGTATTGTACAAAATAATAATTACAGTTTTTTATAATTATCAAAATACACCTTCTTTCGTAGCACCTCTTTATACTTTTGTGTTTTTTGAACAAGCACCATTGTAGTCGTTTTTCATACAGCACCTGGAGGATCCAGGGAAGAGGTCTGTGACCCCCTTCTCCTGGTCTCCTCCGATTCACCCTCCTCCTGCCACGCGTTCGAATGTCCTTCACCTTTGCTCCGTACCGTGGTTTAGTCATGTGGTTCGAGCCCTACAAGGGCAACAAGTATTTTCCTGGGTTACACGTACATACATGGACAGACATGTTTGCTACACCAACTCTTATTCAAAACTTGCATGTGGCATAGAAAAGGGTGGGGGGCTAGAAATGGGGTTTGGTGGTACCCAAAACGTCTCAACTTGACTTTCTTTGCTGGCCCCATCAAGTCCTCTTTTTTTTGTTTTTGTTTTATTTAGCCAAGGAAGCAGACGGGCCCAACTTCGAACCCAAACTTCTGTAACGGGTCCCCAAAGTCAGTGAACATGACATCGATGATTGGAACCTGATCGATTTTGGGAGTATTAATCTCCATCACAGTCTTTCCGTAGCCCTTCCTCGTCTGCAACAAGAGAGACAAAAAACACAGAGATACAGAGGACAGAATTAGACACCAATCAGAGGTATGCACACAGTTTTTTTCTGTATCTAATCACAACAGAGCTAAAGGGAAAACTTTGCTAATGTGTGTCTCGGCACAGTCAGGCTTTTTTTTACAGCCATCAGCTACAATCACAGCCTTCCACTTCGCCTTGTTTCACATCTAATGTGATTTCATTTCCAATCATTTCAGGAGTAATAGTTCTGTTCAACAAGAGCCAAAAGGATGAGAAACTGATAACATCCATTCAAAGTAGGACAGCTTTCAGCTTCAGAAACACTGAGGGATTAAATTTATCGGAAATCATTCTTGATTTTTGTTGGAAAATAACCTCTTCGTTTTTTTTGTTTTTTTTTTATCAAAGGTTAAACCAGGTACTTTTTCCAGTCCAGGTTTTATGTTTAATTAAGTATGAAAACTTTTTGTAATTGCCTCGGTACATTGCTTCAATGGGCAGCAGTGAAAGAGTAAATCGTTTCTGTAACATAGTCCATGAGGGGATGATGTGTCTGATCAAAGTGTGTCCACTAAAAGTTCCTTTTTCAGTCCCACATAGGCTCAGATTGTTCATTCCCTCCAGGATTTTGCGGGTTTTTTGTGATTGTTGCGGCCCAAAAAGCCTGATTTTGCGACAGCTTTTTGAAAAAAATTGCGGTGAAAGTTGCAATTTTATTTTTTTGCTTTTTTCCCCCAATAACATCTCAGGGGCAAGTAAATACGCTAAATTGCAGTTGTTTTTCGAAAACAGTCTTGATGCGACCACTGTGACTGTATTTAGATTCTCTTTATTCACAGAAAAATGCCATGAAAGGACGGGATTGCATATTTACGACGGTCCTTGAATGTACCTGCAGTGACAGGCGCACTGGACAGACAGTCAGTTCATGGCACTCTGAAACGCATCTGCATCTTTCAACAAGGAGTTGATCAAAACTTACTTAATGTGTCTGATGTATTACCAAACTGGATTAAATCAAGCTGTAGACACTGAGCTTTTTACAGTAATGGTGGCAACAACGTCAAACCTCAAATACTAAACAGACGTCCCCCGGTTGTGTCTTTGTCACTAACGCACACCGGGGCTAAAAATCATCAATGAAGATGAGACAGATGCATGGAGGCGGGGAGAGCTGGTTCATAAAGCACACCTGCTGAAGGCAGGTGACCAAGCGAACACTGCGCCCCTCAGACAATAACTCTAGTATCAATAAATAACAACGTTGTCATCGTCACTTGTCCTGCCTGCTGTCCTCGCTTTTCACCCGTTATCTGTGTGTGTTTTGCTGTTCAAAAGTGCCGATCAAGTGAGGACTTCCATTTATGTTCCAAGGAAATTAAATTGACGACGAAACAGATGACGTACAGGGGCTGAGATTAAGGTAATTGGTCAAGGCAAGGCTGCGCAAAAGTCGCGCTGATTGGTTGAATTTGCGTTGATAGTTGCGATCGCAAAATCGCAACTTCCTGGAGGGACCAATTGTTGTTCTAAGTGTCTGACAACATTTTTGAAATGATCCCTACAGAGACAACTTTGGCAAAAAACAGAAAGCTAACAACGGAGGCGAGGTAGACCAACAACTCCCATGTTCTTAGAGGTAAAACTCTAGTTTTTGTCAGTGGACTCTGGTGGCTGTGATGAAAACAGTGTGATGACTGTCAACAGTTAAGAAAAAAAAATCAGCCCTTTGTAACAAAAAGGTCTTCAGACACTTGGAATAACAATCTATGCCTGTCAGCAAAGAATTAAGACCTCATCTTTAAACAGCAGGAGCTAGCTTTGATAACATCACACGGAAACATTTTAAGGCTACATCCATCCACTCCATGCTTACCGCGCAACCGTCTGAGAGGGCCTTGATGTAAGGGTTATTGTCAAAGGACATCTCCTCATCATTGGCGCCCAGGAAGCGCAGCGCTTTGTCGTAGTTGTCGCCGGTGGCGTCGTGCCACGCCACGGACTGGTGGCAGCTGTAGGTGAAGTTTTGCCTGGCCGAGGCCGTCAGTAGTCTGAGGAAGGTCATCTGCACCATGTTTATCGAGCTTCCATCTGCGTCAACATATGAGAGCTGTGGGCGTTCAAACAGAGCGAGAGACAGAGAGAGAGTCAAACATGAGTCAGCTTCTTACTTTGAAAGGATTTTGGTGTTTGCTTTTAAAAGTTGAAAAGAGGAAAAATATGAAAGTGTGAATCAAATTTGTCAAAATATAAAGAGATATTAAGATAAATGAGGACAGCAGCTATTAGACAAAATACAATCAACAATGCAGAGCATGTTTTGATCTACGATTACAAGCCTTCAGATGAACAGATGAAGCTGTATGAACATACGGCCATAATATCTCAATATCAGTAAGAAGAAGATAGACAGAGTGAGAGCGGTAGGATGATTGATTAACTCAATACATTTATAATTAATCCTTAAAACTTCAAGGTGACAGAGAATTTAAAAACTTTGTCAGCTTACTTTTTGGACAAGAAGAGAAGGCGGAGATGCATCACCCATCTTAATATACAACCTGTGGTCTAACTCACCAAAAGATTTTAAAAGGCTGGGGACTAATAAGCTGCACGCTAACATTAAAACCTTTCACTCTCCCACTTCAAACTTTGCTGAATAGAGCTGCAGTGCCTCCATCCAAAAGAAGTGCTCCACAGTACAAAGACAGCCCCTAGAAGACATGTTAGACCACCTACAGCCTCTGTTCAACAGACTCTTAAAAGGCTGACGCACTTCAGCTCAGATGGATTCAAACTTCCTCTCATCACCCCTGACTCAGAGGAGACACAATCACTCTTACACTTCAGCTTCTAAGGCCTACTTTCAAGCTTGCAGGGGAAACATTATCTATTAACCGGACTCATAAATCTTTGCTTGACCATCAGCGTTGGAGGCCTTTAGTTTTTATGCGAAATATTTTTTTAAAATCAAATAATGATAAGTTGTATTTTAAACACAATTACTGGGGAAACAAAGTAATTCAAGTTAATGTCACTCATTGAAATGGGGAAGGAAGAAGATTGTGTCTGAATATTTATCTCTCAGTGTTTACTTGAAATGTAAGAAACAACATGCACTACGCTGCCTTCTGTTTCTTTCCTCATACTTCCCCATATATTTATGTTAGCACATTTTAAAGGCGTTTCTATAGCTCAAGTTTGAGTGCCATAATATGAAGGGTGCAGGGTTTACGTTAGCCGGTTTCAAGTGCAGTTGTCCGGCATATAGAGACACCATCGGCCAAGTGTCCGGCGGTAAAAATACCAAATATAAATAACTATATTGTTCATAATTTAAGCTGGGGGTTTCCTTTTAAACTGCATGTGAAAATGTGGTCCAGTCTTATATCTAGAGTCTACAATTTTACACACCAACATTCGTTCATGACCTTGCTGTGAAGCAGCAGATTATTTGGGGCCCCCCAAACGCCACACGTTACTGATTGACAGCGGCACGGAGAAAACAGTCGGACATGAATGCTCAAAAACATCAGGAGAACGCTTCTCCACTGATGATGCATCAAGGTAATTTGTGTTACCACAGATCCTACTTTGACAAATTTACAGAAGGTTATATGAACATATGCTTTATGAAGAGTTTAGCCTCCCAGCATGATGATATATAATTATCAAAACATAATCGGTGATGGCCGCCTTCCAAAACACTTAAAGGGGACAGATAGTGTGCAGGTGGATTACTCTCTAAATGTAAGTTATTAAGCAGATCGGGCTTTCAGAGCGGATGTCTGACAGTTGTTCTATATGGCCGGAATTCTGGAGTATCACTGGCCAAATTGGCCGACATAAAAAAGTCTACCGTAAACTCTGGAAGGGTGGAATGGCTTACAAAGAACAGTCTTTATGCTCAATCAAATTTGTTTTTGTTTGTCTCCTCTGCCAAAAATTCTATGTGCATTAACATCGTCATATTTGCACCCCGTTGCTCACTGTGAACGTGAGGCGTGTTACATAAAACTTGCAATCTGCCTCAGCTTTTTTGAAAAACTGCAAAGGAACCAGCATTTGGAGAATATCTTCTGAAAGCTGTTTCTTTTGTTAATTTTTTTGTACTATGTTGCTGTCACTCCTTCATGCATGCTCACTCATGTCTCCTGTATTTAACATCTGTTCTCGATACCTGACATCTATCTAATAACACTGCGACACACCTTCATTGTTATCCTGTCACATCACAGTTGTCTTTTTAAAATACAGGTTTCCTCGCCTCCAGTTTATTACTGTCATCGTTATACGCAGCCCTCCACCTCCCTATCACCGCCCAGTCTTTTAAGTCTCATCAGTTTCATCATCTCACCCGCCACAGACAACATCGTCCCACACCTCCACCACCTTTGTCCCACACCTCCAGTGTCTGAACTCCACGGGGTGATAGACTTTGCTTCTGCTCTGGGCAGACATCCTTTGATCACTATATCTCCCTGTGGAGTTCAAGCACCAAAGACTCTCTGACATAAATCCATTAGCACACCGTCAATTTAGAATAAATATTCATACTTTGTTCATTCACTTGTCTCTTTTGAGTGAACAGTTACAGAAAAGAAAAACTGGTAGACTCAGGAGGGAGTGACTCAATTCCAAGCTAACAAGCACTCTCATGTTTGTGGTAGTAGAAGTCCATGCATGGGTTGTTGAACAAATTAAACACCTCTTGGTTTATTCATCTAAAGTTTTTGACTCTTCCTGGCTCTCCTGCAAAGCTTGATGTAGAGAAACAAGAGTTCTCTAGGTGTGAAAATAAACTTTAAGTGAACCTTAAGTGAACATGTGCAGTTACAGAGCTCTCTTGGTGATACCCAAGGATGTACTGTACTTACTGCGCCGGTTCCTGTGATGTTAAAGTCTATATGTGTGAAAATAAAAGAGCCTGACTCCTGTTTGATGGATCAACACAAACGTGTTTCTTTCATTTCAATCCTGGAGAAACAGCAGCTGATGGTCACCGAGACGCTTTTTAAACTGTTCAAGGTTACAGTGAGGAGAGGAGGAGAAGTGAGACACTGAACTCTGAGGCGTTCTGCCTGAATCCTCTGTAATGTTTTATTGATGCTCTGTTCTTTATATGGAACAGTCAGAGAATTGTAATGTTCTGACAATAGCAGAAAATGAGCCGGAGTTCAAAGGGATGCAGATTATTTTAAGTAAAAGCCGATGCTGCTGAGGATGAAAGTGGATCGCTTACACTCTGAATTCTCCCCACTATAAAATATGAACGCAGTAAAAACCATGAGGTAGTTTGGGGATTTCTTTATGGGGAGCAGCTTCAGGTCACTGCCTCGCTATCTCAGGGCGGGTCTGCTGTTTGAGTCTTTTAGCAGCTGCTCAAAATTTTGTAGGAACACACAGGAGAATAAAGCAAAAACAGCTCTGTACACTTACTATTTTACCACGCTTAAATTCACTGAACCATGACCCAGGGACTTCTTTGGGCCAGGAGGATATTCTGACCTGGAGAAAGAGAAAAAAAAGAGAGAGAAATAACATTACATTTGGTCGTAAATCAGCGCTGGAAATAAGGACAGGCTTGTTGTTAAGCAGAGCCTGGAGGGTTGTATCAAAGTTTATCATCCTGGAGCAGAAGATAAACCTGTTTGTTATTTTAATATCTTTGAAATATCTTTTTAGCAAACTTCAGAGTCAAATCATTCTCTAACATTTGCCTTTTGGTGTTTTGTGTATTGTTTGCACAAAGTCAACATCACATCTCTAGACGTGTCTCCCTGCAGCAGATCTGGGATCTTTGACAGATTTAGCTTGGTTTAATATACAGCTCAATATCTGATGAGGAATGATGATTAACGACAGACAGATATTATAAATCTAAAGTAACTCACTGCGTTGGATTTCTTATCAGGATAGATGCAGGTTTCTCCTCCGGCGGTGAAGTTACAGTAAACTTTGAAGGAGTCTCCGGAGCAGCCCTGGTTTGGATCGATCCAGTACTCGCCTGAGGAGAAACAGACACACTCAGACATCATGATCACCTCATCTCCACAGAACAAATTCATACTTCTTTTTCACATGTTACGGTGCTAGATTGCAAATTCAGCTTAATTTGATACTCCTTTTCATTACTGTGGCAAAGCAAAAATGAAGTGTATCATTAAGCTTGGAGCAAGGTGTTCTTAAAGGTGACATATAACGCTCTTTTTCATCAATATATATTGGTCTAAGAAGACCTGAACAAGCTCCGAGCTCTGACTTCCATTACAGACCGGATGTCGTTGTGACGTATGAAAAACACTAAAAACTGAAACGGCTCGTTTCAGCACACATTTACAGAAAGGTGAAGAAATCAGAACAGGGACAGAATGGATTTTTTTAATTTTCGGTGGGTTTGTAGACATGCCAGGGAAACATATTTCAGGTAGAGAACCATTAAAAAGTCGATTTTGCATGATATATCACCTTTAATGCGCCACAAATGTTTCCTCAAAACATAAGTAGAATGAGCATTAAAAAACTTAAACCAACTCAGACTGTGGCAAATGGCAGCTTTTATCATCCTTAATGCTACACTGGAACTAAGAGACCGAGGGCTCATGGGATACGACTCAAACAGCAAACAGTTAGCTCATATTTACCAAATCAAGACAAAATCAAGGAAAACTAACAAAACAAACAACTCTGATGTTCAGTATTATTTTCCCTGGGCAATACTCTAAATCAGGGGTTCCCAAAGTGTGGGTCGGGACCCCCTGGGAGGTCGCGAGACACAAATGGGGAGTTGTGAGATGTCTTCCTGAATGTTTTTTTTTTCTTAATTATCTAAAGATAGCATATTTTACCCATTATAGTAAAGAATATTGACTAACATAGTAGTTAACCTTGAAATAAAACCTTGAAAATAGAACATGTGATGAGTTTTCTGTCTTTCTTTTTGCCAGATGACTCCTAGGTTTAGGGTTAGTGAACAGTTAATTATCAAAAGCATCAGTAGCAGTAAATTGATTTATAACGGCACAGGAAACACAGCCACATGCTCATATAGGTTGGCTAATTTTCTGCAGACCAGCTAAATGAAGCCACATTAAATCACTTTGAGGGACAGTTGGGGGTCGCAAGTCTTTGGCACTGATATTTTGGGGGTCGCGGGCTGAAAAGTTTGGGAACCCCTGCTCTAAATGGCTGTTTTCAACAGAAGAAGTTAGATCAGTCACACAACTGACGTTTCTACCGTTTGAAATGTGTTATTGCAACAGCAGAGCATTGTTTGTGTTTGGGGTCAAGGCTCCAACCTCATCACTCCCTGCACATTTAATCTGCATGCAGACATTTGAGGAGTGATGGGATAATAGCATCATAAACCACCCAGTCAGAGCTTACAGGTGGATGCTGGGAGGTGATGGAGCTGTAAAGTTTGGGTGGAGTTCTGTCACAGGGCAAAGGGGGGCAACAACAGAGTACAGGCAATCACCAGAAATCTGTCAGCTTACACAGACGGCCAAATTGGGAGGAAATGTTTGTCAGGTGAGTGTGGGAATTATGTTGTCGGATGTGAAATCAATGAAGCTCAAGTTGCCTGTCTGAAAGAGCTAACAGGTGTTACCTCACTTTTATCACTTGAATACCAGTTTGTCTGAAAATAGGTTTCTGACAGCCACTGACTATAGAACAACAGACAGAACAACAGCTATCCTGAATGACGCCACGATTCTTAGAGCTCCCTCTACTGATTGACTGCAGTATGCTTCAAACTAGCCAATTATCAGGGCTGTTATTTGGCATTTTGCCAATTATCTATACTGTTAGTTTACTGATGGCTGATAAAATCAACTGATGAAAACGTGGGCTTCCTTGGTTCTACTGCTGGTGTGTTTTTCCCTCTGGGTCTGTTTTCACTCCCCACTCTGTTCTGATTGGCTAGACCCTTTTCCACTGAGATCAGACAATGAAATGATGACTTCCATAGAAAATCTCTCACTTTCCTCACACCTGTCACAAATGGATGTGGTGCAGCAACAAATTTGGGCCAAAGTCTTTATAGAATTTAATTAGAGAGAAAAGCGAGACAAACAACTCAAGGCTGTTTCAAGCCCAAAATTCTGCGCCGTGTTGTCTCTTCTCGACAAACACTGAGTGAGTGAGTGAGTGAGTGAGTGAGTGAGTGAGTGAGTGAGTGAGTGAGTGAGTGAGTGAGCGAGCGAGCGAGCGAGTGAGCTGGTAGGATGCAAAATAGGGTCAGCATTTAAACAAGTAATGCCACCACACAAGTAGGAGACGAGTTTGAGCTTTAGGTGTCGCTTGTGATTTCTCCATTAGCAAATTAAATCCAAGTGAGTGAAAATGCAAAAACTGGTCCTTGTTTTTTTCGTGGACATAATGCAAGTTGGGAAAAATCCTCCATCTGATGCTCGACCTCTCTTTTTGACATTGCTTACCAAACCATTAAAAGTGCTGATTTCTAGAAGTTAAAACGGGGAGTCATCGATCTTAAACTCAAAGTGTCAACTGCTTTGAGGGAATTCATCAGGGACATTAAAGTTTCTGGTTCTTTTTTCATCTAAATCCACAGCATGGTTTTAGTTTATAAAGTATGAGTACGGTAATGTGAATGTGGATTGTGGAGTCAGTGGCCAATATCATATGACTGTCAGCTGTTACTGTGAGGACATGGTGTAACTGTCACATCCAACACATTGATCTTACCGTCAGGGAACTCTGGGTGGCAGAGTTGCAGGTCTTTGCATGTTCTGGCTGGGTTGTTCTGCGTTCCCATCGGGTACTTCATGCGCTCGATGTCCTGCTTGAGATTGTTGAGCGAGCCGAAGATGTCCTCCATGCCCTCGCCATAGTCCATGATGGTGTCGGCTGCATCTGACTGCATGCCGCTGGAGCGCTTGGTCTTCTTGGGAGACTGGATGGGCAACGGCTGGATCACCTCACCTGGGGGGCCCTGTGGGGTGGAGTGGATTAATAGTTAACTTTTTGTATACAAAGGACAGAGAAAATAAGACAAACAGGGAACAGTTGAGGTCTTAAATACTCACAGGAGGACCAGGAGGACCGACAGTACCAGTGTCTCCTTTAGGTCCAGCAGTTCCCTGTAGGTATGATGAAAAGAAACACATTATCCAACAGTGGTCCAACACACACACACTCAGTAATAATCTGACTTTACAATCAGTGATGTACTCACACTTGAACCCTTGGCTCCCTTGGGACCTTGAGGACCCTGCAGGAGACAAAAGCACCGCAGTTTAATGAAACCATTCTATCAGAAGTGTTGAATCTAAATGAAGGAATGGATCAGTGACAGACTTACAGGCAGACCGGGGGGACCTGGGGGACCAAGAGGACCGGAAGATCCTCTGATACCCTGATGAAAAAAGAAGTCAGATATAAATGGAAAGAAAATTCAGAGATAGACTGGAATAATGAGTATAATGAAAAAAGCAGGGATATAGAGGTTTAGGAGTTTATGAGCTGATAAGATGTGTAAAGGCACAAGGGGATGTACGATTTTTAAAAACATCTGGACATTTGGCTTGAAATAGCAGAAATGAACATATGAAATCAAAGTTAGGCTTCTTAATAAGCATCCACAAAAGCCTGAGGGAAAATAAGCGACCACAGCTAACAAAAACCAAATTCAAAAAACTGGTTTGATAGTTTCCCAAAGACTGTGAGCATGGTAGATCCCAGCTTTAACTTACACTTGCATGACTCCGCCCACAATTAGACACAGGTAATAATCAGAGTTGAGAAGCTGTCTATGCTCTTCTCCTTAAAGCCAGAAACAAAAGTCTTTATATGATTTAATATTATAGATTAGCTGGTCACATGCTCGATAGAGGGTTTCAAGAAGCGTTACATCTATATCTATATCTTGGATAGCAGTAAGCATACAAGTAGCAGGTCTTGGGAACCAGAGGGTCACTGGTTCAAGTCCCATTTAATTGTTAATTTGCTATTTCATAGGCTCCTGTTTGCTTTATACTCTTTTGCACTGTCTACTTTGCTGCTGTAACATTTACATTTTCCAATTGTGGGACGAATAAAGAATATCTTATCTTATTATCCCATTAAAGACCATGGTCTGGATTTTGTACTGAAAGCAGAAGAGGTGCCAGTTCACTTTCTGGGCACTGCGGGGATTCCTTTGTAAAGGGACCTAACCCCCAACCGTGCAGAACGCTTGTCCATGTGCAGCCTCCCAAATCCTGACATCTCTCTATCAGTGCACAACCACATCATTCCAGAATATGTGTGTGTTGCACGTTCAATAACAGAGTGTAAAACTGAGCTTTCACTCAAGCATTAATGAAGTATATCTTCAGATACCCTTATATGTTCTCAAAAAGCTATGTTTGTAAGGCCAGCCCTCTAGTGTTAGTTCGAGACATAATATTACTTGACTAAACTAAACTTCCCCTACTGTCACTTAAGCTGAAAACAGGCCACCAAGGTTTACAATTAACAAAGTTTGAAGTTTTTGTGGATTTGGACTTCAGTGTTTTTGGAATGAAGTCTTAATTTTAACCTGCAAAAACTTAAAACTAAATAAAAGACTTGGTGGTGCCTCAATACTCAAAACACTCAATTTAATCTTTAAATACACCCAAAGACCTGGATCCAAAATACAAACAGAGTACCAAGGGAGAACTTTCTCAAAGTCCTTGCTCTCTGACAAAGGAGGACATTACGATTTTATTAGACTTAATCTCTGATGCTTAATCCAAGCCTTCACCTTAAATCACCGAATCAGGGCAGGCTGAGGGCCACAGCAGGGCGGACGAGCAGAGTATTCACTCAGTCTGAGCGTTTATTTAAAAATGGATGAAGGCCGTTATCAGTCCTTTAAAGAAGAAAACCTTCAACATCAGATGAAGGCTCAAAGACTGAGAAGTATATTTAATTCTAACCCATTGATTCAGACAGAGACTCATTCCAGTGTTACCCAAAACACAGAATATTATAACATCAATGTGGACATCACTGATAGTAACCACACTGGGTAAATTTAATGAAGTTTTATGCAGCCAAGAAAGGGCAAAAATATGGTTAAAAAGGTTCACTCAAAATGCATTAAAGCCACAGTAACACTATTTTTAGCAGTAATGGGAAGGTAATAATAAAGTCAACATATGACTTCTTTCAATTTGCCATGCTAGAATCACAATAAGACTTATTCATGATTTTTGTAATGGTGTAAGTAACTTAGTTTGTGGTCAAGCTTTCCAATAGAGATTGCCTCATGAAAGTGTTAATTTGTATGATTTATTATGACATTTTTAATACCTTTAACCTCCATTGCTTTATTTCCTATGCTGATAATACATTTGCTTTTATTTTGAAAGGATGCCAAGGTACTTTCAAATGATGTTAAGTTACAGGAGTACATGAAAACTGCTAAAAGAAAGATGAACAGCAAAAAATGTTGGAGATATTTGCGCCGTGGAGAAGCTTTTATGCTGTCTGTTACGTCCCTCTCTTACTCTCTCTCTCTGTTAGGTGTGGAGACACCACTCGCCACACGTACATTATGAGTAGAGAAGGATCATTCTCTAGGTAATCAATAGCCAATCGCAATCTTACATGGATATAAAAAATAAAAATAATGATGTTAGTCAAAAATTATCTTAATTTTTCATCTGACTGATTTGAATCGTCCTTCATGATTTGTGACCATCTCATGAGGAACCATTACACCTGTAAGCAGTACGAGTGCAACCTGACAAAATCTCTATTCAGCACCACATGCTCACAGAGGAGATGGATCTGTGCTCTGTATATGTGAGCAGGATTCAGCCACACTGCTGCATTTTTCAGACTTGTAGTCAACAGTAAATAAATGTGTGTGTTGAGACCTGAGGCCACAGAGGGAGGGGCAGCGAGGGTGAAAAATGGCAGGGGGTGGAGGGCACACAGCCCCGGGGAGCTGCATGGGAGCAGAGTCATTAATTACTCACATTGTCGCCCTTGCCGCCGGGTGAACCTTGTGGTCCAGGTAATCCTCGGTCTCCTTTCTCTCCTTGCTCACCGGGAGGTCCGATTAGACCGATCAAACCAGGGTGACCCTGCAGGGGGAAAACAAATATGCGCAAACATTAAAGAAATTCAAACACAGCAGCAGAGTTCCTTTGTGGGCAATCATGGATGGCAAAGGTTGTTACAGCTTTTTTACACAGAACAGCAGGACACAGAGTAATATCGAACACAGACATCTTTCTTAAAGCTCTGAGGAACGTTCGGTTTGTGGAGATTTTGGAGCTGTGACGATCTCAAAACTCCATCCTGTACTAACGCTGAAGTCCGGAGCTGCGTCCAAGTAAACATGGAGGTTCTAGTGTGTGTTAATGAGAATAAAAGGTGGTCAGAGAAGATCCTTGTGTCACAGCATCATTTCTCAAGTCCATTGATCAGGTTTTGAATAATCAATCTGTTGATCAACCCTGACAAGAATGAAATTGCTTTGTCATGGTCAGGGATTCTTAATCCAAGCTTTTTTCTTTTCCATCTGTTAAAATATTCATTCAGAAAATGTCTACGTTGATTTCACTGTTTTATTTCTGAACACAAAGTCAGAGCAAAACGCAAATCAATGTTTGTTTGACAGTTTTGCTTAGAAATCAATTTGTCAAGACTCGTTTTTCTATTTAGGCGAGTAAATCCTGTCGAGACATCTAGTCATGATGATCAAGTTTTCTAAGCAGATATACATTTTCCACTTTGAATTCCAGCCTGAATATCCTTTTTTCAAGATGATGGTGAATGATTCTGATGCTAATGTAAGTTTTTTCTGATATAATGAGGAAATAATCATATTACAGAGCATCTGAAGACCTGCAGAGGTGATCATTGCTATCTTCCCATAAGCTATTATCTTGTGAGTACAAGATCAAAGTTTCTGCATTAGATAAACATATTAGTAAGTAGTTTAGCTGTACTGGGTTGAAGTTATTTCCCATAATCACAGCCTTAATTCAACATGACAGCGCTATCTGTATCTTAATGTAAGCACATACCCTTACATAGTGTCATATTTTATGCTTCACTAATGTAGATGGTTAGAAAATTACCTTTCTTCTGCAGCAGTACTACTTTGAAGATATTTTCACCTGATATAAATGCAATTTCAAGACAACAGTTGATAACTAAAGCTTATTTTCCTACATCATGACAACTTAAATATTTTCTTCTTATGTTTCAAACCATTTTTTAGTCCAGATGCACTTGCTCTTATATGTCTGCAGGCTGTTTGACACTTTGACAATTTCCAGCAAGTTTGTGTTTCGTGCTTTAAGTTTGCAATCCAGCGTAATACTTTCAACATTCAGTCATCTCCTCTCCTCGTTTTTCGAGGGCTGGATTTTTGCAGAAGGCATTGAAGAGTGAAGTTTCGTTTTAACGAAAATGGTCACGACTCAGAATGAAAATGCCTCCCTCCCCCTGAACAGACAAAAAATAAATAAATAATGCGACAACAATCTACAACACAAAGGTGCTGACTTTGAAATGAGCTCTAACCAGGCTGAGTAATGTGACAGCGTTTAAAACGCGCCGCCTCGATTGTGTTACTTTAAACTGTTTCTGTGCAGCCATCATGTCGCTGTGTGGGAGGAGAATTAGATTTTAGAGTAATGTGTGCTGTCTGAAGATCCTGAGCTCTTATATTTCAACAGCAAATTTGACGGAGCAGCGGAGAAAAGAGCAAGATTAGACAGATTAGAGTGATACATCACTTCCAGTTGCAGATTCAAACCTGCCAGATGGATTGTATCGCAGGCAAAAACTCATTTTGTTTCCTTAATGTTAGCTTGCTTTGGTATTAACGCTCCTGTGTGAATCTGAAAGACGTCTGGTTCTTAAATGTTTGCAGAGCCGTGTGAGCTTTGTGATGAGCAGAGCTGAGGTCTCTGTTGGTTTGAGGTTTCAGTGTTTTCAGGTTTGTCTTCAGCCTATTTGGGACCGGGGGAAATGAAACTGGCTGAAACGAAATAGAGAGACACTCACCTTTTCACCTTTAGAGCCAGGGTCACCTTTCAGACCGGGGAGACCAGGAGGACCCTGTACAACAAAAGAGCGAGTTAGAAATCAATTTCAGCAAGAGAAAACACACAAAAAGATCAAAAAAAGATAGAAAGGGAGATAAACAGAGAGGATAGTTTGAAGAAAACCAGCAAGACAGAGAAAGTGAAGCAGAAAATGAGGAATGAGGACAAAGAAACTTGAAAGAGAACAAAAGAAGAGGCAGAAAAATCATCAAGAGAAGAAAACTGCAGAGCAGAGAAAAGCATCAGCGTAATTACAATTATGACTTATGGGGACAAAACACTCAAATCCAGAGAGAGGTGAAGTTTTAATATTAACTGTAAGAATATTGGTTTGAAACGTGACTTTCAAACTGACACTGGGACAAAAAAACAACAACTATTTCTGCTGAATCTGTTTTCAACAAAGATACAGACAATATCTGAGGGTTTGTGTTCTAAGATTTCTTTGTAATCAGACATGATTGCACTCTAAAATAGGATATCTTCCTGCAACATTTATACGTAATATCCTTGTCCTGTCAAGATCTGTATTCTTCTCTTTTTATATATGAAGTGCATTTTCTGTGTATCCATGATGACGTGGGTAAAGTTTTCAGGTCTGTAATAGCGAGGAGAAGCCTTCAACTAACTTTGCATTCTTTCACTTTGAACACTTGAGGCTAAACGGATCATTGTGACATGATAATCTCTGACATACAGTCTAGATAAATAAATAAATAGTTTCACTTCTGTTTTTAGTTTTGATTTTGTTTTAACTAAAACCTGTTACTGAAATAAATGCACTAAATACGCCGCTACGCACTAAGTAGTTTGTGAAATGTATGCAATGTATCTAAAAATCTGATGCTCTGAAGATATTTTTCTGAACCTTTTATTTTATTAAGTGCACGTTTGGTGTCAATGAAGATATTTGGTAGAGTGTTTGCATGTTTGTGTATCCAATGAAAGCCTTTTACAAACCTTGTATTTTTACACTTGTAGAAGATAAGGCTAAAAAAAATAGTGTTTAATCAAAATCCCTGATGTTTCAATAAACAAACATTAAGATAAGGATCATTTGTGGGGCCTCTATTTGATAGGACAGCTTGAGAGAGAGAAAATCTAGGATGAGAGAGGTGGAATGACATCCATCAATTCATTTCAGGACCAGGAATCAATCCTACAATGAGGACTGTATCTTCTGTATATGAGGCGCCTGCTCTGTCAACTAAGTTTAACCAGCGCCTGCTTTGAAATATTTACTTTAAAACTAGCACCAGCATAATTGCACCAAACAGTCTTGTGCAAAACAGTTATGTTTATGTAAAGTAAAAATACAGACAACTACAGCAAGATTACATCCTAGATTAATGAGGGATGCTTTGTGGGGTAATCTTTGTAAACAGATTGGATTGCACCCTAAAAACGCCTAAATCTGGACCCCCTCTGTGACATTTACAGACAAGTTTACAAATTATACAAAGGTTATCTTTGAAAAAGGAGCCACTAAAAAGTAAAATATGAAATGTTGGAACCTCTGACAAGTCAGTAGAAAAGCTTCCCATTTTAATATATCTCTGTCATAACATTAATCTTTTCAAGTAATGCCCTGCAGTCGGTATTGATCAGTGAAATGATAAAATCACATTTCACCGAATGTCTCACTGTATGCAGTTTCTTAAAGATCTGCTGATGCAAGATCTGAAACCTTTTTGATTTATGACTCAGGTATTATGACGGAAATCATATGCAGTAAACATCTTTTTAAGTATCTGTAATGGATCAGATCTCCCTGTCTGCTTTCTCTTAACATTACAGATGTGTGACAGATCCATAAACTTATAATCCTCTGGATCTTTCTGGGTAGGGGTCTCTTTTCCTCTAGTGTTGAAACTTTTGGCCTTGCTGTGTCAGAAGTGAAGAAATAAACCTCCCAGCTGTAGTTAGAGAGATAAATATTGAGGTAGAGGGAGGTATTCAGCATACTAACCATGGGGCCAGGTGGACCATCCTGTCCTGGGGCTCCGGGCAGTCCTTGTTCTCCCTGTGAAAAGACGTTCAATATCAGTGAGCGTTACAGTCGCTGTGTCTCCTCCTGCCTGTTATTGATCTTCTGTGCTCACTCGATGATTAATCGCCCAAACAGAGGAAAAAAGTGTGCTGGAATAAACAAGCAAACTAAAGTATGAGCCAAATGGATGTATTGATTATTCCATGAAGTCTATCATCATGCCTTAGCAGAGCTCTTTTTTTTTTAAATGCCTGTGTGTGTGTTTGTTCAGATGTATATTCAGTATATAAGAGATTGTTATGTAGCTTAGACTTACCACAGGGCCGGGGATTCCTCTTAGACCCTCTGGTCCAGGCTTTCCAGGAGGTCCCTGAGGGCCGACTGGTCCGGTTTTACCTGCTGGACCCTCAGATCCGGCCTCGCCCTGTGTATGAGGAGATACACGTGATTTGAGAAACATAACGCAGATGAGAATTTCAGGTTGGTTTCACTAAATAGAGATTTTTAAACATTTTCAGTTTACGCTGCAGATATTTAGTCCTCCATGCTTTATCAGCTGAATCAATACTTCATTGAGTAGAGTGAGGTGTGCATGTGTTGGAATTAGACTGCCACTAGAGTGGAAATTCTTCCATGCATGTAGAGATGCTGAATTAGTTGGGCTTGTATAATATATGCAGTGATGTAGTTATCGTAGAGATAACGAGCAATCTTATACTTCCATGGTCAGAGTGCACCGTGAAAATGTGCTTACAGGTTAGAGGAAAATATATGATTAATGTGCTTGATATGTCAAGGGAAGCAGTACACCTACTCATATTATTTACCTCTCTTTAGGTATACAGCATTCACTGAAGGACATCCTACAACTTTCTGCATAGCTAAGTGTGGAATGAGTGTGGAATGGGTAAAAACCACAGACTGTACAAAACCCAGTCATAGTCTTACTATGTTACCCATTGGTTCCTGAAGAGGCAGTGTGAAGCCCTAGTGGTTGCCATATTGGAAACACTGGCTGTTTTCGAAACGGCCTGCTACATACTACCTACTAATGTAGTAGGCAGTAGGTACTGCCTACTACATACTGTGTTTGAATTTAGTATGTAGTATGACTGTTCTGTTGGATCTGTGTTGCAGTACACTACACAGATTTACGCTAGAGTAAACAGCGGCAAACCTGATAGAGAAACTGCTTCTTTAGCATCCACTTATGATTTTAAAAGTTAGGAAGTGGTTTATATGTAATTTAATAATTTTCACAGCACCTAAAAACTGATTTCCCCCCGTCAAAAAAAGAAGAGAAAAGAAAGAGCAGAACGAGCACTGTGCATTGTGGGAAACAGAACATGAGGCAGACTGGTCCGATGCAAGCTGTGAAATTTTCCCCAATCAGTAGACATCTGGGAAGTTTTGGCATACTGCAGATTTTGCTCTTGTTCACATACTACTTACTACATACTGGATTTTGGCCAAATCAGTACGTACTGCTAGTATAGTAGGTGGTTTCGAAAACAGCCATAGTCTCATTTACGTTACCCATTGGTTCCTGAAGAGGCAGTGTGAAGCCCTAGTGGTTGCCATATTGGAAACACTAACTCTAGCTAACTTCTAACTGCTGTGGGACTTTAGCCTCCTGGCAAACAGCACCAACACGCCCACCTGTCAGTTGATTAAGCCAATGTATGTATAACTCCTTGCCTTTATATCAACTTATCAGATGTACAGCCTCATCCACAGTACAGTTTGTATGAGCTTCAAACACCACAACCATTTTTTTTCTACCAGAATGTGAACATGTTTATTTTAACATTGTAACATGAGCTCTAATGGGGATTTCTGAGCTTTTGGAGACAGCCCCAAATGGACACTTGAGGAACTGCAGCTTTCTGCTCTTCACACTGGCTTTGTTTGTGTGTTTTCATCAGTGGAGCTTGCTGCTTGGTAAAAGCAAGTTTAGAGAGCTGGCTTAAGGGTTTTATATTCTAAGCCTGGTTGAATAATTTCCAAACAGACTCAGGATTAAATGATTAAAACAAGTGAACAGTTGGATTAAAACATACTTTTATATAAACAAGACCTGTATTTGTTCATCCTCCATTTAATTTCTAAAAGTTTAATTAATCTTTTAATATTGGGGACATTTTACAAAATATCTATTTATATTTTCATTACTTGTAATATTATTATAAATTTAAGGTTATTGATAGTTGGAGTACTCTGCATACTTGCTTTCTAATTCAACAAAAACAAATTCAGATGACTGATGTCACACTTCTTTCAGCATACCCACGGTGAAACTCGAAAGGCGTGGCTCTTTTCTTTTAAGAGAAAATCAAGAATATTTTGTAATATTTCATGGTGCTTAAGAATAAAACATCCAACGTGAACAATCAGCTCCAGGCTTTTCTAAGCTAGACTCAGCTGAGTATTCAACATGTTCCTGTTCTCTCCGATAAGGTAAGTAACAGGCACAGCAGACTGTGGCTAAATGTTCTGGTAAATTTTCTGTTTTCAAGTAAGTGAGAAAATTACCATGGCTTCAAGATGAAATTTTGCCACAGTTGACCAGCAGTAATTTAAAACACATCAGTATTCACAGAGACGAGACGGAGCTCATGAAAACAGGAATCACGTTTGAGCTGCGAGGTGTTTACAGATTACAGGCTTACTGCAAAGTGCTTCAAACTACTTTTCACTGAATTCATTACAAACTCAAGAGAGCTGCAGCTCTTACTTTTTTGAATTTTAGGATTCAGCTTTCAGGTTTTTCAAGCACAAATTCAAGGACAATTTGCACTTAGTTTTACATCCTGCCTCTACATGAAGCTATAGAGCACATGTATAGAGTTTTAAAAGTATGGCTTCAGAAGATGGAATTTGGCCCTGATTCACTCAAACAGAGAAAAGCATTCTACCTCTGACTACCTGAAGGAAAGACATACAAATGAATGAACTCTTTTTATCGTTTTTGAGCTGCAGCAAAACACAAGAAACAAAGGAATCTTAGTTTAACTCAAATAGGCCACGTTCATAAATTTCCATCTAATCTACAGAGGGAATTCAATTACTTCTGTTTCTAATGCAACAGGGAGAACAATGAGGGGACTGTGTGTGAGTGAGTGTGTGTGGGGACTTGCTGAGACGGCTCTACTGTGTGCAAAGGATGAATTGCTTTTTTGTTACCTTAGCGCCCTTCTCTCCTTGCCTGCCCTCTGTTCCAGCAGCCCCCGGGGGTCCCTGAGGAGGAAGAAAGGACACTGAGTTAGCATCTCAACACAACATCAACACACACATACAGTATACACAACTACAAACACACACACACACTGAGTGATCGGGTAATGGTTCATCAGTCAACCTCTCACATTGATTTATAGGCCAACCCAAACATCAAGAAGGAGAAATAATTCTGTTTGTTGGTTAATGCTTCGGTCTTTAAAGGGGAAATCATTCATATACAGTATACCAAGCGGCAACATCCGGTCTCAAACTATGAAGTCCATGCGGAAGTGTTATAAACTGCAATCCATTGAGAATCTGCTTGAGGCTGGCTGCAAAAACACCAGAAACCACATAGACACCAATTCAAAAAAGGCGATCTTTGCAGCATTGATTAACATGTTTACAGCCTGGTTCAAAAAACGGCTTGGCTCTACGTAGCTAATCTCTCTCTGCTCAAATAAGGACGTGACTGACTTGACTCCCGGACGGGAACACATAGCTGTTGGCTAGGAGGCTCAAACTCCGCCCCTTTACGTCACACTGGTTGAGTTCCGCATTTCCAGTATGGCTGCCGCCGTCGATTGGCTTCCAAACAGCGCTCAGGAACAGATGGGTGACGTCACAGATACTACGTCCATATTTTATACAGTCTATGATATATACACACTAAAATATTTGGTCACCATGTCTGGCAACTTTACAGAAAGGACTCCTACAAATAGAGAGAGAAAGTAAAAATCTTCAGAGCTCATCACTCGAGAAAAGATGCAAGCTCTAAAGTTGTTTTTGGATGATTAAGAAATCTTGAAAACATCAGTTTAGTGCCAGATCAGCTTTGAGATGGATGTTACAATACATAAGGTATCTCATGTTAGTGGAGCTGGATTGGTTTATCTTTCACAGACTTAGCTATCAGGTTAACTTCCACTACAACACGCACCTTTCTGAGAAAAAAACCCATGGGACATGCTGTTGACTTTTCTTTGCCTTCTCCTGTCTTTCGCCCCTTTCCTTTTCTTTCTTTTCTGTAACCCTGACATGTTGCTAGTGGGCACCAGAACCCCTCACTTATTCACACTGGGTTTCAAGACAGGACCCAATAGAGCAGGGTTGACTGGCAACACAGAGTTGTTACTTTTTGCCAGAACAAGAAAAGGCAAAGAAACCTTTACTTTTATTAGGACACTGTAGAGAATGTATTCTAGTATGATGTGATGTTAAACATTTAATACTGAACAAAAATGAACTGATGTTCTGACATTTTGGGACCCTGCCAGTTATGGGCCCCAAGAGTCAACCTAATCTTTCTCGTCCATATGGCGCTCCTGGAGGTGGACCAGCAACTGTTACTGCTAAGTCTGGCGACTCTAAGGTGTAGATCTCATACCCCTTTCTAATATTTGACACTGCATCTTTGTCTAAAACAGAAAGGTCTATCTGAGCATGAAAAAAACAATACTTTTGATTGGGTATATTTTCAGATTGATTATGTTGCAGTCATTATAAAGTCTGTTTCACGACCATAACACTAACCCTAGATCCCACACTTTCTACCTTCACGATTTCCATTTATGTCTCATTGTACTCCAGTATTTAATCTGTGCCAGTTGGTCTTTGTTGTTTGAGTCAAGCGTGCCAGCCTTACTTCCTAGTGCTGGATTCCTTTGGCTGCTTTTGAAATGTCGATACTTGATTTATCTACCTGATCTTGTTATTCACTTTTCTTACAAGTGAAGGCTGTTAACCTTATCCTGCAGCTGTGTGTACTGCCCTACCTATAGTGGATGTTGTGGTCATTACAATTATGCGCCTAGAGCTTCAATTATGTTTAAAAAAGTCCACTTAAAACAATAAATGGAAACCATCAGCAGAGATGTTGTCATTACTATTTAATCCCTTTTTCATTTTCACCTTTATCGTTCTTTCAGTTAAAACTTGGTATATGCTGTCTATAACAGGAATAACTCCAGTGCCCTTGAATGTGCACTACTTCAGTTATGTCAGGCTCTATTTGAGTGACTTGGACAAGTCTTTGTCTTGTCTGAGCACACACAGAAAACACACACACACACAGCCTTCATCAGTCATGCCGAGGGCTGGCAGGTCATCTTTTCTTTCTGGTCAGGATCTCTCAGCCTCACAATGATTTCTTTCAACTCCACCTCCAGTCGTCCCTCTTCAAAAAGCGCTCTCCATCCAAATTCCACTCTCATCTGGCCGACTGAGGCTCGAGTGCTTTTGACTGAGGGCCTATAATGTGAGCTCGCCTCCTGTCCCGAGCTTTCATCTTCTCCTGATGTGTAGCTCTTACTGGTGGTGAAGAGGCTGCCTCTTGATCAGCACAGAGAGGCCTTTCAAATGCAGCTCGATATACAGAATAATTGTTTACGTGTAACTCTTTAAAGTTTGTGATCAACAGCATGAGGTGAATGAGACACCATGAGACTTTACTGCTAGTCTTAATTGGATGTAATTTCAACGAGTTAATGAGACTGAATAAAAAATCAAAGCAGTATTCTGGTATCTTTGAACTTGAGCCATATTCCACATAATTTGGGGTTTAAATTCACCTAAGTAATGGAATAAAGAGTCTTGACTTTAAACACTAGATTGCTTAGGCTGCTAAACACAGCAGTGTGCTTATTCTGGGAAAATGCATCCAATTAAAGTTCATCTCTAAAAGTTCTTGTTATTGTCCCCGACAGGCTCAGATTGTTATTCCAAGTGTCTGAGAACATTACAGAGATGATCATTGCAGAGATAGACCTTTTTGTTAAAGAGGAAGACGTAGAGGCAGCTGTTACATCATTCTCTACAAACACACCAGACTCCACCGTTGAAGAACCTGGTCTACCTGTGCCTCATTTTGCTAGATTGGTTATGTTTTTTGTGTAACATTGGCTTTGTGATTAGTAAAAATGCATCCAACATAAAGTTTATGTGACAAAAACTAACAGAGACAAGCAACTAATGAAAGCAGTGCCAGACTAGCAACTTGTGTAGTCTGCAAATTCAGTTTTTCTCAATGGTGTCTGGTGGCTTTTGAACACGTGCTAAAAAATAAGTTGATCTTCCATAAAGTAAGACACTTTGATGTGCCAATTAACCCTCCTGTTATGTTGGGGGTTAAATCGACCCATTTTAAAGTTCAAAAATAGAAATAAAACTGTTAAAAGTATTATTTCACATTTCTAATGTCACAGTGGGTGAAAGGCTAGTGGTATTCAAAGGTTCCTTCCATCTTAGGCCATATATGCCTTAGAAAGCAGCTAAATACAGCATCAAAATCTGGGCTGCATGTGACAGAAGAGGTGTCTCGGATTAATTTATCAACATCAATACATAAAAAATAAATAAATCCAAATATAAAATAAAATAAACAAAAATCTATGTTGTGTACAACTATTGTATTTATATTTAGGGCTTTTCGATGTACATTAAAAAAAAGTTTTATCATGAATTTCATTAAAAAACGAGTGAGTTATCCTCATTGAACTATGATCTGTGAGAATTAAAGAACACCATTGCACTAAATATTGATTTAAATGGTTAGTAATGGAGCTAATAATGAGATTTAAAAAAAAATGTATTGGGATTTTTTTGGGTTCAGAGGTTTGGACACTTTTGGATCATTAAATATGCCCCTTTTCAAATTGACCCATGAACATTATTGCTGTCCCTAAGAAACGGACATATCAGGAGGGTTAAGCTTAGTGGTGTAACAGGGTATAAGACATCAAGATGCTTAAAAAAAATAGGAGCTTCTCAGTGACAAAACAAGAACTTAGGGGGCCAGACTTTGATCCGGTGCATTTAACAGATGATTTAGTTGAAGCCATTACAGCCTGTTTTGCGGTTGCAGGCTTTGGCGATCTACTAAAGCAATTCCACAACTTTTTGTAGCTTTGAGCCCTGTGGATTCCCAAATATGTATTAAAAAAAATGGATCTGAGATTTGAGAATATCAGAATTATTTTTACAATAAAATTGCCAGAAACAGATCAAAGAGAAACCTGAACCCTAACTTAAAAGGATAAAAGCCAGATGAGGTAAAATGCTTCTATTGTCTTTTTTAAGAAACACATTTGAATCTATTTTCAGTCTTGAGACAGAAGCAAAACTACATTTACTGTTATACTTTCTTGTAGGGTCATTGTTGGAGCCATGAAGGATTTAAGTGTTTATTGTATCTTAATTTTGAGGTTTAGGGTAGTTTATTGTTTGTATATTTTTTGTGGTATTATTTTCGTTGTTTGTTTATGGTATGGTTTATTGTGGAGTCAGTTAATTAGGTTATTTATGGGTCATGTGTTAGGGGCGGGGATATTGAGTTCATTTAGGCCACCTGTTTTCCTTTGTTTGCAGGTAGAGAGAGGGGGTGAGCTGGGTCTCCATACTTTTTGTTGATCGTTATTTGTCGCTCATTTTTGCTATTTTCGTTTGTGCACTTCATCATGAGTTGATTATCCTTTTTCGTTAATAAAAGGTTAAACTTATTTGTGCATTAGTGATTTTTGCTTTAAGTGCGTCCGACACTAACTAGGCCCAACGTCAGCCTCTCAGCGGCTTTTGGCTCTTCGTAGTAGCTACAGTCATGCTCTGAAGAAATGTATGGATTTTTGCAATTTTCTGCAGGAAAAATGCTGAGAAAACACAAAAAAAAGACAACAGATCTTGATAAGTCTCACTGTGGTATTCTGTATTCATCAGCGTGACCTGTCAGGGATCATCTCAGGTCCAAGTTTTTTTTCCCCCTCAGTGATTAAAGCCCAGTGTGTGATCAAATAGCTCTCCTAGCTATAATCCCCAGGCCATTTAGGTGCAGCATGTGCTGATACCAGGCTAAATGCTCAGAATGTAAATTTCATCAGGCACATTAGAAAAGCAATCAACCCTGGTTTAAAAATGCATGACATGTTTTTTTCCTCCCATTGGACCGAGCCTAGGAGTCTCTTTGAAATGCATTCTCTCACTCCAGATTGTGACTTTTCTTTCAAATTCAGGAGAATAGCTGCTCATTTTCATGTGCACTTGGAGCTCACATCATATTGGAAATATGTAAATTTTCCATTTTGGATGTGTGCATTCAAAAAGCAGCTTTCTGGATTTGATATTTCAGACGTCAGAGCTCGTTCTGTGCATAAAGAGGATCTCTTTAGTGAAGATGGACTTCATATAAATATTCACTTTAATGTGGAGGAGTCTTTGTGTTTCACATTGTCTCTGTTTTTTGACCTTGAGAAGTTCCTCGAGTCTGACAGTGATGATCGTATCACATCGACTCATTAACCCTCTGATAACTGACTCTAAGGCTGCAGCAGGAGTTTGTTATTTGCATAATCCTATTGAAATGTATATTTAATATATTAGGATATAAAGAGGATGTTTTTTTCTGTAGCAGGAGGCTAAATCTTCTATCTCTCCTGGTGTAACATATTATGCATTTCTTGATTTTTCTTTGTCTGTGGAGTTATTTGTATGGAGTGAAATGCATCGTTATCCTTCCGGGGAGCATGGTTTGCATTGTTCTGTTTAGATTTATCCAACATAAAAACAATATCCAGAACATTTTTAGCAAAACATACTGAACTATTCATGTTGTACAGATTTTAGAATATGAATTATTTGACATTATGCAATACCAATAAAACTGATGGCCCTGTACTTCTTTCAGAGATGAGCTGCCAAAACATAACCACATCTCTTTATTCTTATGTGCCAAACACATGCTTCATACTTTGTCGTTGCTCATGAGGATGTGAAGAGGATGCTCTACATATGTTTGTCCAAATAGAAAAACAGAGAATTCCCTGTGTGTTTGGGAGTTATGCCAGAAGAGAACAAGAACTGGCTTTTGTTCACCTTCCTTCTCTTTGAATTTTTTTTTATCAGACCATGCACTATGTTGAAATGGGGTTAAATACACTATTCAAATATATGTATAAAAAAACAATCCTAAGAGCTTGGCACGCTGTTTTTAAAATTGAAAAAAGGCAGAGTGCAAATGAGTTGTGAAGTGGAGAGATACAACTCATTTGCAGTCTATTTCTACACTCTTTGCAACGTTTTCAACAGTTTCCTTTGTGTGATTATTTTACTAAATATGATTGAAGAACTACATGCCAGCTATTTATTTTATACAGTTTATATCACGATTGCATCTCAGACAATAGAACGTTGTTAAAAGGTTAACTATTTAGTGATTACTTAAAAATAGCAAAGTAACTCAAAATAAAATATTCTACTATTTTAAGATCTGTTTATTTATTTTTTGTGCTGAGCCATAATTTTCTAAATTGAAATGGAAGAATATTTGAAATATTTTAGTTTGTGTCCAATGAGTCAGAATGTAAAAATGTTCACCCTCTTAAAAAGCCGATGATAATATTGAACTTTTTCATGGTATTCCAATTGTTTGAGAGGCACTGGTACTTATTTTAAATATGCTGGTCGATTATTACAGTTCATTGATTTACATGAACTTTCAGCTAGGTTTGAATGATTTGTAGCATAAGAATCATTTAAATTAGGACATTTAATCCTAACAAAAACACTAACGTCAAAGTCTCACCTCTTTTAAATCAAAGATTAAGACTTTTTTATTTGCCACTGCCTTCCTATCTTAGCTCATTTTAACTTGCTTTAAAAGCAAATTTTAATTTAATTTTTAACATGTATTCTAATTATCCTTTTCTTTTCTGTTTTATTATATGTGTCATTGTAATTGTGTTCTTTTATGCCTGATGAATGTTTCAAATGCTTTTAATGTTTTCATGTAAAGCACATTGAGTTGCCCTGGTGTTTGAAATGCGCTATACAAATAAAGCTGCCTTGCCCTGCCTTGCCCTGCCTTGCCCTGCCTTGCCCTGCCTTGCCCTGCCTTGCCCTGCCTTGCCCTGCCTTGCCCTGCCTTGCCCTGCCTTGCCCTGCCCTGCCTTGCCTTGCCTTGCCTTGCCTTGCCTTGCCTTGCCTAACATGTGCACTAGTGGAGCATTTCAGCTGCAGACTTTTAAGGGTTAAATTAATGCATGTTTTACAATTTCATTCTGTGGTCATTTGGTGGTAAACTCCTCTCCTCTCTCCTTTCATAACCTCTTAACAGCTCGACCACGTCCATGTTATGCCTTTGTTTTGATTTGGCTGTCAATCAAGCAGACGAGGATCAATAAAGAGTCAGACTTTCTTTCTCTCTCTCCCTCTCTCTTCTTCTCTCTCTCCTCTCTGCAGAGATGGTGTAAATGAGCTCCTTTTTTTCCAGCTATTCTTTGGTAAGCCTTTTCAATTCCTTGCTAAGAGAAAGAAAAAGGAGTCATGATTTTCTCACATCTTGCCGCTCATTTCTCAACGGCTTTGAGGCGGATTTCTTCACAGACGGCGCAACGCCTTGACCCCCTTAAATCTCCCACTTTGTTTTCCCCACTCAACTTTTAATGAAAATGAATCTCTGCTGCCTTGCTGCCAAGATTGAGCTATTGAGAAGTGAAGCGGGAGACGGCTACAATGCCAACAGCTGCACAAAATACCTTCATCTATCATAAAACAGGGCTCAAACTTCTAGCTTTGGCTTGTTGAGAGATGCTTTCAAAACTGACAGAACATTTCAGTCTGCGTCACCTTTCATATCAAAACAACACTGATGAAAACAGCAAATGACAGAGACAACAAGACACCAGTGACACATGCACACACTCACATAAAAGTAGTGATTTGAGCTTTAAAGGCTGCACACTTACTCGCTTGCCAGGTGGTCCTGGTGGTCCGGCTTCTCCTGAAGGTCCTGGAGGTCCCTGAAAACAAGCAAGGAAACAAGAGTGGACACTTTTAAAAGACGATAAAACAAGTTGTTGTTTCTAATGAGTCACTGCTGGGTTGAGTTTTGATGAGTGTGCAGTTTGGTTCACTGAATATGTCATTATTTCTGCCAAGAGGGTGATAATACAAGATGTTTATTGACATTTTGGGAATATTCAACCGCAGGACGGTCCAGAAGAGTTCACTACACGGCCTGAAGACATGCACTCTGATACACTTTCATCCAGATGACTTGCAGTGAATTGCAAAAAACAGTGTTATTATTCTGTTATTGTTTGTATGTGTAAATATTTTGCAGTACAGCACAAATAACAGAAGAATGAATGTCTAAGACTACTGGACATTCATACAAGTTTGTCATATTAAATAAACACATGAGACATTATTTTCTGCTTCATCATTTCAGCCTGCAATTACAGCTCATTAACAAAAAAGTCACATTTGTATCACTCCTGCAGTAAATAAAACACTCTGTGTGTTTTTATAGCGGCTCATTTACATCCATAAATATTAATAAGAGCACTGATTTGTTGTGCTTTACACAGAGCCAGCACATTAGAGTACAGCTTTTATTTTTAATCATACTTAATGAATCTGCAAAACAGATAAGTCCAGTTAGCCTACACCTCAGAGTACAGAGTAAATAGCATGAATTCAAACTCTGCAGTGTGAATTATTTACTGGCAAGGTTTAATTACAGCTTTTACTGCCGGGGATTAAGTGTAGGACTGTTATGATTTAAAACAAACAAGAGATTTTTTACTCTCACTTGTTCAGTGACAACAGAGCTGAGGGTAACAAGATGAGATTATGTTCCTGTGCAGTGAAAAGTTTACATTATGCAACGTGGAGTGGTGCAGTCACGTGTTGGGTCTGAACTTTGTAGAACTCACCGGCTGACCAGACTCTCCATCCTCTCCCTTCTCTCCTGATTCTCCATCAGTGCCCTAAAAAGGAGAGAGAAGCACTGGTTAGATCAAATCTGCTTCCCAAACAACATATCACATTGTTCAAGTCTAGCTGATTCAGATGATTGGGACAGAAGAGAGATATGTATTATGTAAATAATGACCAGTGTTAATTTTTGCAGCTATTTTAGATTTAGTCTTTGTCTTTAGACAAAAATGCCTGTTAGTTTTAGTCACATTTTAGTCTTTTCAGCCCTTTATAGTTTTAGTCTAGTTTTAGTCGACGAAAACTCAAAACATTTTAGTCTTTGATTTTTGTTGAAACATTTTCACTCTTTAAATAATTAATGTAGTCGATCAGATATCAGTATCAGGGTTATACCAAGTGTTAAAATCGTCAACACTCATTTAACACTTTTGCTTGTGTATTATCTTAAGTTAAGTAATTCAGCCTGTCCTAGCTAAAATGTCAAAAGAAAACATTCTTGATGTGACCACTGTGACTGTATTTTGATTCTCTTAAGCATAAACGGCAAATATTAAACAGACGTCCCCCGGTTGTGTTTTTGTCACTAATGCACACCGTGGGGTAAAAATCCTCAATGAAGATGAGACAGATGCATGGAGGTAAGGAGAGCTGGTTCATAAAGTACACCTGCTGCAGGTAGAGACCAAGCTAACACTGAGCCCCTCAGATAATAACTCAGCCTGTCACAGGAATTAATCACTTTTATTTCTAAAGATTAGACGCACAGCGGGGGAAACATGGATTCTTAATGTCTGACAGTCCGCCACTAATGTTTTCGTCTCTTCATCTTCTAGTCAACAAAATCTAAACATATTTTCGTCAGAGTTTTTATTATCAGTGATGCACTTTAGCTCGTCATAGTCTTGTTTTCGTGATGAAAAAATTAGTCGTTGACGAACATTTATTGTCATAATTTCGTTACAAAATTAACACTGATAATAACCTGTCAACTTAGACTGAGAGGACACGTTTTAAGCAGTAGATGGAAGGAACGGATGATTAATGACGAAGGGGGAAATGTTTGTGGATTGACTGATCATAAACTTGAAGATACTTGACCTATGTACTCCTCTTTAAAATAATCAACCCCTGTAACCATGAAAGCTTTCTTTCTGTTTCCTGTTTATTGCGCCCATTCATTTCTTTGCCAACTCACTGGTTGAAAAAAAACATCCTCAATATTTTCTTGTATGCACAAAGAACGACAAAAAAAACAAAATGTACTAACTTACTAAGAGCCAAACTTCAAGTTTCTCCTCTGTGGTGAAAAAGCCACCCAGGCCTTTATTTGAAACACAATGCATGTAATCTGAGTCCTTTTTAAAATGACTGCAGCAGATTTGTCCGTCTTTTTAAGGATACATAATTGTTGGTTTCTAGAAACACTGCAAAGACAAGGCAATTTCCTTTATCACAACAACCCTGATAAATACAAGTTTAGCAGTAAGAGAAAATGTGATTCTTGTGTTTCCCTGAAGGCGAAAGAATAATATGTGAAAGTATTCTCTACAATGACCTCGAGAAAGCTTTAAAGACTGTGTGCTCTTTATAATATTCTAGTTGCATGTTTCCTGTACACTGCTACTTGGATATTATCCCTGTATAATAAAACTGTTTATGTTCGACAAAGACTGCTGCTGGGGCAACACTTTTAAATTAAATGAGGGAGCAAGTAAGTAAGTTATCACATTTATAAAGATGTAGTGTACAAACAAAGACATAAAGGTATCCTTTCCTCAATAGAAGGGTGTTTTTAATTCTTTGGGTCTAAACTTTATGATATAAAGGTTGTAGAAGTTCATGTCATTGTTAAGACTATCAGAACACATTTTTCACTTGTGTCCTTTGTTAGGGACTTCCCATTTTTAACCGTTACAGTCCAAACTGCAGAGAAACAGAACACATATTGGATTTTACTGACAACTACTAAATCTAGAGAACTGATAAGCATGAAGTCTTGAGGTCTAATATTTTTAGAAATTTGAGAATAAAGTAAAAAAGACTAAAAATGTTACATTTATAATAACTTATTTAGTTCTTCTTGTGCATAGGCTCTTTCCTTTAAACTGTGTATATGCTTTCAGTGTGCCCAATCTGAGCAGAACAGCATTTCTCTCCATTTATGCTGAGTGTACATTCCTGAAGTGACAAAGAAAGTGCATCTTGTTTGAAATATTAAAAATGTTTATGTCTCCTGGTCGCAGAATACCTGTATGTGGTTTCTTTATTCTGGCATTTTGCTTACAGACATTATACTTACAGCAACTCCAGCCTCTCCAGGAGGGCCAGGGTCTCCGGGGAATCCAACAGGACCCTGTGAGGAGAACAATGAGATGCATGAAACCTGAGGCTCTGCTGCTGCTGCTGCTGCTGAGACATAATTTCCCAGGATACAGGTACTCAGGACATGCTCTGTAATTCAGACAGTGATTTAGTACTGCTGAACCTGCTCACAGCCGTCTGATGGACTTAATGATGATGTCGCAAATCCACAAGAAAAGGCCTCACTGCGGTCCATTACCATGCAGGCATAAAATATAATCTCCCTCAATAAAAAGGCTTTTTAGCTCTTGAGTATGTTCGAGGATAAAACTGCTGCCTCAAGGCTAAGGGAGGAGAGGGGGGGTATTTCCTTTGAAGCAGCACATTTAAACTGGAAAAATCTCAGTGCACAATTTCTTTTAGACTATTTTTCGGACTTACAGGGTTGCCCTTTGGACCGTCATCTCCAGGTGGTCCTCTGGCTCCTGCGGGTCCAGCAGATCCAGGGGGGCCTGCCTCTCCTTTCTCTCCTCTCTCTCCTTTAGGTCCCTATAGAGGCAGAGGAGGTGTCAGGGAAAGAGGCATCATTACATCAGTACCACAGGGGGCAGATATTTTTTCTACAGATCAAACTAATGTGTGGTCAGAGGCTGAAGAGAGAGAAGAAGAGAGGAGAGAAAGACGATCTAATGCAGAGCTCAGAGTGTGACTCAAAGGACGACAACTTTTGGTTAAGGCTCCTTCGAGGACACCGTTACGAAACAGACCGAAATCAATACTGATGCCTCTTTATGAGACACAAAAGCAAACAAGACCATCAGCGACTACAATAGCTATTTCTATTTCTAACAGCTACTCCGATGTGTGTAACCGCTGCCACCAGGTTGGTGTCAGAGGAGTTGGAGTGCAGTACGCTGGAAAACAGCCCTGTTTTAACATTTTCCACGGCAAAGATTCACAATGAGCGGCACATTTCAGCAGCTCCCTTAATACCGAGAGTCTGCAACAAAGCGCCTCTATCATCACGCCTTTGTACCTCAATATTGATCCCACAACTGTGTACCGTTGATGTCCCAGTGTGTGATTTTAGGATGTTGATGAGGCACGTAAATGACACACAACAGGAGCTTCAAATACAAACAGTCAGTCATGCAAGGACACACACAAATAGTGTTTTCCCCCTCTGCCTGCTCTGCCGGCTCACAGTTATACCCCCTCTTGCCCCTGTAATGCCTCTGTTACTACCTACGATGTGTCACCAGCGATAGGATGACTTAATCCCACCATGCCTGTGAGACATTCATACTGAAGGCCAGACGTTACAGGGGCAATATGAAAAGGGAAAAAACCTTTACCCACTTTGGTCATTTGTGGACCGATTTACAAAACTGGTCAAAGCCATAGACTTTAAGGCACACCTTTACACACTATGTTGGGTTGTCTGCACAGAATGATAAATACATTTATTCTGCTAGTTAAAATATTTTTTATTTAGAGTACAAACTAGAACTAATCTGAATCTAACTTTTGTAAAAACACATTTCAAAGTGATTTTCTTTTGGAATAAATAATCACAAACTAAAGCAAATAAGTGCAAGATAATACAACATGGAAATAAATTATCTCTGGTGAAGAGTGGGATTACAAAGAACCATGGAGACACTACTCTTGTCATTACAGAATTAGTTTATGTATGCATACTTTTTAGTTTTTTGAATTTAAAAAATTACTGAGGAGGACCTGTGTATTTCATTTGTCTTGATTATTTTCTTTCTTGTCTCTCTTGTCGCTTAAAATGTTTATTCTGCACCTGCTCTTGTTTCTAGTTGTTGTGAGGCTATTTGTATCTCTATGTGTTGTCAGGATAAATCCCTCTAGATGCACCTTCCTGTTTACAGGGGGTCCCAACGTAAATCACATTCAACACACAACAGCAGCATTTTAAGCATTAAAGCAACCACTGGGCACCGGTTTGGACTAGTGGTTAAGTTGCGCACCCCATGTACTTGTACACAGGCTATAGTCCTCAAGCGGGTGGCCCAGGTTTGATTCCAATCTGCGGCTCCTATCCTGCATATCAGTCCTCACTCTCTCTCCCAGTTTCCTGCTCTGTCCACTGTCCTGTCCTCTCTGGATTAAGGCATAAAAGCCAGAAAAACAACTTACTAAAAGGCAAGTTACATGTAGCTCTAGTGAAAGTTCATACAGGACGACTATAAAAGCAATCACAGCAGTTGCTTAACTCTCCTCTCCCTCGTTCAATAGCTCACCCGCTTCCAGCTGCATGCTCCGGAGCTGTCATTGGTTAATCAGCGGCGGCTGTCATCCAATAGCTCAGTGGCACGCCCTTATCGTCAGCCTATCAATTTTCTGCTGTCTTTTTAAATGTGTCTCTCTCTCCAGCTAGTTCCTTCTTGCATTGATGGTGCACACCCCTCCACCTCCCCATCTCCACCTGGTCTCTGCAAGTCTTCAATTCCTAGAATTCATCAACCACCACCACCAGTTTCTGGACTCTAGGGGGATTTCTTCTGCTGCCAAATTCACACATCCTACGCTCACAAAATTATCCCCCAAAATTATAGAGTCCTTACACCAAAGATTTCTGTCAAGTTTCATAAAGTTGTAATAAATAACATTTAATCTTCAAATTGTGTCTCTCCTGATTGAAGTCAAATAGTCCTATTATGTTTAACTTTGCTGGTGCTTAAAACGGGAGTACAGCTGTTGTTGTTTATATACATTTTCCATGCCTCTAAAGTCTTAATGCAAAAACAAATAACACTTAATAAAAATGTGAATGTGTGACATTTTAAAAATTAGTTACATTAAAAGCACGTTTCCTGCAAACTTCATGCGAATAAATGTTAGATATTGTTTTAATATCTACCTTTAATCTCTATCTCAATCTGTCTTTGCAAGTAAGAAGAAACTTCTAGATAGTGTTCATAAGCAGTCATCCTGTTTTGTGTAATGAAGCACTTTTTCTTAACAATGTGATTTATTGAATTGTGATTTGGTGGAGAAATGTGCTGATTATTTTAACAAGAGATGGTCCTGTTTGTCCTTAACAGAGGACAAAGAGAGGAGCTGCATATCCTTAATACCTGTGTAACATTTGTCCCTGAAAGTGCTCTGACCTTAACGCACACACTGACTGAACACAACTAGTGCTGTTGTAATTAATTGCATTTTTTAGCATGGGTTGCTAAACACTGTTTATGTTTTATGTCTGTTTGATTCAATTTAGAAATACATAATGGATGAGGATGAAAATTTGCCTTGAGCGACATGAAAATGAAGAAATAACTATGCTGAATATTCCACATGATGTCTTTAGAATTAAGTACTGTTTAGTACAACAAGCTGAACTAAACTTACGTCTCTGTGTATATTTATTTCTCTAGATCCATACCCAGTGCACTCTCTCTCTCTCTCTCTGAAGAAAGCACCTTGAGCATCTTATCTGTTCTGATTATCATCTGGCTGTGTTAAATACTTGATTCTGATTGGCTGAAACCCTCATAACAACGGTCATTAATTCTCAACACGAAAAGTGACGCCAGGCGGCGGGCACAACCTGATCAGACACATCAAATGTATACAGAGTGTAGGAATTATATTGAAAGTAGTCCATGTTTGAACTCATTCATATCTGGTGCGACCCAGTGCTATACTTTATCTGCATGAACAAATGCTGCACTAATTAGAACTGCTGAAAAATGAACAAAAACAACCACAGATGAGGATTAGAATTAGCCTTAAGCTGAATGAGAAATATATAAAATCCCCCAATAACAACTGTGCTGAATACTTCACATGATGTCTGTTGTTTCAGGTATTAGTCAGACCATGTTAAAACCTTCTCAGCACTTTTCCATTGTTTTTTATTGTATTTAGCAATCAGTGTAAGCACATTATCATCGCGCTAGGTGTTGTTTCCACGTCTTTCAGTAATAACCGACTCTTCATTGGGCGTTATCCTTTGATCATGTCTTTTTATCACTTAGTATTAAGTATGGGTTATCACGTAGTTGTACTTATTGGGAAAAACATGGTATTAGATTAGTTTGGCTGTTCTTATGATGGGACTTCAGCCGCACACTGACTTTGTAAATGTCACTGACTGCAGCAGAGTGATGTGGAGCTAACAGGGGACATTATGAATGCCTGTAATCACGCTGCTCTGCCCCTCCCACTGGAGAGAGGCCATCTCTTCAATCTGCTGCTGAACCTCAATAATGATAAATGAGGCGGCAGCTAATAGAGCCGTCAGTGATGTTCGCTAAAAGTTAAAGCTAATCAAAGTGTCATAAATCTCTGTTTGGCGACAACACAGCCCAGCTTATGGATATGGTCAATTAACATGCAAAACACTGCGTGGAAGAAATGCTATGATATGACAACAATCCAAATACATATTGCTGTGCAGGACTTCAAGAACTACCCTTAATGAAAAGCTTGCTGTAGCTATCAAAGGGGGTAATTCAAATTAAAAGCTGAGCTCAGCAAAGTGTCTGCTGGTGTTATGCTCCATGACAGCTGTAATCATTGTTCTTTAGGAGAGAAGCACCAGGTGGAGCCCTCACTGCTTAAGTCTAAAGATTCTTCAGAAGCTCAGTTTGGCAGATTATTTAGACACAAGGAGCACAGCAGAGGAGCCATGAATGAGCAGCCTTAATATAAGAAGCAATGACTCACAATGTACTGAAAACAAAGACCCCAAAATACAAAAACCTCAAATACTGTATATTGTATCATATCTGGAGAAACAGTAACTTATATATGATGTGTGAGTAAAACAGAAACATGGAAACACATACAAACATATCACGCGACGCATAAAAAAACACTGAAATTCACAACAAGCTTGACAAACATGGCTCTCTTACCCCAATTCCAGACTCTCCAGATGGTCCTGGGTTTCCAGCCTCACCTTGTTCACCCTGTGAATAGATAAAATGTCAGAGTCTGCACACATCAACCTCCACACTTTGAGGTCTTCCGATAGAGTCACCTGCCCCTATAAAAAACTGTTTACATGCGTATTATTTCAATGATACAAATTAAAGAGGACATTTCATGTAAGTCTATGACTGAAGTGCATGAAGGGTAGTTTAAGTCACTGTATTCTTAGTGCCCTCTTTAAGTATTCATCTTTTATAATGCAGAGTCAGTTGTGGTGCAGCATTGAGTATTTACAGAGTAGACAACTTCCAAAGTGCTGTAAAATGAGGGGAACTTGTTGGAAGTGTAGAACTTACAGTAACAGTGTTACAGCTCAACCCAGATAGAAGCCTGCTCACATGCAATGATCAGACTGAGGGGGCAGAGCTGGACTGGCAGTATTAAAATCGAACTTAAGTGCTGTGTCGTGACTCTTACCTTCTCACCCACAGAGCCCACGGGGCCGACACCACCTGGAGGACCTTGAGGACCCTGTAGCAGAAAATTAAGGAGGTGATGAGTCATTATTTTCTCAGTTATGCCTACTGATGCTTACAAAACCTAAACACAAACTGAAACTGCTATCTATTATATTGTCTCAGGGTGATGTGATTGAGTCTGCATCTTCTCACAAATAAGCTATATTTTCAGCAAATAACAAAGTTAGGGCAGGGCTTTTATTTCATGAAAAAATAAGACTTGCTGCTGATACTTTGATGTCCCATTGAAGTTATATGTATGCTGTATGCATATGTCTTCCCAATGGCTTCACTTCCCCATACAGCATTAAAGTTCATTGCAAATCTAAGGCCCTAACTCATCACTGCTCCCTGTATGCTCGAGCTGGCAGGCACATTGTCCACCTTTAGACTAAATCACTGACGTGTCCTCATTCATTTGAACCTGCTTCTCCTCTCATTTACGTAATTTTAATCATCTGAAAAATGGTAGAAGCTACACCCTCAACTCTGTGACCCATTCACAAGACTTATCTTTGCTTTCCATGCCCAAACTGTATGTTAAAACAGGGGACAGGAGTTTTAGGTGTGCTGATTTGGGGATGTGGTCTCTTTAGATATTTCTAAAGTAGACTGAAGGTGTTGGAGGAAGATGCATCAGGTTGTAGATGCTTTGACTGATGGTTTTTCACAGAGTGACCCAGGATATGTTGACCTGTGTTTGTAACTGTTAGGCTTTGTGTGTCTGTGACTTTGTTAAAAGTTGCTGATGGCTGTCTCGGTCGGGTCACGCTAACATAAGATTTTTTTATTTTTTTATCTAAAAGAGGCTTTTACTGGTAAAACACATTAGAAGAAATATTTATCACTTAGCGAGGGGTTGCTTTGTGACTTCCAGGCAGAAAGGTGACATAAAGCTGCTATTATAAAGCTTTTTATTTACCTTATTTTGACTGACAGATGATATACTTTCATCTTATTCTTACTGATGGTTATTCTTCCAGTCTTGAGCATGTTGTCACTTTGTCTTTCATGTTAACCCTTAAAGACCTAGATCATTTTTGGGGACGCCAGACTCTCCTGAATTTAGTTTGAATATGCTGAATGAGACAAAAGTGGTATCAATGGAAAGCAAACTGAGTTTTTAAAGCTTGTTGATAGGCTAAGTGGTTCAAAAGTTATCAAACATTTCAGAACAAGTAGCCGCTGGTGGCTGTCAAGGTCTTTGAGGTTTAAAAGGAGACAGACGCACTCAATGTAAAACAAATCTACCTAAAGGTACACATAAAGATAACCTTATGTAATTTCAGTTTTCTGATTCATTTCTGGACCTTAATGTTCAGAATTTTAACAAACATGAAAAAAAGTGCTTCAGAATTCTTTGCAGGTTGCATAATAATGCTGTTATCAATAATCCATACGTACATCAGCTCCACTAGGACCCTGAGGACCTCTGGGGCCAGGGGGACCAGGAGGGCCCTGAAGAGGAGAAACAGAGTTGTTACAGTGGATTAAGATAATGTCAGAGTGTTTACAGGAGGCAGGCACGTCTCTTACCATGGGGCCAACATCACCGTTCTCTCCCTTCTCACCGGGGGGTCCAGGAAGCCCCTGCGGATGACAAAAATGAATAAACAATTAGCATGTAGTAAACACAAGGTGCTTGAATAAGCAGTGCTGTTCTTAATTATTTAAAGTGCTTCTGCTGATATGTGAATTCACAACAGCTGCTCCTGAAATTGAATCCGAGATCTGATCTGATGCTGGGATATACTGTAGTGATGCACTAAAATATTTATCATATCTGTAGGCCACAACATGCATAAATGAATGTCTTAACTACAGTCTGGTTCTATTATCTGCTCGATGAAATATTCACTAAATATATCCTGCGCAGGGTCAGAGACGAGTCTAACAGATAAATCAGAGACCTCAGACAACCTGTGAAGATTAACCAGAGTACAGAGCGCTGACAGAATCAAAAGCAGTAAAATACAGTGATGGATGGAAGTGGAAGGAGTCCATCCTTTAAGTGATTATTTCTAATATTTCAGCAGCTCTTTTGAATGATGGCTGAGGCAGGAAAGGAAAGGTTGTCGTGCATTAAAGAGCTAAATGTATCAAGATTTTCTGAGTTAACTGCTGGAAGTGGATAACTCTGGGACGTGTCAAATGTCTGCACACACACATCGGGTTTTTACCTTTCTTTTGAGATGATGTCATTATACAGTTCTGCCCTCATGTAAGGCAACAAAGTGCAGACCTGTTGCTTTCACATAGATTTGGATTGTCAGGGGATTGATCTAGCCATTTAATGTGCAGCAACTATGGTGTGAAGCAGTTTGCATGTTGGGACTGACAAGAGAGCAGGTGACATTACTGACTCCCCTCTCTGCTTTCTGTCAGTCTGTCTTCAACAGACACAAACACACTGTGTGTGTCTTTGTTAGATGCTGAAATCACTTCATGAAATGTCAGTATTTGCCGACCGGTGAATGAGGAGAGTTAGCAATTTGGAGGCTGTGACAGGGGGCGGAGCAGAGGCACACAGCAGGCAGGAAGAAGCCATATCTGCAAATTCCCTGACTTTTGTGGAGTGATATAGACATGTTATGTTTTTTGAGAGTGACAATGCTGTGAAACAATCAGAATATAATTTCTAATTTTTCAGTTTCTCTGCTAAGTTTACTTAATTGGCGCTGGCAAGTCGATCGACCACCGCTGCTCTTTCTCTTTCAATCACTCACAGCAGTTTCTGGTTGATTGGTTAGTAAGCTTTTGGGCTTTATGACACTTTCAAATGGAAATATAACAATCTGTATCATTTTAAATTATGTGGTAATTAATAATAATGATAATAATAATAATTCATTTTATTTATAGGCGCTTTTCTTGACACTTAAGGTCACCTTACAACATAGCAATAATAAAAGCAACACTCAATAGTAAATAAATACATAAATACATTAGAATAGAGATACAATACTAGAAAAATGAAAGTGAAGTCATTCCAGTCCCAAAGAAATGGATTAGAGTGAGTATGCTTGGTGGAAAAGGTGAGTTTTGAGGCGGGATTTGAAGGTGGTAGGAGAGGTGGAATTTAATTGTGGTATTGACTTCAACTTTTGGTCAAATTCGAATGTCAATTTAAGCTATTATGAATGGAAAGATTCTTATTAAAGCTGTTCTTATTTCTAAGATAATTTCATTAGAGTCTTTCTCTGGTTGCTGTTTTTTGCATTCCCTGCAATTAAAAGGTTGTGCCTGTTTTTCATACTGATATTTCATGAGATACATTTTCCCTGTGTGGTAATAAGCTTTGGTCTGACTGTGATCTGTCTGAATCCATGTCAACGCATCAACATAAGCAGCCTAGTCATGCATGTTAAATGGGAAATGTGGTCAGGACCTTGTACGTTTGATCCCTGGCATTTCTACGGCTAATTGCCATGATTAAACTGCTGTAACCTGCTCTGGCTTCTGTGTGTGTCTGCTCAGAATCAGTGCATGGTGTTTGGTTGCAAAAGAGGAGATCAAAGAATGACTCGCTCCACATGCACCAGCCTCAGATACTCAAAGACTTTATCTGATGTTGTAAAGTTTGTATGTAGTGCCTTTCATCAGAAGATGTGCATGTCTCCTGCTTGTGGGTAAAATGTTGTGGGTGCTTAAGGTGTGTGTGTGTATCTGCATGCTGATTCCTGCTGTGCTAAGAAACCTCATCTGAGTAAAGGTCTCCTCCAGTCTGAGATCGTTAGCGTTGCTTCTAATTATGCAGCGAGGTAAATGTGCTCGATGAGGAAATGACTATGGGAGCAGGTTGGTCCACACAATTAATGGAATCACAATGGGAAGTGAATTACTCCCAATTAAAAGTCCATTGAATACAATCCTGCAGAGATAGGATACGATGAGCAGCAGTGTGTGTAATTTCATCAACACAACGACCCCAATTTCTGAAGCAAGTCTTAGCGATTTCAGCTTAAGAGGCTGATTACTAATAAAACTGATAATTACAAATGGGGTACTGCAGAGGGGAAGGTCCCACCTCCTTAGATTATTATCACAGAGATACAAAACATCATTAAGCAGTTAAAGTGAACATGGATTTATGTGATCGTCCGTGTATGAAGTGGATTTGCCTTTAATTACACTCATTTGTCAATTCAATGTCTTAAAGGGTCAGATATATTTTAACTTGAGTTATTTCTTTATTTTAAGGTCTAAATGACTGATAGGTTCAAAAGTTTTGGAATTGCTCCAGTAGATTTCTTCAGCTGGCAGCCATGAAACTGGCAGCAGCGGCTGCACGGTTATTGTCGTCCACTCAATTAAAGTTATTTATTTTTCCATTGACAAGCTCAGATTGTGAATCCAAGAGTCTGACAACAGGAAGACTGAGATGGAGAAAGAGAATCATGACGACTCCAGTTCATGGTAATCATACAGGCTGTGTGTGAGTTGTGGCTGTCAGTCCTGTCTGTCGTGGAATTTTCATAGTTTTATATATATGTATGTAAGAATGTTTAACTCCTGTATTCTTCTAGTCTAAGTGTCAGGGGCAGAGTAACTTCTCCTATAGTAGCTGTGGCTACTGGGTGATAGGCGAGACAGGGTCAGTGTAGTAATCTAGGTCTTTCCCTCTGTTCCTGTCTTTATCTGTGTGTTGTGACCAACTTACTGTCTCCAGACTAGAGCACAGCTCTTTATCCCAATTGTTTTGTTTCCTATTGTCCAAATATGGTTATCTAACTGTAGTGTCGTCTTTGGGGGGAATAAAGTTACATGCCTGAGGATTTGTCTGACGGAACTGACTTGGCATTGCACTGCACTCTCCTGCCTGTGTACTGTTATGTCATTTCTCCTTAATCAAGTTCAACATAAACTATTTCAACGTAAGCCGTCAGAGTCTCCTGAGTCTTCTGTGTCCAGTGTCCAGTTTATTTATGAATTCCATCACAAATTCCATCACACTGTTTTCTTCATAAATGTTGCTCAAAATAAGGGCAACAAATATCTATATTTTATAAATGCTCAGGTTTTATAAATGTCATAAAGTTTGATTTTATTCAGGAAGGGTTGAGAAGGCATGTGATCTACTGTGAGCAAACGCCAGTGTTATATCATATTAATTATGGGGATCTTGACTTGAAAAAGGTGTGAACCCCTGTTCTAGTGGATTTTGACCCACTGTGTACACAGTAACTTGAAAAAGGAACTGATGAAGAGGTGGTAGACAAACAACTCCCATGTTCACCACGGAAACGTACCTTTTTTGTAAATAGAGTTTGTGAGGCATGTGAGATCTGTTTCCCTTAAATTATGTTTCATTCTTACATTGGATAATTTCTTTCATGTCTGTCTGAGCAATGAGATACAAGCACTCTTCTAACTGTGTCCTTGGATGGATAGAGATTTCTTAGCCACATATGTGCAGTATTGAAATGTTCTTACAATGAAGTGCAGCTAATGGACATTTTTCTGAAGCTTCACAAATACTGATTGATCTTAGTAAATTCTGAACATTGAGTGAGTCAGTGTGCAGATTTGATTTTTTTTTAAATGTCCTTCTTTAACCCAGTCGATGATAAAGGGAGGATGCTGCCGGTGAATAAAGGTGAGCGGTGTAATCATTACAGGTCAAAGCCTGGTGATCATTCAATACATACCACAGATCCAATTAAACCAGAGGTACAGCCCAGGTAAGTGTGTTTGTTTATGTGTGTTTGCATTGCAGCATGGTGAGGGATGAATGTCGCAGTGTCATCGCTTTAAATACTTTGAAACGGTAATAAAGTGTTCCTGATGCTAATGTAGGTCATCACTAAAAACTGTTACTGCTACTACAGGCAAGATGAGGGAGTATTGGCTGATTTTTTAAATTTATATCTACTTTTTGGCAGACTTCTACTCCACACTAGTGTGTTAGAGATTAGACAAAGTTTTCAGGGTTTGCTCCACAGCACAGAGCAGATTTATAGTCAGTTTACTGTGGACTCTTTCAGGTGATTTCTCACTTTAGGGTTTGTGACTTTGAATTGTGGTGCAATGAATCTCAGGATATGTTGGGCCACGAAGGATGCACCCGATAGACTCTTTGGGGTCGGCGGACAGAAGTTGGCTACATTTGAATGAGTCATTGAAATTGTACAGCCTTTGATGCACTGATGTGATGCAGTCAGTCTTGAGCCTTCAAAGGGTGCAGCCCCTGATTTGGGACACAGCTTCTGACTTTGCTCTGTCTCGGGGGCACTTTTGTATGTCTCACTTTTGTATGATCAAGGAGGTGCTGTCACTTTGTCCATCTTTATATATACTTTGTAAGTCAAATAGAAATGGGACCGTGGCTCTTGATATTTTCATCCGGCATATGATGAGTTCCTCCTGATCCAATGTGACAGCTACAGGAGTTCAGGTGGACAAATACTATCCCCCGATGAGTGAAACAGTCCAGGTACAGTGGCAGTTCAGTGTATGAGTGAGTGGTTGCTCACCTGCAGACCGATGGGACCTGGGGGTCCTGGGAATCCTCTGGGACCTTCATCTCCCTTCTGTCCAAACATTCCCTGCTGACCTCTGGGACCGGGCTCTCCATCAGCTCCCTGAGGAACATCAAACACACACACACATACTCACACTGATATCCAGAAATAGTCAAAATAATATTCCTAACTTCTCTATGTCTTTTTGTTCAGATCAGATATGTGGATCATGAAACATTTACAACCTGTGTTTTTAGGACAGTTGTACTTACAGCAGGACCTGGGGCACCAGGGGGACCTTGGAGACCAGCTGGACCTGGAGGACCCTGAACACAAGAAATACAACACATTTTACATATATAACTCATACCTAGAAAACATCCATAAATCAGAAACATGAAAAATTATAAGCAAGTAAGGTAAGAATGGATTTTTCTACCAACCTGTTCTCCCTTGTCAGCTTTGCTTCCTTTCTGACCAGGCTCTCCGACCTCTCCCTGAGAAAGAGAAACACACACATGAACACACACACACACACACACACACACACAAACACAGACACACAAGAAGCTGAGCCTCTTGTCTAAATGTCATAACTGATGAAAAATCCTTGAAATCTAGGATCGTTATCTGCAGCTGAGGCCCTGACACTGCCACTGTGTGGAGGCTCCAACATGGATCTAAACGGTTTCTTCTCTTTGGTTCACTTTTTTAACTCCTACAGTGACGTACAGTGTGTTCGGTTTCTCAATGGCACACCTGAAAGTAACGTTACAGTGTGTAATGACTGCAGGAGATATACCAGCAGCAGTAGTACACTTTTCTATCCCCTATATGTCGGTGCTCTGGTTATGAAGATGGATGTGAAACAGCAAGGAGAGGACACAACGTCTTCAATGTATTTTCTGATGCAGATGGTCTGAATGTGAACATAAGGACGACGAAGATTGATTTGCAATCTGCTTCAGCTTCAAAATGTTCTCCAGACTTGGATTGGAGAGCAAGTCTGCCAGTCTGGTGCTGCTTTACTGACCTTGTCACCGTCCTCTCCGGGTGGACCTTGAGGTCCAGCAGGGCCGGGAAGACCAACAGGACCCTGGACACCATCACGACCAGCAGGACCTAGAGGCCCTTTCTCACCCTGGAAAAGACATTTATTTCAATTACATTAAAAAAGAGTGCAACTGAGGGTCGGAGGAAGGGAGGGAAAGAAATATATTAAATTACACAGAAGGCAACTGCAGAAAAAAAGACTTACAGGTGCTCCCTTCTCTCCAGCAGGACCTGGAGGACCCTGAGGGCCAGGTCTACCAGACAGGCCAATTGGACCGGCTGAACCAGCAGAACCTCTCTCTCCGGGAGAACCCTGAGAGTGGGAGAGAGACAGAAAAATAATGAGTGGAAATAAAAAGCAGAAGCCATGCTTTGTTGATTTCCCCTTATATTTATTTGTGCCTCAAAGCATCACCTGAGTGTGCTGAACAATACACGCTGCCATTAAGACATTAGCAAAGCAGGACCCACTGCTAATAGATCAACACCTACACACAAAGCTTTTAAAATGAAAACAGCAGCACACAATAACAGGTGTGCTTTAAGTTCTAATGAGGCAGAGCTGCTCCTTAAAAGCAGGCGGTATTATCTGCTGTTTGAGTGCGTGTGTGTGTGTGTGTGTGTGTGTGTGTGTGTGTGTGTGTGGGAGGGATGGGGGAGGGCAGTGACAATGTGTTTTACATAAAAGAGGCTCCCGCTGTGCATCAGAGCTCTGTTAATGTATAAAACATGACACTGTATGACACTGAGCATTCAAAAGCGTATCCCTGTAGCACTAATTAAGTGACTGTGCACTGCATGTGCATTCACTTCATGGTTCCAGGAACACGCAGCCTCACCTGAGAGCTCTAAAAATGAAGTCAGTTAAACGTTCAGATTGATCATGGACTCACCTCGAGAGCACAGGCTGAGTTTCTCTCCAAAAAGTTTATTAAATATCTCAGGAAGAAAAATATGTTACTTTACAAACAACACTTGTTCTTTTGCATTTGATTATAGTCAAATTTAACCACATTTATCCTTCTGCAACATTGCTTGGGTGAATATCATTCCGATTTATCTCTATTGAATTTTACAGGTTTATTCAGTTTGCTAAATCAGATCTCTTTGCATAAAGCTAAAGATCCCAGTATGAAGTTGTAGTTGTTGTCGATTTTTGACATTACTATTGTTCAAATCTTTACATTTGTCTTGAAAGTAATCTATAATTACACAGAATGAATGCTTTCTCTTGGATATTAGTGTATAATTCGTGTAACAACTTCATGCTCATCCAACTAGATGGGCTAAAGTTCTTCCTGTGTGAAATACTCTTGGTTGATTCTTGGATGTATTCTCAGAAAATAAAAATCATCCCTTTACGAATCCAAGGGATGTGCATGTTAAGTCGGCTTAACGATTAAACGTTGTCACCCTCTCTAGTTGGCACCAGAGTTACTTCAGAAAATTAGTAATATTTTTCTAGTACTAAAATGTCGGTCAAATGTGTCTAAGTTGTAGCCTACCACTGGCCGGGCTGGAGCTCCAGTCAATGTCTGCTGCCGTAATGCTATAATGCCTTGCTACCCTGATGTAAACAGGCACAGATGGCATTTCGTATAGCACGGCGTGGTTTGTCAGTACTCTGATCTAGAAAATGGAGATTAAGTTGTATGTAGGCTATGTCTGGGTAAACAACCATATAACCACAAGACTGGAGCAATGAGTGACCAGTAGCTGTTCACCTGGAAGGAGGACTGAAGGCTGGTGGTGCTAGCTCTGCTAACTTTAGTCACAGAGTCTGTGATCCTGAGTTTAGCTGTGTCAAATAAATTGTGCTCAATGTTTTTGATGATGTGTTTTTTTTTAACTTTAGGCTAGTCGGTTGGTCGGAATTTGAATTTTACTTTAAATGACTGCCAAATGAGTCGCTTCAGAACCTCCCTCGTGATACCTTAGTCTCTTGCTTCACTCCTACCTTTCTGTCCTCTCATGTATGAACTCTTACATCAAGTTTAGATGGTTTTGTATTACCTTTCCAATTTATTTTGTATGTGGTCTGCAGGTTTCTACCACACAGACACACACACACACACACATTCAGTACGTGCATTTCTATTTTCTTTAAGTGACGGTTTTCTCATGTGAAAAAGTTAAATTAATAAATATCTGCAGTGCTGGATTTACACCCACCCAGGAGATCAGCAGTGTTTGTGAGAGTATGAACCTGTTAATATGCAGCACTGACCGTCTGAAAAAGAGCACCATGCTAACAAAACATAACCTGGGGCTATAACAGTTACAGCAAATATATAAATATTGACTTTCTTTTAAATATTTGAGAGTTTTAAAATAGAAAGTAGATATTTAGATGTTCTGGTGATTAACATTTTTTTAACTTTTCTCATCCAAATGGTGTAAAATACTCTCTAGTGCCTGGTACATGAAGCCAGTAACAGAAGTCAAATAAAACATTCTTAAAAACTCTAAACAGAGGGGAGAGAAACTCTGTGAGGTTAACTTTGTGAAGGTATCTCAGGTAAAGATGTACTTACAACAGGACCAGGAGGACCTTGGGGACCTTCTCCTCCCTTCAGACCTGCAGGACCCTGATGAAGATAAAAGATAAACACCATGACTTCTTGTACAAATCCAGTTAAGTACATTTGAAGTAGATTCACAAACAACAGTTTAGCATTGTGTGTATTAAATCTGTAAGGCAGAAGGAAAATAATGTGAAAACACAATGATAAGGAAAGGAAAACAAAGACAACTCTTATGCTGGGTTATAAACTGTGGAATAAAAATGGGTTTAAGACAGCATTTTAAAGTGTAAGGGCCAGCTGAAGATGAAGAGGCAACTTATTTCAGAGTTTAAGGGAAACAACATCCAGTTTGGTATCTTCTCTGTGCTGTGCTATGACGTTCATAAAAACCAGAAGCAGAGGCATGATGAAAATTATGGTTTAAAAAGGTCAGACAGACAGGATGGAGATAATAAAATTACTTAAAATCAATCCTCATAGGCACAATATCCGGTGAAGGGAGGCCAGTTGGAGGGAAATGTTCTATTATACAACCCCCTGAACCAACTGTAAGCATAAAAGTAAGGTATAAGGAACACCAATATGACTCAAGTCAAGAAACAGTCATGTATAACCCTTTCAAAATCACTGAATGATAAAAAGGACTTGACCTTAAATGCCTCTGTTGGATAAGGCTAGGTCAAACACTGAGTTTATCTACTTTGTAATCAATGTCAATTATTGCTCAGCGTAACTTTGAATCAGCCTCAAAATTCTATTTCAACACCTCCATCCTCTGTCTGTCCTTGGAAAACTGTTTGTCACTTCAGCCAGATTCATCCACGGTAGAAATATGTTTGAGAGCATTTAACCTCAGAGCAACACTCTAAGAAATATCTGTGTTATTGACATTTTCACCCTGTTTGACCACCAGCAGGAATCCAAGGCCAGAAATGAAGAAAGTTAGAGGCAGAAAATCCAGCACCAATGCTCTGAGACTTGTGCTACATCTAAAGGATCTCATTCCCTTTATGAATGTGCTCTTGTGGATGCTGCAGCTGGAGACTGCTGGAATTGATTTGCACACATATAGATACATAAAATGTAAGCACACATGACTCTGTGGGTGTGCACTGTTTTCATTTTGCACATGCAGCCCTGTGAGGGTCGATTTATACATGCAGCGCTGTTTATTATATGTTACATGTAGGTTTGCTTTCTTCTGTGTTTGTCAATGCCTGAAATGTGTGTGTGTGTGCATTTGTGTGTATTTGTGTGTGCAGCTCCCTAGTGGGCTACAAAAGAGCACATGGCAGTGTGGGTAATGAGTCTCTGCTGGCTCCGGCTGTGTGTTGGAGTAAATTACAACGACAGAAAACAATCTGCGGAGCTGCCGGCCTGCCTGCAGAGTCTCACTGACCTTGAGGATGCAGACAGCACAACACTTCCCCTCCCTGCAGCGTGTCCGCTTACAGACACCACGAACTAATCGGCAACATTTCTCACTTAATAATTTATTGAGTAAATAATGCATACAGAGGAAAACAAATAACCCCGCTGCCTCCTGAAAACTGCTGAAATATAAAAACACGTCATCAGGTCCTTGAGTTAAACTTCTCTCAAATGGATCCCTAACCAACAATTCCCTTGTTCTGTAATAGAGGCCCATGATGCATTGCAGTGGTTAAAACAGTGGTGTGGGTGGCGGCACATCGATGCAGAGGCACGCCTGTTCATTTGTAAGACGTCGCTTTGGATTTCCTCTGCAGCGGATTGATTGGTGGGAGTGAATTCAGGGCTGGTGTCTCTAATGAAGTGAATAGCAGCAGATAGATGCTGCTTCATTTGTTCTGGAGAAAAGTTCTGTCACTTTCTACTAACAGACACACGCAGAGGAAGACTATGATGAATGGGTGCAGGTGCTCTTACCGCCGCTCCAGGTAGACCTCGTTCTCCAGGGAAGCCTCTCAGTCCGGGGGGACCGTCTTTACCAGAGGGTCCTTGTGGTCCGGGGTCTCCCTGCAAACACAAACCATCATTTTAGTGTTATTGTTTTTTCAGTATGTGTTGCATCAATAGAACTTTGTGAGAATTAGGATGGGCTTTTTAAAAAATTATGCATTTTATTCAAGGGAGGTCTTCATTGGAATGCACAGTCTGGACACCATGATGGACACTTTGCTTAAAGTCAATAATGAGGGTGTAAAAGTCTGTAAAATGATGTTCCACTCGGATTTTCCTGACATAACGCATCAGAGCTTCAACGATCCAAAAGCAGAGTCATAAAGAAACACTGCTGCATTTCCTCTACAAAGCTAGCATCTGGAGGAAACAGGTGAATGAATATTGGCTTCATGCAGAATCAATTAGCTTCAGTTTACATCGACTGCATCCTGGGCCAAAGACAGTTTTGAAGTTAGTGAGGTAACTCCAGACTTAACTCCATGTTTTTAGTACTGTGAAAGTGGTTCACTTCTTCTTGAGTAAGATGACCATGGTAGCTTTGTTGAACCGCTGACCTGCTAGGTTCAGGATAACCAATCAGTTCACTTGATCACAGAGCTCTGTGAGCTGAACAAGAAAGGAGGAGGAAGGAAGAATGACAGATTTCTATTATGCTCTTCTGATATCTTCCCCCTACAAAAACTGATGAAACTGAAGCCCCATACTGCTCCAAACTTGATCTCCATATCTCTACATGTGACACTGTCAGGGCTGCAGCTGAGCGAAAACATTGGAAACTGTCATAGACGCCACAAGAATACAATTACGTGCCCAATTAATTACAGGGAGCCAGCAGGGGTCATTACAGTCCGATCCATCATGCTCTAATGATGTGTGACGACCCCACCACCAGGACACGGGGTGACTCTGACTCTGTGTGTTGGAGGGGAGATGTGTCCTGGTGGAAAGGTCATCAGCTGGATGAGTTGCACCTGGGTACTGTGCGCCCTGCCTCATGACCCCCTGGTCCCACTCTCTCTGGCACTATGGCTCTTCACTGGTTTGGAGACTCCATTGACCATGGCAGGCCAGACAATGACCAGTTCTCTCTGCTTTGTTTTAAATAAAGTCTGGCATGCACTCGCACACACTCTCTACATCACTGATGACATCTTATGTTGATTTTCAAAAAAAAAAATTGTGACAAAAATGATCATTTTGCTAACTAGTGTGTCTTCTGTTTTTTTAATGGATGATGTATGCCTAAAGCTGCCCATATCGGTGTCCAAAAATAAAAATAAAAATAACTTGGATCTTCACTATTTGAGACTTTCTTTGTATTTTTTTAACCTAAAAGTGTGTTATCCACACTAATTCTGCTGTTACTCTGAAGAGTTGAAATGAAGCTGCTTTCAGTTTAGCAATGCAGAGCTAAATATCACATTTAAAAGCTGCACTGCTCTCAAACTGGAAAAATGGTCGCCCTACTTAAAGACGCTTCACCTCCTCCTCCTCCTCCTCTGAGCCCTCTGGTGACACGTCTGCAGGTATCTTTCTGCATTCATGTTTTGTAAGTTAAATCTCAGTAAGAGAGAGCTCTAATGCAGATTGAAGAGCATCTGACATGTACATATAGAAGATACTAATGGCCCCACACATCCCACCAGGATCGGGAGTGTACTTGTTTTGTAGCCGACATCCATCTTAATGGGCCATTAGCTGCAATTAGCTTGAAGCTTGTATGTTTCTGTGGATTCATTAGCACTGACACCACACAGTCAATACATAATTCTCAGCTCTAATCAAATCATATAACCACCCAAAACATGAGATACAAACATTTTAGTCCTGTAAGTTTGACGTTTGTGAGGAAGGGACATAAAAACATACTAATGTACTTTTTAAAAGGCCAAAAGAAAAATCTGATATGAGTTAATAAAAGCAAAAGCATGAGTACAGATCTTTTGTGGGGGGCTAAGACAAATAGCGGTCACTTAAAGGAAGGACAATAAAAAATGTGCAGCTGTTTGTATGCTCTCAATTCTACATAAACCTCACCTGAGACATGTTACAACCTATAGATTTGCTTTTATTATCTATGAGTCTAATATAAATAGTACAAATCATCGCAGGGTAGCTTCATTCTACCACCAAATCTGTAAAACAAGAGCATAGGCTGCAGAAAAAGTTACTACTGGCTTGTCCTTTTTCTTCAGTATTGGCAGCCTGACTTTATCTGCAAACAGGGGGAGCACAGAGGAGTGGGCTTGAGAGGCATAAGAGGATTTGGACTCTGCTGCCAAGACCTCCACAAAGTGTCCCTGCATACTGATGAACAGGTCTGAGCGGGGGAGAGTGGGGCTTGTGAGTGGCGGAGGGTCTGGGGCTAGTGGACGGACTTGATTAAACTGTCTGTTTGGGGAAGAAGGGGAGAAAATGAAAACAGGAGACATGGTTTGGGGAAGGGGGGGATGAGAGGGTGTTGAGGTGGAGGATAGGGAGCAGGGCATGCTGAGTGGTCCTTGGAGCTGGGGGGTTGTTTTGGAGCGGCTCATACTTCTACAAAATGGCTGGTGTCTGCTCCTAATGGGAGCTGGATTGCCATCCAGGGGGTAAGAGGAGGGAATTCAGCTCCCCAAGTCTCACTCACTGTATCTTGTAAAACTCTGAGAGTGATGCTGGGACTTCTGTGTTTCTCTGTGAATTTATTGCTATAGATTTTTCTGCTTTCTCACAGTTTTTATTCAAGCCATCCAGGAGTCTATTGAGCTTTGCATGCCCTCTAGAAATAAACTGCTTGTGAATGCAGCTGGCTCAAAGTGCAAAATCAAATCATGTACGGTAATTGCAACTGCATGAGTTCCATTTGCACCTTTTTTTTACTGCTGATCTCTCTATAAACCTCCAAGCCTTCCTCTCCCCAGTGTTACTCACTCAGATCTAATGTGGCCCATGAGACCGTCTCACTAAATGTTGTACAAATTATGTGTATCTCCTACCCAGCACAGAAGATAATGTGCTACTCTAGAGGAAAATTGACCAGTTAGTAAAGTGGAACATCTTTGGCACTTCAAACGCCTTCCTCCCCTTTGGTTTCAGGACAGTAAACTGGACGCATACCTTTGCTCCCTCTTTGCCAGCTCCGCCTGGAAGACCTTGCTCTCCGGGTGGACCAGGGGGTCCAGGGTGACCTCTCTCACCAACAGGACCAGTCTCTCCAGTTGGTCCCTAAGATTTCATCACATAAACTGGATATTAATTGGTGTTCATCACAGCAAAGATGCAGTATGGTAAATGCAGTATTAGAGATATTAGACTACAGATATAAGGTTTATGAAAAATGAACCTCCTGCAGGGGAATCTTCCAGAACATTGTTGGGATGGTCATATGAAACTATGACAACTGACTTGTTTTTCTCCTACATACATTTAAAGTCCTTTTGTCAGCCTGAAAGTCCATTTCACTTGATTACAAAGAGTTATTTCTTGTGAACTCTTTTTCAACAGGAAGCCTTAATTGAAGACAATGCCCTCAAGGAATCACATTACACTTCACAAAATATAAATCTGTAATAATTAGTTTAATGAGTTATTTAATAAAGCATTATCTTACCTGGGGCCCAACTACACCTCCTGGACCTGGTGGACCAGTTTTTCCTTGGAAACCCTGAAAACAGATAGCAAAGTAATTTTTAGAGGGTGACCAACAACAACAGATTATTTTTTAAACTCAAAGAGAGAAGGAACAAAAAGGGAATCTATGAGAGATATGTCCTTGGTGTTTCCTTGATGCAGGGGTGATTAACAGTAAAACAAGAGTCCTTCATAGTGCTGGTGGATTGATGTCTGTAAACAAACACTTTAATTGAATATACTCTATATAAAAAAGGAAACATAGGGATAACAAAATAAAATATAATAAATGAATAAAAACATTCAAAATTTAATAAATGACTCCAGTGGCAGAAGACATGGAACAGGCATCAGGATTAGTATCCTGGGTATGATCTTGTTTTTGCCCTTTGTGTTGTTATACTCTTGTTTTTGGTATTGGTGTCCTGGCTGTGATTTTGATTTAGCAGTGTCCTGGTTTGATCTTGTTTTTTGCGTTGGTGTCTTGGTCATTATCTTGTTTTTTTTTTAGTAGTATCCTGGTTAGATGTTTTTTTTGGCTACCTGAAGTTCTTGGAATTTGTACATTTATCTCATAAGCAGACAGGCAGATGTTTTCACATGATCTAACAAATGTATGATGCTCTGAATCTGGGGAAGCTAATCTGAAAGCTATCACATTAGTCATTGCTTCATGTGCCAATGGTGTTATCATCCCCACAGGTTTGAAATTTGCATGAAGCTTTATTAGTATAAATCTTTCTTTTCTGATGTAGAGAAAAATCAACTTTTCTATTTACTTATTAAAACTGCAAAATATGATGACAATTCTCTTTGTTCCCTGGTTTTAGGAGCTATTTGGATACAAAAATAACAACAAAATAGAGACAGAAACCATCCTTTAAGAGTTGAAACACATGTTCTCTGGAGGAGTTCAGACCAATTAGTTGTGGTAAACTTTTTGCATAAGTTTACATCCTCAGTGTGTAGTTGATTTGCATTTCAGTTTTCCCTATGGACATGCTTAAGCAGATTCAAACTGCAGAACGGGACAGGCTTAAAACATCTGAAGCACTGAGTTCGACTCTGCAGCATAAATCAGATGAACTTCAGTCTGCAAGGAGAGAAACAATCCAATTTGCATAGGCTTAGATCCTCCTCCAATTACTCTTTGCTCCCAAAATATTAACTGATTGTGAGGCTTAGAAGACAGTTATAGAGCTCATTTAAATAGAAGTCTACTTTATGTGAGGCATGTAAACATATAGAAAAGACAATAAGCCTTTAAACAGGGATCGATTAGCATAAAGGGCAAAAAGATGACTTTCATATAACTTATTTAATTTGTAACTTTTTTTGTAACCAACAATCAAACTATTTTTTCTTGGACTGTCCTCCAAAGCTGAGGACTTGAATCACCAGTGGAAAAGACCCTTACTGCACCAGTAGTTCTCTTTTCGGGTGAGTTATTCAGGAGCAACACCAGGGTGGGGTGTAAACTTTACTGAGTCCTAAAAAGATGCTTCAAGGGTTGTCCTGTTTTTTTTTTCAGCAAAAGCAACCTTCTGACTAATATGGATGAAAACAATGTTAAAAGCAATAGTATAAAAACGTGTGTTCCTCTGGTATACTCTGTTACTTAAAACATGTCAGAAAGAGCTGAAAGATGACATGACTCAGAGGCTGCAAGCTGAGCTGCCTCTGTCACAAGCTTAACTTGTATCTAGGTGTTGATTCCTTCAGCATTCATGAGGGTTATGCTGGGAGCCAAAATAAAACTCAGACAGAGTATCTAAAAAAAGGCAACTGAATGAAGCATTTATCATTAAAAATCTGTTTCTCTGACACTACTACTCATAGGCTGCAAAATTAGCTGCCGTGCACTGAAGCCCAGCTTCCATTAGTGTTTACTATTCAAGAGGTTGTACCAGGAGCTGAAATACAAAAGTCTCTCTCTACAAAAAACAATTGTATCAGTGGTTAAAAGTGATAAAACCCCTGATTAAAGCAGATCAATGTTAACTACTTTTTCTGTGACATTGGGTGCAGGTCAAAAGGACTGAGAGGTGAGTTTTCAACTTGTTTAAAGCTTTGGATTCATTAAACATTCATGATGTTTTATAAATCTAATGGTACCGATGTCAAAAAAACCAACTGAATCAAAGTGATTAAATGTTAAAATCAGTGTTTCTCTGATGCTATCCAGTGGCTGCAAGCTGAGCTGCTGCTAACTACAGCTCATTGTGTTTTCAGATTAGGACTACTTAAATGTGCCACGAGCTAAATTACTCACCAAGTTCTTTCTGAAACAGACAGAACCAGAGAATGAGCTGTTATACAAACTGAGGAAAGTAGTTCCACGTTAAAATGTGATATCTACATGGAAAACCTGCCATCTCACATGAAGGACTGCGCCACTGTATAGCAAAATTGTATTGAGAATGTCTTGAAGATTCATTTCTGTCTCTCGTCTATTTTTGTAATTTTTTTATTTTATTTTTTAATTATTATTTTTTGTTTTTCTATTGATTTTAATCGTTATTTTGGAACTACCTATTGTCTGTATTTTGTCTGTAATATTAACTCTTCTCATACAGTAGGCCTCCTTCTCTTCCTTTATGTCCTTTGTATAAGTCTATTTTCTGTCTATGTGTTTAAATTTGAAAAGCAAAATAAAATATCCAAAAAATTAATTAAAAAAAAAAAGTGATATCTCCACATAATCTTCAGAAGGGATTTTGGGGCTGTGAGCTGAGCTGCCGTTACATTAAGCCTACTTGCTTCTCTGATAATGGAAGACCCAGATGCCCAGGAGCTAAAATCCTTTATCCAGCTTTGTGATGTTGTTAAAAAGTGACACTGGTGTTGTTTGAAACACAATAAATACCTTCTGGAAATGTTTTAAAATCGGGTCAACAAGCAGCTCTCATGGAAAACTACAAAGAGTATGCATTAAAGTGGAATCATGATATTTATGTGGGCCAATGTAGAAGTTTTGTGACTAGAAAAGAACAAAACGATCGACATGACAGTCATATTTGTTTCAACCGATAGAAATCATGAGCGCGGCTCAGGCCTAAAGTTTGCAGCCAAAGTCAGGAAAATCTCATCCTGGCACACCATATAATACCAGGCCAATTGATTAGTATGTGTTGTGATTTGTTTTATGCATTTTTCAATAGAAACCCCCAGGCAATGCTTCGGCCCTGACTCTGAGACACCCTGTCTAGAATCTTTATTTGCACTTCCAGGAATGTGACTCATGTATTCTGGTCTGAGCATCTTTTTATAGCTGTGATCTATTCTCATATTGGATGCTTGTGGAGCCTGTTCATCAGCTCATAAATCTACAGCCATAAACACCTTAATGAAGACTCTATCGCTGTCCCTCAAAAACACAGTGAGGGCAGGGAAGCACTCTTGTGTGGTGTGTTACGTTATCTACAGGAACGAGGCAGGCGGGGAGGAGAGCTTTAACGATACAGGCGATGATCTGTCAAGCTTTTAGTGGAATTTATTGCCCTCTGAGCCTCGTCAAACCAACGTGCACCGATGCATACCAAGTACACAGGGATCGAAGTCAAGAGCTGAGGATTGCAAAGATGTGATCAAGCCAAACTTAGTTTTTTTTAATTGTCAGATAAATCTTTTGTCCCTTGAGACAAAATGCCCATGCATCACTGCTTCAATACATCTCCTGTGCAGATTTAGTGAAGACATTTCTCATTAGGCTCATAACAAAAAAAAAGACACAAGACAAACCATCGTTCCATGCTGCTGCAACCGATTTTATGTGTGCAGGAGGTTCAGTTGTACCTCAGTTGTTATTGCTTGATATTTTTTAAGCAGGCAACACAAGGACACCTTACTGCAGGGGGAAAATTTAAGCATCCCTCCTGTAGGTATTTGCAGAAGAAGGGATGGATCTGCATTAACCCGGTGTCCATCGCAATGAGATAGGAGTCTGAGCCGTCTTGATTTATTCAGACAGAACGCAGCATTTTGTGTTTTATTTATCCGTGTGTGTGTGTGTGTGTGTGTGTGTGTGTGTGTGTGTGTGAGAGAGAGAGAGAGAGAGAGAGAGAGAGAGAGAGAGAGAGAGAGAGAGAGAGAGATGGAGGGTGGTGTGTGTGTAAATTCAGACAAGCAGATAGGCACGAACATCATGCGCAGGAGCTTTGTCTTCCGATTTTTTTCTTTAAGAGAAATGTCTGCCCTCTTGGCATCCGGCTGAGATGTTGTACCACTGATTGTAATCCGCTGCATAAAGAGCAGCAGAGATAAGATGAGGAGGAGAAGAGGAGGATAAGGAGGATGAGGAGGAAAAGTAAAGGCGGGGGAAAGATTCAATTGTCGTGCAGCTCACCGATAGGGAACATTAGATTTGTCCTGTAATCAAGAGGCAGTTCAAGGGAGACCAATAAACGCCCCGCTTTCAATAATATTTGATTTGGAATGATAACAACCACCACTCAGAGCTGTTAATCATTGAACCACTAATATCCCCTTCTTTTTTTTCTTTTTCATTGCCCAAATTAATATTTTTTTATGTGCACATTATTTCAAAACTTAAACATTTTGGTGGTTTTGTATGTTAGAGTGACCTCTCTATGTCTTTCGGTCATGTTGAGCGAGCTGTTTAAAGATTCCTACCTCACCCCCATGCATACCCCATGCATGCGCTCTGATTGGTCAAAACCCTATGATGACAGTAACTAATTCTGAAAGAGTGACGCCAGGGACAGCCTGATCAAACTCATCAAATCAAATCAATCTGAGGAGAAAGGAATCCGGCACATTTGGAATCCCTTCATGCTGAGACAAGACCACTCCACATCTTAGGACTCAATTTCAAATTACCACCCACTCACGATACATCATCCTTACTTGTGTTTATGTGTGAAACAGAAAAACTAAGCTAGGAGTAAGAGCTTAAAAGTAAGTAAGTAAGTAAGTAAATTTTATTTAGTATAGCACCTTTCATAGAATAAAATCACAAAGTGCTTGACAGAAAAAATATTCAATTTAAAATGAAATCATAATAAAAATTAAATCATTAAACATTAAACATTAAAAGAAACAGACAATAGCATAATTATAACATTAGTCTATACAAGGTGAATCAAAGGCCTGTTTAAATAAATGTGTCTTTAAGAGACAGCTGAGCGAATATTTACAGGAAGAATGTTCCACAATGTTGGTGCCACCACTTCAAAAGCACAGTCACCTTTTTGTCCTTAGATGAGCTCGAGGGACAACCAGCAAGCCCTGGTCTGAAGACCTGAGTGACCTACTGGTGAGGTAGGGGTGGAGCAGGTCGGCGATATATACAGGAGCCTGACCATGCAGAGCTCTATACACAAAAACAAGAACCTTAAAATGAATCCTAAATTTAACTGGAAGCCAATGTAGGGAAGATAGAATCGGAGTGATGTGGGTTGTCCGGCTAGACTTGGTCAACAGCCTTGCAGCAGCGTTCTGGACTAATTGAAGATGATGGAGGGTTGATAAAAGGTCTTGTTAGTAACTTGAATTTAAAAAGCATGGATCGAATGGATGACAAACCATTAAGGCAAAACCTGTCTTCTAAGAGTTAGCAAAGTATCAAAGTATGGACCATTAAAATGCTCAAGTCCAGGCAAACTGTATAAATGTGTGTTTTCCATGTCTCTTTTCCAGCTTCAGAAAGCCAATATCTGAAAGTAGTTGGCAACATGTTTTGCAAGCGCTGTATATTTGTATATATTTGTTGTTTGTATGAAATGTATACTGACATGTGTGTGTCTGCATATTCTCATTTTTTTGCATCTTCATTCTTTTTTCTAGAATATGAAATAAGCTCTTATACCTTTATCATTTTATTGAAAAAGTTGAATTAGTCTTTAATGATTTAAAGTCTCCTCATAGCTTGTGGAGGAAAGTTTACATAAATACCTCATCTCAAATCATACACTGAATAAGTCAAAACATGACTTTCCTGCTCTGTAAAGATACTGAGTTGAACTTCTCTGTATGTCACAGATTCTTGAGTCAGGGTTGTGAGAATCTGGTCCTAATTTTGATTTCTGTGTTTTAGAGCATTGGTTCCCAAACTTTTCAGCCGGCGACCCCCAAAATATAGGTACCAAAGACCTGCGACCCCCCTCAAAGTGATTAAATGTTGTTTCATACTTCATGAGCAGGTCTGCAGAAAATGAACTACCTACATGCACACCTGGCTGTATTTCCTGTGGTCCTGTGAATTAACTTGCTGCTACTGATGCTTCTATTAATTCATTTTTAACTTACCCTAACCTTAGGGGTCATTAGGCAACAAAGAAAGACAGAAAACTAATGAAACATTTTGAATTTCGCAAGATTTTATGTGAAATGTAACTATTTTTGTCAATATTTTTTAGAATAATGGGTAAAAAGGCAACTTCAGATCATTTAAAGAAGAAAAACAATTCTGGAAGACATCTTGCCTAAATTAGTGTATTGCGACCCCCCAGGGGGTCCCTACCCACACTTTGGGAACCACTGTTAATAGAGCACATGTCTTGATGTTGTCAAGATAATAACTAAACTGTGTTTCATGTCTGGGCTCTGTTTTCTGGAGAAGTTCAAATGAAAGAGGGAAGTAAATATGTCAAGAGAGAGGAATTGATGGACTCATAGTGATGTTTGAGAAAGTAAACCCAGAAGAAGAAGAAGAAGAAGAAGAAAAGAAATACAATCTGTGAAAAGTGCTCATTCAGCATCTTTAAAACTCACTGTCTCTCCGCGCTGACCAGGGTGTCCGGGCAGTCCATCCTTTCCTGGAGGTCCCTGTGAGGGAAAAATAAAGACACACACACACACTCAGTAGGTGATATAGTACAGGTATAATCTTGCCTGTGACCCTCCCACATGAGTTGACTTTATTGTTGTAGCATTGTGCAAACAGTCTGCAGGCTCAATTACAGAACAGTAATAACTTTCAGACAGGTGACGGTGTATTCAGACTACAGAGGTGCTAATGAAAATATAACAGGTTGTATGCTTCTGGTGAAAAGAGCAGCATCTGTGTCTGAGGGCAGAAAGCCAGCGATGAATCTGAGCTGAATCAATAGGTGGAAATTACCACTTGTCTCCCGCCTGGACTAAAGAGAGAGAAAATGGGTTCTGCTTCAATAACAGTTAGACTAATGATCCCTGCACAGAATTAGGGATATTTCTATGTATTACTGCACCCCATGAATTCCTCAGATTGAATCAATTCTGACTTATAATGTTTGCAAACTGGCCTAATTTGCTATCGAGACACCAGAAGGAAGAAGAGAAGAGTGTAGTCACAGGAGCTCTGCAGACCAAACAACATTACTGTAGGTTTTATTGCACATTAAGATGTCAAGAGTCCAGGGAGGAGAAACACTTACAGGAGGGCCCTTTGGTCCAGAGAAGCCCACTGGTCCCTGAGGTCCTTGAGGCCCCTGCAGAAGACAAACAAATAGAGTTTACGGGAGATGCAGAGAGAGGAGAACGGATCGCTGCATGAGCGAAAAACAAAACATGAAAACAGAAAAAAACTGGTATAAAGGTAAATATTTGGAGGATATCAAGTGTACATATGACTGCTTTAAGAGCAGCTTAAACAAGCAAAATACTGTTAAATATATCTATGCAACACTTTTCTTTAAACAGGGGTGCCCACAGTGTGCTTCAATAAAGAAAAGTAAGAATTAAATCCCCAAAAATATCAACCTGAAAGATCTTCAATAATGAATCAGATGAGATTGGAAAATCTTATAGTTATCACAGATGAGGGAATATTACTATAACTTTATCATAAAAGTTTCTACAGTTATTCATCTCACAGTCGTACTGAAGTTTGTTTCAAAGAAATGAGCTGATACAACAATAATGTATTTGTTCAGAGTTCCTGCTTACAATAATACTGAGTCAATGAAGGGATTTAAGGAGATTAAATTTAATTCACACATCAAATATCAAAGGGATGGATTTAATCTTCTGCTTTCTAATGTATGTGTGTTTTTAAAGCTGACTGATCATTCATCTTTAAATCATATTCATGACTCAGAGTAGTCTTCACCTCACCGCCTCTGTGTTATATTGGATTAAGACTTCTTTTTCTGCTGGATTTTATACATTTTAAACATCAACTGCAGGAGCTGTGGAGCAATACAGCTCATTATGAGTGAGACTTTTACAACTTTAGTGAGAACTATGAATAAATGTTACTGTTTTATCAAGCAATACAGAGTATGATACTATAAGACTGTGCAGATAATGTAGAAAGCAGGTCCGACATAGTCTCACAGAAGGAAGGCTGTTTTCTCCATGCTTCTTTATCAGAGTTAGCTCTAATACAGTCACTCTCTCCTCCTCTAGTGTGATAGTAAACTGAGTTTAATGTCTTTGCTGATTTGCACAGAAAACTCAGACTGCACTAAAACAAAGTTAAAAAATGTCACATAATCTAAAAGTGGTTATTAAATAAGGAGGCTCTGCTGGGAGGCTTTCATTGGGAAGAGATTGCAGAGATTGTCAACTTTACGCCCCTGAGGACAAACTCAGTTAAATAAAGTGTATGAATCAGGATTTGGGCAACCGTCTTCATTTTTTTTGGATGAACAGATTAAACACTGCAGAAAGAGGATGTGATTTATCAAATTTCTGAAAATCAATGGAAAATAAAGTATTCTTTTTAAAGATGGCAGCTGGTCTACAGGGCAGCAGGCTGACTTTTTCCGCATATGCTGCCGGGCTCATTTATGTTCCCTCTAGGTTTCAAGTGATGTAATCGTCACAGCCCTCATACAGTGTTGCAGATGATGTCTGTGAGGCCATGAAATACTCCATGACATATAGACAGGAACTTCTTTTTCTTTTTTTTTATGTCTGACATTGTGTTATGTGTTTTGTACAGTGTGTACGGTTTTAACTATTGACTTCACTGCTTAAAACTGCCCCCACAATCTGTGGTACTACAACATTTAGTCTATATACGCAAGTTTGCAGAAAACATGCAGAAATACGGATGAAATAAATGCCAAAAAGGCTCCGTCTGTATCCGTGTGCATATCTAACGTAGAGCATAAATGAGCCTCAAACCTGTTAATACAGGAAATGAAGTTAATTTGGTAAAAACAGATAACTCCAGTTTTATATTTCTATCAAAAAACATACTTCTTTTTTATATAGATTCCTAATAAAGTTACATTTTCAAGACATCTCTGATTAGTAAAGTCATTTTGACTTAGTCAAAGCCACCCAACCTCAGTTGATTGATCATACCAAAAGCTAGTATTAGAAAAAATATGTTTTTTTGAAACATTTTAAAACATTTTCAAAGTGAGTGAACTTTTTTTGCAAATGAACTCTTCAAATATTTTCACTCTATATCTGTTACTCCTTCATGATTTCAAATGAAATATTAGGGATTTTCTAGGTTTGTCTTACAGATGATGAACTTGAGAGCAACTCCATATAGACACAATTCAACAATGTGCTGCTTTTACAACAGAAGGATTGAGTCTTTGAAAAGGACAGACTTTGAGCTTTAAATTGAGGTTTCTCACAAACAAAGCAGATCATGTTAACCTCAGTTACTGGGTTCAATGCAAAGACCAATTTAACCACTGAACCACAGCTGCTTAGATGTCTAAGATCCCAACCCTGTTGTTGAAAGATGTTGTTTGGCTTAAATAAAACTGTAAATGTAAAGCTACAGCGCTTGTTTTTCTCCTGTATCCAGCCTCAGTGTGTTTTGGACTTACTCTCTCGCCGGGTGGGCCTGGAGGACCGTCATTTCCTGATGTTCCCTGTAACAAGAAAACCATCAGCAGTTAAGTTTTATATCTGATCTTGCAGATTTAACAGACATCACAAAAGGAACAGCACAAGACTGCACAGTTACAAAACAAGTCATGATTTGTGTTATTTCAGTTTATTATAAGCACTATGAAGTCATGATTGATGGAGAAGGAAGTATCAAACTTAAGTCAGTGTCAGAGTTGTGTTTTGCAGTGATTTATCTGATCTGTGTACCTTTGGACCTGGTTTTCCTGTTGGACCCCTGGCACCTCGACCTCCACGAGGACCCTGCAAAGAGACAAAACTTAAACAGTCAAACCAGGAGTATTGTAAAACAAAGTCCAGTTAAAACAGACCAAGTAAGAGACATCATTTCCATAACTTCTACAAACTGTTGTGAATTACTCTGAATCAGAAAAACATGGAGTGAAATAAACGTACTGTAGGCCCTCTCTGTCCTCTGGGACCAGATTTTCCTGCGATGCCCTGTTAGAGAAACCAAAAAATAAATACAAAATCAGACACTCACAAGAACTTCCTGAGTCATTTTTCACAGTACCTCCTCTTCTGATGAACACAACAAAGAGTGAAGTGAAGAGTCCCTCATTTATAGTAGAGTTCAACTTATTTAAGGGATGTACACATATGAGTGAATATGATATTTTATCCCCAGAACACAGAAGTCAATGCCTTGAGTGATTTGGAAACAGTGCCATCATGTAGTTTGTCCTTCCAGCAGAGGTCGCTCAGACTGCAGAGCCTACAGTCCCCTCTGCACTGTCTGCAGCAAAACATGGCAGAACATCCCCTGAACTGGTTTAAAATGTATGAAGGTGTTATACATTTTACAATAGGATAATTTATTTAAGAAAATAGCCTTCTGAGCCCCTGTGCAGAGTCACATTCTGCTAAAAAATCTTGATATGACAGGTTTATTTTAATTCCAGATTATAGCAAATCACTATCAGCCAGCCTCTGCTTTAGAAGTAGATAGAAAAAAACTGCATCAGTCCAGCAAACATGCATTCATTATAATAATAAACCAATCTTTAGTGAGCTTTATAAGTTTTTCCTGATCTGTGTTGCACAAAATATCACTTGAAATTTCTGAATGGAATGTAGAAGCATAAAATATGTTTTCAAATATCACCACTCATATCTTCATAAATGACAGATTCTATCTTTTTATCTCTTCATCATCCTTTACCATCTAATTAATGCTGCAAAATGTAAGTACTGAGCACAAATTATGTGCCTATAAGTTATAAGTAAATATCAAAAGGTACTTATTTGATGTGCTAATGAGCACAATAGTTATACTTACTGAAAGTCAATGTTTTAATGAATGGCATTTTGCAAGCTTCTTATTGGATATAAGCCATAGCATGGAGAACATTTCCTTTAAACTGCCTTTGATTTCCTGAAAGTATGTTAAATAAAGATAGAGGTAAAGAGCCTCAAAGAGTCCTGTGAATGATTCTGATCAATGAGGGAAATGTTAATATCTTACATCTCTCTACGTTTCAGATCATAAAAAAAGAAAATGTTTCCATCTACATAAATGAGCCAAAACCTCCACGATGAACTTTTCTCTTATCTTCTCACTTATTATTTCACTTTCTTTTTATTTTGGTTCAGCGTAAAAACGGGGAGAGTTTCTCAATGAGAACACGTCTTTTGTTCTTTCTCCAACATTGATTTTGCTGTCGTTATTTTTCATGCCAACTCGCCGTACAGACGCCTCGATGATAGGAATCAATTTTCTTTTGTGTGGGGATATGATGGCGTGTTGATTTTCATACACAAACAGTATGTGGATACAGGTGTGTGTGTGTGTGTGTGTGTGTGTGTGTGTGTGTGTGTGTGTGTGTGTGTGTGTGTGTGTGTGTGTGTGTGTGTGTGTGTGTGTGTGTGTGTTGTCTCACCCTGGCTCCTTTCTCTCCATTGGCTCCAGGGAATCCAGGGAAACCACTTGAGCCCTGTCAGGAGGAGAGGGAGAGACCATGAGAGGAAGAAGACGGGGACTGTGAGGGTCAGGAAGTTCATGATATTTATCTGCATTGTTTTTGAAATCACCTGGAGTTATATGATTAAGTTTGGAGTTACACAGAGTATGTAGGCACACAAGCACACAGACACATGTGTGCTTAAGTCACTTTGGAGTTATATGATTAAGTTTGGAGTTACACAGAGTATGTAGGCACACAAGCACACAGACACATGTGTGCTTAAGTCACTTTGAGGTATTCTAAACAGACATAAATTCATTCCCTTGCAGCGCTGTCATGATACCAGAATCTCACAATCTCACAATATGAATACCAGTTTGGTTCCCACAGCAACACAAAACAACTCCTGGGCACTATAACTGGTGAATTTTGTTATACTTGATGTCCAACCTGCACACAGTTGCTGGTAAAGGAAAAAGTATCTAAACACAGACCATAATTTGTTTTCTTTGTTTTTGCTCACTCTCTTTATGTCATTTGAACACATTGCTCACTGTCTCTCTTTCTATCTCTCATCCACAGCAGCTTTGGGTTAAAGATATGATTGTAGATCTGTTTTCCTTTCATAAGCTTTGGTGCTTTTTGATACCAATAAATGTAATAGTAACAGAGATTGCATTATTTTAAAGTCCATGATATTGGAAAGTATTGAGTATTGATAATTTTGTCCTTGACCTAATCTTAACCCTTACCATTACCTACCTAAACCTAGTCTTTGATCTGGACTGACCCACTAACCCAAATGTCAGAGTTTTATTATTGTGGACAACACTTTGGTTTCCAATTAAGTGGGTTTTGTGTCCCTGAAAGTGACTTAGGTCAAACACACACACACAAACACACAAATACATCCAGAAAAGCAAATATCACAGAGCACAAAACCCTGAAAACACAACACAGGATGACATTTCTGGTTTTCTTCCAGTCAAACTCTGTAAACAGAGAATTTAAAACCAGCTTACCCATTCTGCAGCACCTCATCAAGCGTAGCGTTTGGGACATTCAATAAAAGTAATCAATAACACACCCTGACTTCCTCTAAACACTACTGTAATGCAAAGAAATGTCCAATAAGCCATTAAAAAGTAGTGCAGTAGTTTCTTAGCTGCCAAACTTTTATTTACTTGACCACTTAAAGTTCTTTAAGTTTCAGCTTGGAGACATTTTACCATTTTGATTTAAGACATTTATTTTGTTAACTGTTCCTTTTTAAAATGAGTCTTTATCAGTGCTGTGTGTAAAACATGTTTTGCATAAATGATCAGCAGCATATCTGTCTCCTCCCCGAAACACAGGTAATATTTATCTGCTTTGACTGTCACACATCGATGAACCTGCACAGAGAGGGTTTATCTCACAAGCTGAGTGTTCTCAATGTGAATCATTTCTAATCATTCTTTCTTTACATGAAACAAAAAACAATTCACAGGTTTTATTCCCTGAGAGGCGGGATAACAGGGCGGTGCAGATAGAGTCAGACAATAAAACAAAACATCTCATATTGTGCTGAATGTGATTTTAACTCACCTTAGGTCCTTGTCTTCCAGGATAACCTGGCAATCCTGGAACACCTAGTTTACCCTGAGAGACAGGAAACACACCAGCTGTCAGACCAGAGACACAACAACATGAGCATTACTTAAAAAATGGCTGGGTATGGTCTTTATTGTTACCTTTTCTCCTGCATGACCGATAGGACCGAGCTCTCCGTTAGGACCAGCTCTGCCTTTGGGACCCTCAGGACCGTCCTCTCCTCTGGGTCCGAGCATTCCACCCTCACCCTGATAACACAGAGAACACTCAGATTATATGAGGCACAAATATGAAAGCCAAGTTCTGATGGAAAAAAAATAGGTAATTTAAAGTTGAAGATTAAAAAAACCCATGTGTGTCATTATGATGAAAAAAAGGTCATAATTATGATTAACAAGGGAATGATAATGCAAAAATAAATCATAAGACTGAGAAAGTAAGCCAAAAAAGTAATAAAATAAGTCAAAATTATGAATAAAAGTACAAGTGTGGAATAAGAGTTAAACTATTGGACAAAAGATACAGTTATTCATTCTTCTGTCATATCTAAGAAGGGCAATCAAACAAGAAAGCTTCTACTTCTACTAATGTTGTGTAAAAATATCTAACCACTGACTTTAAATCTCACAATGTGGTCTTTTACTTTGAAATGAATACTTGCGTTATCATAATCTTACTCAAAAATGTAACCCACTTATACATCATTTTGACTTATTATTTCATAATGTTTTTGTAATCAAATTTACTGCAATTTTTACCTCATAATAATGAATCCCTTTCTCATTATTATGATTATTTTAAGTCTTAGTAAACCAGATTTTTTTTTCAGAATGAATGAGAATGATAATTCTTATAATTCTGACTTTATTCCCCCCAAAAATATATTTTTTAAATAAGGTTTATTTTTTATTTTTTGGCAGACATGGGCTTCCATATAAATAAGACTGGACATGTGCGTGTAGAGCAGATGATGTTATTTCAGAGATGCTCCTCACCCGGTCTCCTTTGATTCCCATATCTCCCTTGAAACCTGGGAAACCATCCTCGCCCTGAAATGAGACGAAAATGAGTTAAAGCATTTGACAGTAAATGTTTGGTTATTTTATTATGCCGCTGTTTGAGGCATTTGTTTGTTTTCCACTAAGATACTTTATTGCACAGGAGATCTTATTATGTATCCAGACATTTTGTTTTCATTAAATATATCTGTAATATTCTGTTGTTCACTGTGTGATCACAGGATTGATGCTGCCCTCCGCTGGCCAAACAGAGGAACAGCAGCAAGTAACATATTGTGCATATGTTCTACATTCAACACCTATACCAACTGACTTTTCTAAACTAAATTAAAAGTACAGTTCTGTGAGTTTTGTTAGTGGACAGAACATTTTTCTGGCTCCAGTAAAAAAGGAGCAAGTGGTTCCTGTGTTTACGTCAGCCAGACCGCTGTCTCTCTCCTCTCACTCTTTCTCTTTCTAGTCTGTCACCTGTCCGTGTTCTCAGCCCACTCTGATGCATTATGCAGCACTGAGCATGTCTGTTGGCAGCATCACCAAGACCCCCCACACACTGATACACACACACACACCTGAGGTAAAGCACATCCTTTATTCATAACAAACCCTTACTCCTCAAGGTTTGCCTTTTGAATCTCTCTTAATAAATAATTCAATAAAAAACTGTTATGAATATCTGTCATTACAGAGAGAACAACAGCCCTCAGTCACATCATGGAGTTCATTCAGTTTATTTACCCTATCGATCTTAAATAAATAACGTGCATACTTAAGCAGCTCAGTTGACATTCTACACGGGAGCAGTCAAACACATCTGAAGTGCTGGGGTTGCTCTGCTCTGTTCTTTGAAACTAAAAGCCTGCAGCCTGACAGAGCCACACTCAACAGCTGATTGAGGGTCATTCAGAGAAAGTTTCACTGATGATGGCTATCGACTGACCTCCGCACGCTGCTTTCAGGCTTTCACTCTTAGAAGAGAGAAACAAAGAGCGGAGGGGCAGGTAGACAGCAGCAGGTACAGACTGAGCATCTGTGACAGGAATATTTTCACAAGCTGCTCCAAAACTTCACAGTGCTGCAGAACTTTTGACCGACACGCTGACATATCCCTGACGGAAATAAATCCCACTGATTTTATCTTGATTTGAGCCAGCTGATAAAATTAGATTAGATGTACTTTATTGTCTCCTCTAGGGGAACCTGCCTCAGGTAAAACTTACAGTTCTGTGCAACTTGATGTAACATGAAAACAGAACTCAAGACTGGCAACCATAGACAACAAACAAGTAGAGCATAACAATAAACAGAAATAGAAAAGACTCTTGCATAAAGTGGAAACTGTATGAAATACTGAGGGCCAGAAAGCTAAAAGAAAACAGATTAAACACAACTAGAATACTGTGCACTGGACCAGTAGATTAAATATTTAATCTATCACAGTAAATAGACCAACGTGTGATTATTATGGTTCTGTGGATTTCGAAAAACTAATTTAAAACTACACAAAAACACCCGCCATATTAGTAGAGCCTGTGAAATTCATTTTTACAATCCTAACAGCAATAATTTTTAAAACTGCAGAAATCTAATCTATGTAATCTCAGCTAATCTAACCCGAGTACTAAACTGAGTAATGATACAGAGATAGTTTCCTACCTTCTCTCCCTTTGACCCTTTAAGACCACGGACACCATCAGCTCCCTGTTGTACAACACAGAGGGATTCAAAAGCATTATAAACATATGAGATTATAATATAACAATTCAAGTAGGGCTTTTTACACCAGGTGAGGTCAATCCTAATTCACCTGAAGTGATACTTACCTTAACACCACGAGGGCCAGGATAACCAATGGGACCCTGAGGACCTGATGGACCCTGCAGAGAAGAAATATTAAAGGATTATTGGGATGAAGGGGCTGCCCTGTGGTTCAGTGGGCAGCACTATTGCCTCACAGCTAGAAGGTTCCTGGTTCGGATCCCTGGCCGGGCAAGTGCCTTTCTGTGTGGAGTTTGCATGTTCTTCTCTTGCATGTGTGGGTTCTCTCCGGGTACTCCGGCTTCCTCCCTCAGTCCAAAAACATGCTCACCAGGTTGATTGATCATTCTAAATTGCCCGTAGGTGAGAGTGTGTGCGTGAATGGTTGTCTGTCTCTCTGTGTTAGCCCTGTGATAGGTTGGCGACCTGTCCAGGGTGTTCCCTGCCCTCTGCCCCAAGCCAGCTGGGATAGGCTCCAGCCCCCCGTGACCCCTAACGGGATAAGCGGTCAAGATAATGGATGGATGGATATTAGGATGAATTTGGGGGAGGAAAACGTTCCCCTGCATGCCATCATGAGCGGAGGTGGCATGTAGTCCCGTTACTGAAGCTGGCCTCTCAGTTCCTCCATCCATTTTCTACACTGCTTATCCCATTCAGGGGTCGAGGAGGGAGCTAGAGCCAATCCCAGCTGTCACTGGGTGAGAGAGTTAGGATGCACCATGCATGGATCAACGTCCTATCACAGGACATCATCATGATATCATTGTTTATTACACTTTGATAGCCTACAGAGTTTAGGAGAGATGCAGCAGTTGTTAAATCAAGGCTTGTACACCAATGTTGTGATTTCTTTTGCACTACTTCTCTGTAATAGTATGAGATTTGATGTATTTTAGTAGCTGCTACTCTTTCCTCTTAAAGTGTCACTGGAACATGTCCTCCAAACTGCTTCCAGCTGATCTCTCTCGGGGATAATACTCCAACACAGCCGAAATTTCTTACATGTTTGACCATGAAAACAAATCAGTTTGTCCAACATGTGACTTCTGTCCAATAAAAGCACAAATTGATAACAACAGAGAAACATCTTCAACTGACATCGATTCACGACACATTATCCAATTGTTGATGTTTGCCAATAGCGGCATTAAACCGATACATCTGTGCATCGCAAGAGTTCAGGCGTATGAAACATTTGATATAAGTGAAGAAATTATATCATAAAGTCCTCTTTAACTTCTCAAATTGTGCACGCTAAACTGGGACGTTTTGGTAGATGTTTCAGTGCATCACACATATACACAAACAAACCTACCTGAGCTCCTTTCTCTCCAGCTGGACCTTCCTTTCCAGGATGACCCTGTAAGTAAAGAGATCACATTCAAAGTTAAAAATGGCTGACACATTGTTGTTTTTAAAACAATCTGCATTGTGAAAATTGTCAAAATGTATGATGCGCTTGTTGCAGGATGGGACTTGTCTTTGTTTAGAGCTGTAATAAATGCCACGCACTGTAATGAATGAGAGAGGGAGCAAAGAGATGGCCTGACCGCTCGAAGAGCTGCTTGTTTACCCGACTAGCTAATGCGCTTTATTGTTTTAAACTCACATTGAGTAACGTGTTTGTGCATTTTTCAAACCAAAGCTGGGCAGTGGTGCGTTCAAAAGCTGCAGCTTTTTGTCTGGTTTATACCAACAACATCGTTTTCCACTTGCCAAGTCTGTGAAAACATCACTGTGAACTGTTTATGGTTGTTTTTCTGATGCACAAATTTAGTTCTGAGTAAATCTCTGCATGAATATGGAACAAACATAGTGACCCAATAGTAAAACTTACACTAAGTGATGCATTTCTAAAAATAAAGAAGGTATCTAAAGCAGAAATGTGCATCTGTTGAAGGGTAGACTTGGGGAATAGCAGGGATAAGGACTAAAAATGTTTCAAAGGAGTGTGATACAAAGATGAGGTGTGACCATTAGAGCTTAAACCTCAGCCTACTCCTGTTTTCTGATGGATTTTTCCTTTTTAATAAATCCCTAAATATAATGTATCTATATTTAGACATATATTCTATATGTTTTGGCAGGGTGACACTGTTTTGCAGACAAAACAAACTTCAAAGATGGTCTTCAATGACAGTTAAAGGCAGCTTGAAAGCTAGTCACTGTTTTGCTAGAGTTCAGGTAGGTAGAGGCAGATAGACATGCCTACACACACACACACACACACACACACACACACACACACACACACACACACACACACACACACACACACACACACACACACACAGCTAACACCTGGCTCCTCCACTCTGAGGTGAGAGGCTGAAGGCTGTAAATCTGCAGACTCTGAGGCCTGAGGGCGATTAATGTCTGCCTGCTTCATGAGCAGAGGAGGACTGACATGTGTGACTGCAGGTCCAAAATTAATAGAGCTCAAAGGTATGTCATTATGTAATCTGCTGATGAGAAGTGCAGTGAGATATCTGGGGCACAGCTCTGCAGCATTGCACATGAAAAATCCACATTTTGTTGCAGGATATCTGTACCTTTGAAAAATGTACATTCTAGCATGTTTGTTCATGAATTGTTCAAGAAACAAAACTTTAAATAAATGCATCTTTTGTTATAAAGTCAACAGTTGTCTTTATGTCTGCCATTGATAACGTTTTAGAGCTTTATATCTCAGATGGGTTCAGTGACATGTATGCTGAACTTCAGGACTGGCTGTTGATTTAACAAAACACCATGCTGTCTAAACTGCATTCCCATATAGGAGAGGGAGGGAAAAAAGTGTGTTGATTTGTTGTTTGTGTTCTCCTTTTCACACACGAACAAACACACACACATACACCGATAGGGCCTCATTATACCGTTTGCTATGAAGTGCTGGCTCCATTAGTTTCCTGTTTGGGGCTGGTGACAGCAGAGGGTGAAGTTAAGAGCCAAATAACCTACTTTTATGATAAGATGACGGTCTTTAGTAGATATAAATGACACATTGTGATGATTAGTCTCTTTTCTTTGAAGATTAAATACTTTTACAGGCATACCTTTGGACATTTGTGTTGCCCTTTGTAATATTCACCAATATTAAACCTGTGTTTAGGTGTATATTTTCCAAAGACAAGTGCCAAACTACTGCTTTATTGGAGGTAATAAGTGTTTCTGAACATCCAGTCCAGATGTTGTCCATTTTGTTTAAGCTTACATTTTCACTATTTTCATTTTTGATAAGATCTGTAAATCAATTTTTAATCCAACAATCTATTTAATAAGCTGGACATGCTGAAGTTATGAAATACATGGTTTTGCTTTGTCCTTTCTAGAGTGGGGTATCACATTCTTCAGTTCCTCTATTTTACGCTCATGTATTGTGTAATAGCTTGATGGGGATCACAGGCCATCAGCTGTGGTATTAAAAGGTCAAAGAGATGAGCTCTGTGTTGAGGAAATTTGAGTAGAAGCACCTTTAAATATACATACCAGTATTTAAAACATATCCTGCAGAGGTGTAAGAGTACATGTGTATAAACTGTCAAACAGGTGATGCATTTTGTGTGCCTGAGGCTTAGGGGCGGATGTTAATTGTTGTCATGTGTGTGTGCTTTATTGATTGTTGGTATACAGGTGATAAGAGCACTTACGGGAGGCCCATCAGCTCCAGGTAATCCAGGCAACCCAGATCTGCCAGAGGGTCCCTGCAAGAGGAGAAGAAGCAAAACACATAAGGTTAAAGATTATAGATTACAATGCAGAGTTCATTCAGAGAATCTAAAATCTGAAAAACCTGATAACTTGATTTTGTTTTTCTGGAGTTGGATTTAGGAGCTCATTTGCTCATTAATCTAACCAAATAACACTTCTTAGGTTTCAGCTAAAACTCAGATTAAATGCTATACCAGCCAAAAGTTTGAATTTAGTTAGAAGCTTTTGACTTGTAAGCCTTTTTTTTGACTGACAATCTGATTTATCGTGGGATCATTTTACATTACAAGGTTATTGAATCATCTGATGGTGCATTCAGTAAACATAGAGAATAATGTTGAAACTTCAAAATAAAGTTAATATTTTTAGATTATTTGTTTAATTGTATTTATTCATTTCGAACAATACTAAATGTGGTAAAAAATTAAAGATGTCAAAAAACAAATCTGCGTTTTGACGTACAGCCTGCAAAACTCAAGCACGCTTTGCAAGAATGTGCAAAATATGTAGCGAAGAGACACACAGGTAAAGAGTAAAAATCCTATCAAATGCATTTAACTTAACCCTCTAAATATAATTTTCATTTCTAACTGTTCTAACAATCATACATGTCAACAGTTTGGACTTTTTGTAATTGAGCAACCAATGACTGAGAACAGACCAAAGTTCCCATTAATTGAAATCAACTTCATATCAGCTGTTTCAATCTTTATACCTAATGTTTGGTACTTGTAGTTTGCATGATACACTTCAATTCTTAAACACAGATTACTGATAATCTTTATTCCTCTGGGTTTATGAATAATGTACTACAGTTGAGCAGGATGACTAGCATTCAACACCTGAGTTAGATTTCAGCTTGTTTGTTATTCCTTATTGTTCTCCAGTTTCAGTTTGAAGATTAATATTTCAAGAGAAAACATGAAAAAAAAATGGTTACATACTTTTTCACCAGGTGGTCCAATGGGGCCTTGAGGACCTGGAAGACCCTGTGAGACAGGGACAAATGGAGAGAGAGAGAGTCTGTTATTATGGCAACAGCAAGCATGCGCAAACACACACACACACACACACACACCCACACACACACAGAAGCTGGGCAAACTAAAGAATTTGTTGGAGCTGTAAATAGTTGAGTCTGTGAAGGAATGTTAAGCTTGTGTCTTTGTGTGTGTGTGTTTGTATGTTTGTGTGTGTTTGTAAAGATGTAAAATGTGGGGGGCAGTGGGCATATTAGCATTTAGCATGCTTGTGGTAATGCATACACATGAATAATTGTGCCTGTGTTTTTATGTTTGTTATGTATGTGTGGCTACCTAGAACCATGAGTACCAGTGTGTGAGTGTGTGTGTGTGTGTATGTGTGTATGTGTGTATGTGTGTATGTGTATGTGTGTGTGTGTGTGTGTGATTGGGGTAATTTGAGGCACTGAAGCTTGCTCCGACAGGTGTGGCAGCTCTACAGGAATTCCACCAACAAGAATAAGATGCTTTCAAACGGATCAGCCAGAAACATTCCCCTTCCCAAGATCAACCACGGAAAATATCTCAGCAAAATGTGTGTATGTGTGCATGTGTGTGTGTGTGTGTGTGTGTGTGTGTGTGTGTGTGTGTGTGTGTGTGTGTGTGTGTGTGTGTGTGTGTGTGTGTGTGCAAACGTGTATGTGTGGTTGTCTCTGTGTGTACATTTTATGTCTCCAGAGAGAGGTGGGAGGATCAGAGGAAGGATGGCACAAGAAAGGAGGTGGAGCAAATACAAAGCACCAAAGTAAAGACCCTTTATATATATCTGACTTCTGACTCAGTGCCTCAAATTTAACTTCATTCATGAGTTTTTTTGCACATGCAAAGAAAGACAGAATCAAATAAGGCAATCAGAATGAAGCTGCTGGATGTGATCTTCTGTTGCATCTCTGATCTCACTCCATAAAACTTGGTGTCTGTGTGGAGCTCATAAATCCTAAAACAAGCATCACTGTGTCTACACTTAACTCTGTTTTATTTTGGCTGTCATGGGTGTATGATTGATTTCGCTCACCTGTGTACCTGGGATTCCCTGCTGCCCAGGTGGGCCTGGTTCACCTTGTGGGCCCTGAAAAAGACGAAGGCTGTCAGCACCAGAGTGTAAACACAAGTCCCAAGGTAACCCTCTGTCCTAAACACATCACCATAATTCTCCACAGTCAGGTGGCTCTCAGCGAACCTGCTGTCCATCAACAAGATATATTACCTCTGCATCAAAATCAGATGAATCAAAGTCTGTTTCACAAATGTTACTTTGTAGGTAGCCTAGGTCTCTAATTGATAGACTCTGAGAGACAGCTGCAGAGACATGCATATATTTTTCCTTCTCGGTCACTTAAACAATGTCCTCATTGCATCCTTAAATACTACCCTAAGTATCTGATACCTTGTATATGAGACCTGTGTGCATACATCTTTCTGCACTGGCTGCACATTTTAACATCACCTTTCCTTGATACATTTTCTGAGTTATTCCCCACTATTACAGACACTATGACTATTATGAGAGTATTTGAAGTCAGGACATTTGCAACTTTTGTCTGTTTTGGTTTGTCAGATCTATACAGAATTAGGTTTGGGGTAATAGTGGGTGTTATGATGCGACATCCTGCTCTCTCAGCCTGCATTGGTATTGGTTGGTTTGGCCTCCTGGTTCAGGAGCCAATTGAAAAAGTCAGGGGGAGACCCTGGAAACTGTCTGCGCCTGAGTTATTGAAGCCTCAGCTTTTTTAACTGACTTTCATCTCATTCAGTCTCTCTCATCATCTCTCTCCTCTTCCTCTCAGGCATCCAGCAGCGGGTTCGGTTTTGACTTCTGTTTTGTTGGTACTTAACACTCTCTACACTCATCCATCAACTGACATCTGCCTTTTTTTGATTATTTTCTCTTTAGTTAACAATGACATACATTTCTCATGTGTGCTTCCCTTCTTCGTCACTTATGTTGAGCCAATTTGTGGCAATCAGTAAGATGAGGATTCCCTTCAGACTCTTAGATTTAGCAGTAGAAGTCTGACTACACTTGTTGGAAATTGTGACACTTACTTATCATTTTAATGTATTCCAGGATTATTAAAGGACAAAAACTGTGAACAAATTCATACATAAAATAAATAAATAAAGAGCAGCAAAGACACTGGGTTGATCCTTTAGATCAGGGCTATTCAATTAAATATTTGGTAGACCCGAATTTTCAGACTAAGGACATGAGCTGGGCTGGACATTTTTAGCAGACAGTGAGCAAAGTTAACCATTTAAAAGAAAAAGCAATAGATAAGAAAACAAACACACTGGATGTTTATTAACATATTGCCACATCCAAAAGGGCATGAACATAATACATTTACATTACATTACATTACAGCTGCTTTCGGGCTGCATGTGGCCTGTTGGCCGCTAATTGAATAGAGCTGCTTTAGATGTTGTTGTTTTTGAAAAGTAGCTCAGAAGTAGGAAAAAAAAGTGTAAATTTAATCTTACTCCTTTGTGTTGTTGATGTCAGCTGACACTGATGTCTACATTTATTTTCATGTTTAATGCTTTCCACCTGTTCAGTTATTTATCTCTTTTATTTTATGAACTTATTCCAAATTAAAGATATCTCTGAACCAATTTTGTTGTCCCTTGAAAGTATGGTGCATGCTCGTATGAAGAGTTTTCAGAGATATGAACAGTAATGCTGTCCCTCTTTTTATGTATTTTTTGAGTGTTATTTGTAGCTGAAGCTGTGTTTATGCATATCTAACACTTTGAGTTTCACAGAGTCGTTTGAAAGTGGCTTCAAAATTAGGTTTGGGTTTGCATAGACAGCATCTTTTCTGTCATTTCTCCGTGATTTGTATTTCCTTTGATTTTGTTCAAACACTGTTTCAAATGCTGCACAGCAGATGATACTATAATGTCTGATGATTGAATGATATTCTGTCTCAACGAAAGAGATAAGATTTGAATAGTTGACTATCCGTGCAGTATTTCTTCATGATATCTAGAAATAGACAGTACCAACATTTCTCATTTTGTCTGCTCTTTTACAGACTACTCTGCTTTTTAGGTCCGCTGAGGCATAAGAATGACCTTTGACCTCCCAGCTGTGCATCATAAAGATGTTTTAAGAGCCTCACCTTAAAAGTTCAGACTCACAGAAACAGTTATGATCATCCCAGACACCTCTCACTCTGCAGGAACTAACAAAGCATCATTTTAGAGAAAAAAGAGGTGTTTGTACCATGTTTCCTTTTGGCCCATGAGGCCCATCAACTCCAGCAACACCCTGTGAAGAACAAACCAGAGAACAGTCACGTACACCTCTTATTAACGAGAAGAAAGGACTTCAGAGGAAAGCGTGGGAGAAGTGATGGTACATACAGGAGATCCAGGGGGTCCTGGAGAACCACGAGGGCCCAGCAAACCTCTCGGACCCTAAAAAGAACAGGAAAAATAACAGAAATCTAAGAACAGTACATCACTTGTCCTCTTGTGGGTGCTTCAGTCAAAGCAAATGGAAAAACAAGTGTACAGGCGATCTTGTTGGAACATGTTGGAGTAAAATAAATCTGGGAAAACCCGATGAAAGCGGAGACAATCCTTACACTCTCGCCAGCCAATCCTCTTGGCCCAATCTCTCCGTCCTCGCCCTGAGGGAAGAAAACAACTGAAGTTAATCTATTGTACAGAGTGTTTCAAGCTCTAAAGCAAATAACTTCATCTTAGATTGATACAGCAAGCTTCCACTATCTGCAATCACAACTTCTTCAAAGATGGTAGCAGCCAGGTTTCAACCGGAACCAAACCACACATTGTTGATAGATGAAAGTAGAGGTGGAGGTTGGGTCAAAGGTTGGGTTATGGGTGCGGTAAAGGTGGGGTTGGGTAGTTACTTTTAGGAGGAGTAAAGGTTAAACACAAACTCTCCTCCTCCAAAAGTTCAGTTGCACGGCTGCTGCTGCCTCAGGCTGCTCAGCTGATGTGACTACAAACATTCACTTCACCTGAGTCCAGCATCCTCACAGGTTATTAAGGAAGTACTCACCCTCTGTCCGTCCTCTCCGGAGCTCCCTGGAGGTCCCATTGGCCCTAGCTCCCCCTGAGATAGAAGGAGAGAAATGTTATGTGTGATACTTTTTCCTCTGCTACTCTAAATGTTGTATCCCTTTTTTTATGATCCAAACATTTTGCAAGGATTTGCCTTTGAAGCTGATTTTATTTCATACAGCTCTGTTCATGTGAACATTCTTACTTATTTTAATCCCCTTTTGTTGCTCTGTTCTTATTTCACTTTAAGATTAAAAATGGAACTACCACAGAGGGCTGGTGATGGCGATTGAAGAGGGGCTCTTCCAATAAAGGCTTAGTTTTAACAACTTGGATACAGTTGTCAAAAACAAAGCAGTGTTCATTTATTTTTGTAATACAAATGGTGGAATTTATTGTCATTGTTTATGACTAGTTTACAGCGCCTATAGGGGTGTTCATAAAAATTCTGTGTTTAACTTTTCTTCTTTTATCCTGTTTTCATTTTTTGACATGTTAATTACATTTTGGATAGCATTTTTTAATATACTTAATTTTTTCAAGAATAGCTTTTTGAGAACAACTATTGTGGCCTACCCGTGTGTGTGTGTGTGTGTGTGTGTGTGTGTGTGTGTGTGTGTGTGTGTGTGTGTGTGTGTGTGTGTGTGTGTGTGTTTGACATCCTAAGTAGTTTGAACAATAACCACACCTGCTCTCAAATATCTTCTCAAACTGTTGATGTCTAAAATTAATATATGTGCGCATTGTTTTAATAATTCATACATTATGAAGACCCCACACATCACAATGGTGTTCCGGGAAAAAATGTGTTGCAATGTATTTATGTCAGTTTTCAGCAACACCTTTAAATCATCAGTCTGTTTCAGAGAGATGCATCAGATCAGGGTTTAAGGCGTTTCAATTCTGATTTTGAGAGTTCAACCGATCAAGCTTCTGTAATCTTTGGTGAACTACAGCCACTCTATTAACATGCCGCTGCTTATGGAAACTCAGAATATTGTTATCATGCATTGACTGTTTTTCCTTCATCACACTGCATTGAATGAAAGTTACCCCCATGTTTTTTTAGTTTAAAATCCTGATCCAGCCAAACTTATTTTATAACATCCAAAATGGTTTGCCATCTAAGGATTAGAAACTGTCTGTAAACTTTGCTTTGTTAATGCTAAGACGACAAATCCCCAATAACTCAGGGGATTTTCTTTTAATGCCAGTTTTGTGACTTATCACACGCAGAAACAGTATCTTGATCCTGAGCATGAAAACGTCCACATGACTTCTTCCTCAGACATAAAGAGACTCTGTTCTTTCATCAGTGTCAGATTCATTATGTTTCTATAAGACCAACTCTCACTGATACCCTCCTTCAGAGGAATCTGCACAAATAAAAGACCAAAAGCTGCTTTTAGAAATCAAAAAGAAAAATAAATGTTCACTCACCCTGTGTCCCTTCTCACCAGGCAGGCCGGGGAGTCCATCAAAGCCTCTGTCACCCTGTAGAGAAACACACAGATCAAACATATCACCACATGTGATGCAACATCACACAGTTTATACAGTCAGCTGATGGACTTAAAGCTATAGTGGCAACATTATTTCATCAGCATATGGCAAAAATAACACACTTTGATCACTATATTCAAATGAATAATAAATCAAAATGTTACTTTAATGAATGTGCATGTGAGCTGTGTCTGTGAGAGCCGCCACTTTGCATCTATTCTTTTAAAAACAGGTCCAGGCAAGGTAAGCAAGCACATCACGGCAACTCTCTACAAACCAGCATCATCTGGGGTCTACATGACCTGTGTCAGAATCTTTTTCCTCACTCTCTTTCTCCAGGTGATCAGCTGTCAGAGTTTCTATCCTCTGACTCCAACATGACTGGCTGAGTTTGCGTGATAATGGCTTGGCATGCATGTTTGGTGCGTCATATGGTGGGAGGGGCTTAGTAGAGTGATACCAGGTAGCATGGGGTAAGACGAAAGGTTTTTTTTTTTGTACTGGAGTGGTGCATGATGGGATACGTACCTTGGTGCCTGGCTCTCCAGGCATTCCACGAGCTCCGTCAGCTCCGGCACGACCCTGAGAGACAACAGCAGAAAAGAATCAGACATTTAGATGGACACAAAAGCAAATATTTTAATAATATAGTCTCCTGTGAAAACTGAAACGACCTTCACATTCCATAAATCCATACAATATATCAATCAGAAGTGTTAGAGGTTTATTATAGTTTGCATGTCTACATGAAGCAGCTTTCTGTTAAATCCACTTATATGGGTATATATTCATTAGATGCACTTTACATGACTCTGTTGCAGAACAGAGACATGTTAGTGTGCACTTCATGTTTGATATTGCAGCTGTTTCTGCTGGGGTCCTGTTGAAAAAAATGTATGATATGGGAATGAATGTGTGCATATCTATGCTGGTATACATGGTACATGTGAATGTAGATTCAGCATTTAATCAAGTTGTTATGTCTAATCTATATCTACAGCCTTTGTTCTGTCTGAAAAGTCTGATGTTAAACTTTGATTGTATTATCTCTCAGTCACAAGCACGGAAATTATTTTCCAAAAATAAAGCATAAAAATAGACTGCAATAAAAAAAAAAAAACATTGTTATGATGTTGAATGTTACTGCAGACAGGGACCAATACAAATATCAATCATATACTGTGACCATAAATGATCAAACATTATATTGGCTGTCTTACATTACAGCAAAACACACAACATATTACCATATCGAATCATATATTGCTGTATCATAATACATATAGAATGATATATTGCACTGCCATAAAATGCGCCTTCGAGACTCAACATGAAAATGGCATCCCATGGATGACATTCATCACCACATCTTTCACTCCCCTTCTCTCTCTTTCTGAAATATATTTTTATACTACAGCAATAAACATCTTCTGGTCCACGTTACCTCATAGTACTGTATCTGTGTGAAATGCATTATGCATTGCCGATATACTCTGTTTGTTAGCCTAATGCATGTTTTTGCATTCATGCTGTGTGAATGTGGGAGCCTGCATGTTGTGCACTTAAAGTGAAGCATTCTTCATTCTGTTGTATGGAGTAAAATGACAGTAATGGGTTTCTATTCTAGTCTTTTGAAAGTAGTGAGAAAACCAGTGATAAGAATGCATGCATGGAAATTATAAGATTTATTATTTTTAATGTCATTTTGATTCATTTGTAAAACAAAACATTTATTTTGTTTTCACACCAACATAATCAATCCTTGCATCAAACTTTTAGGCATTCAAATCAGCTCACAGCTCTCCATGTCTCAAGCTTGTGTTACTAATTTGCTCTGATTGGTTTATGTTTATTAGTAACCAATTAGGTCAAGGCGTTTGGCCCTGCAAAGTGACTGCTCACTGACACTAATTGCGTCCCACATTTATACCCAGTTTTTCCAATTTAGCATTTTCAGACAGATTAACTGGAGCGGTCATTGATCCGGGGATTGGAGGCAGTGCAGCCTTAAAGCACATATCAAGCAATTGTTTGTTGAAGTGGAAATAAGCCTCTTAGTGATTGAGCAGAGACCACGAGTACAAACAACCACACAACAACACATACAGAGGCATGTGAGCGCACACACACACACAGTGAGGAGGAGGAGGAGGGGTCGCTGAGTTCACTCACCCTCTTGCCAGCTTTGCCAGTCTGTCCCGAGGGCCCCTGGATGCCACGCGGACCCTGTGTACATACATGAGAGACGGCTTAGAGACCAACAACCTGAGAGGTGGAGCGTCAGTCTCTGCTGAGAGAAACTTTTAGTCTTAAATTCACGTCTTACTCACCTGAGGACCGTGGTCTCCACCTTCACCTTTCAGTCCAGTGCCACCAGGAAGACCCTGAGGAAAGAGGACAGAAACCAAATATGAATGCCTCTCATTGAAACTGTATAACATGCAGCTGCAGGAAAAAGAGCATAAACAATAATGCCAGGTAAACAGCAGATGGCGCCGTTGAGCTTTAAATAGATATTCTTCCTTTCTGTGAGAAGAAAAATGACTGTGTGTCCTCTACCTGCAGAAACAAGCTCTGAAAATGTCATCTAAACTCATCCAGATCACTTGAATTCTTATTGAGTTACTCTTTTCTTTAATGATGCATTGTGTGCATCTTTTTGTATGGACTGTGGAGGTTTATTTTAAGCATACACATTATTACTATCAACTCAAAAAGCTAAGTGAGGCTACCCAGAAAACATCCCAAGCCTAAGTCTAAAGGGCATTTGGGTAACTTAACACTACCTGCTGTCTTTTGGCTTGTACCAAAGTTGTTGGTGAATGACCAGTAGGATTTAAAGCTGGTGAATTAACACCTACATACTCTTAAAGATCACATAATAGTTTGCTTTTCTGAAATCTGAGTTCCAAATGTCTTCAGTCACAAAGGCCATGTTTAGGTTCATATGATCTTATTGTGAAGTAAAACATAAAATCAATATATTCCTTGTAGCAGGAAGGCAGGCACTATCTGCAGAAAAAGCTCATTTAAATGACACTTTTGTGGCTATAGATCATGTTCATCTTGTTCATGTGGCTTTAGAATGTTTTAATGTTACATATAAGTTATCACCATCAGCTTTAAGCAGGCCTGAAAACTCCCATACAATATCTGAAGTCTGTTTTAAAAGCTATGCAGACACATGAACACAATGTGGTGTCTTAAAGTTACAGTACACACAGATAAGGCACATAAGAAGTATCTTTAAGCTCTTATAGATAAGGTCTCATGTTACTCTCCATCCTTGTCTTCTGTTGGAGTTTGTTTTTGTTTAGTGTGTCTTATTGAGCCTTACTTGATGTTGTGACTTATTTAGGTTTGAGAGGGGAGTAACAGAGTGTAAAAATGCTATATTAAACAAGTTTTACTTACATACTAACTTACATACTACAGTATGTTATCTGTCTGCAGACATTTAGGTTTCAGCTGCTGATCTGATGTATACAGATATTTAAGAATCATAAAACAGCCTGATTGTGGGTGCATATGGGTTCTGAAACATGTTTTTGATCAGTTAAAGCAGCATTTACAGCAGCTTAAAGTCCCATATCCATATCGCATCCACTTCTCTGTGTATCTCCTCATTGCAATATCACTTCAGATCAAATTGGCTACAAGCCTGAGAGGAGCAGTTTTAATGGAGGGTAATTCTTTGTGTCTTTTGTCGGGGCTTTTCCTGCAGATAAATAGTGGATCGTGTAACAACAAGCCCCAGAGTAAGGGAGGAGGTAGAGGTGGAAGAGTAGGAGGGGGAAGAAGGGGGGGGGGGGGCAACTACAGACAGAATTCTCATTTGCAGCTGGCAGCACCAAACAGAACGGCAGAGTGGCCCCTGAGCCACATAACGCTGATGCAACACTCCAAACAACTCATATGACGTCTGCAGCAAGTGCCAGAGAATGTGTACACATAATAAGGAAAATAAACACAAATATGGAAGATACTTCACAGTATGAAATCACTGATTTTAGAATAAAAACAAAGACATTCCTGAAATAAGAGTGAAAACATTTACCATCTATGAGTTACAGCCACAGTGAGTCTCTATAATGATCTGAGTGGATTTGATATGAGCTAATAAAAACACTCTTTCAACACATCAGGTTATTAACCAATTAATTTGACACAATGACACAAACAAGCACAAAAACAAAGAAGAAGGAGAGACTCACCACTGGCCCAGATCGTCCTGTCAAACCCATCGGCCCTGGGGGGCCCCTCATGGCCAGCTGCAGGTCAGACACACAGACAGGGACAAGGTCAGAGTCAACTCAGCAAAATATCAGTTTAAAAAAAAAACACACACACACTGTACACCAAGCATAGTGGCATCAGGTGCTAATCATGTCCCTAACTTATTCTAACCTTTTCCTATTTTTAATAGGTTTTACATTCTTGTTTTTGTCTTTTAGTGCAACTTTCTGTCATCGGTTCCATTTATCTTTTTTAATCTTATCATTATATCTTCAGTTGTGACACTAAAAACATGTCAGAAAGAGCCTGTTAGACAATACTACTTACATATTTCATCATCTCGCTTTGTAAAGCTGTTTTTATGTCAATTTCCATCCCAGATAATGATTCAATTCAATTCAAAAAACTTAATTTGTCCCCTGGGGGCAATTTAAGGCACAGATGAGCAGCACTGAATACAAGAAACAGACACTTAAATTATAAGAATTGTAAAAAAGAAAGAAAATAAATTATGATCACCTGACTATCACTACAACCTGAAGATCAGTGATCAAAAAGTTGTGATTTAATAATCATGTTGTAAGTCTTCTATAATACACATATTCTTCATCTCTCTCACAATGCCTTCTTATTGTATCGTCTCACAGCTCAGTAAACTCAGATTTATCCCCACTCTTAATCTCTTTGTTCACTGTGGTCTCTGGCTGTGTAATTAATGCGCGAATCGTGCAGAAATCCAGCAGGACTCCTAAATACCGAGTTAAGATTCCTCTTTTCCTCTAACTGCTGAACGCCACCGTTCTAACTCACACACAGAGACGTTTTCTACACCTGTTGGTTCAGCCCACACGCAGGTCGAGAGCCCCTGGAGTATTTTTAACAGTCTGTCCATCTGTTCAAAGTGGTCTTTTTTATGTTGTGGCTCTTCAGTCCACTCGGCATGTCTCATTTTAGCCTCTCCCCTCCCCTCTCCTTCATTCTTTTTCTCCCTACAGCTGTGTGTGTGTGTGTGTGGGAGGGGGGCAGGACGGGGGAGGGGGGAGGGGGTCAGTCCACAGCCTTTTGGCCTCCTGGCTAGTCTTTTAGGACCCTTTCTGACTCACTCTGGCCTGAGAGAGGATGGCCTGTGCCTGGGCTTCCTGGGCGGACACCACTGGACCCTTCTCACCATCTCCACCGAAACGGAACTGTTGAACACACACAGAGACAGACAGACACACACAGATTAGCCTGCTTACGGAAATCTTTCCTCAAAGATGTTGATTCATCCTTCTAATGTGTTATGCCAAGTACTTACTGGCAGCATCAGCATGGTACCAGGGGGACCCGGCAAACCATCTGCACCAGGGAGACCAGCACGACCAGGAGGACCCTAAAATAGAGATGAAACATTACTTAGATTATATATTATTATACCAGGTGACAGATCAAAGAACATGTCAATCTTTATGGGAGGATGACAAGCTTCGTTGGCTCCTCAGTGACCATGAACATTTTAATTAACGTAGGTGCTTCTAAAAAATAGCTCATGAGCAATTCTATTTGAACCTTTTGTGGTTTTCAGGTGACAATTTATACATTTGGGTAGGATTTTAATAATTTATGATGTTTTCAATCACTGAAAATCATTCATGAACACTCTGAGAATGTACAACAACATACAGAAAGACATCTCAATGCACATGCTGTCTGACTGCTCTGAAAATTCTAACCTTCACTGAGTTCTTTCGGTCAAACTTTCCCTCACATTCACTGTTTACAGTGGCAGTAATATGGAAGGAAACACAAACACAGCCACACACTTTCACACATACACACATATACACACACAGGAGGGGACACACAGATGGAGCAGTAAATGCAGGAGGTGTGCTGTTTGTTCGTTTGAATAACTCCTCCTCATCCTCCTGCAGCACAAACAGACTCACTCTGTGCATCTGTAAGCCACGCTTCTGTCTGCAGGCCAAAATCAACATCCTTTTCCATGAATTCTAATGTGCACTCGTGTGTGTGAGTGAGTGCACTCGTGTGTGTGAGTGAGCCTACAGAGCAAAGTTTTAAATATGGATACCTTCAATCAAGTAAAACTTGAAACTTAGATTGTTTATCATCTTATCATTAAGACTTTGACTTGTTAAAACTGTCTCATGTGTCACACCTGTAACATATTAAATGTATTTTTCCCCCACCCTTTGCTCAAAGTATCCCATCATGCATTAGCAGTAAAAATTCTTGATGATCAAGCAAACACTCAAATGCTAACACATGGTAGTACTGCTAGCATGATCTTAAAGAACAACTTTTAAACCAAAATTTAAACATGCAGTTTTGCAGGGTAGTTTGAGTCAATGTTGGCTGCATTTAAGAACCATAACATATAAATGTACAACTCAGCACACAAGCTTTCATTTTGTAGTGAAGTGTGTGATCTTGTGTGATTTTTTGTGTATACATTCTATCACAATTAAACGTAATAATACTTTAATCTAGTTTCAAGTCTTTTTTGCTCAGAAGCAACCATAGCACAGTACAGTTATACATGTATAACACAAGAACTGTACACATACTGTACATGCTATCTACGTGTAATGTAAAACAAAGCTTTATTAAACTGCCAAATGAGTGACAGTGCATGAGACTGAGACATCCCTGCATCATCACCTGAAGCAGATGACACTTTAAAGACATTTTGCCAAACTGTGTCTGGTTTGCTGACATCATTTCTCACTCACCCTGTCACCAGGATCTCCAGCAGTGCCAGGGGGTCCTTGAAGGCCGGAGGGACCTGGAAGACCCTGAAAGAAGAGAGCAAAGTCAGCACACCAGCTTGATAAGTACTGACATTGATAGAGTAGTTATTATTTTGGAGCATAACTCTGACTCATTTAATTTTATCAGGAGACTCACAGCTGGGCCGTGGGATCCTGGGGGTCCTTCGATCAGCATGCCCTTTAAAAACAAACACATTGTTTCATTCCACAAACACTGTCAAGGGAACAGCAGTGCTACACACACAGTCAGGATGAGTTCAGTCATTTTAGGGGGAAATTCTGCAGCAAGTTTTAGGTGTTTGTCCAGAGCTTTGTGGAGGGGGAAGAACATCGGAAATATGTCCGCTGAGTGGACAGGAACCTTTTGAATCAACTGATTTAAGGTGCTATCATGCCATTACCACAATGTTTTCATTTTATTATGACATTTTGGAAATACAGTATGTACAGAATTAAATTATTCATTGCATTATGTTTCACTGGATGAAGATAAAATATGTAAAGTGTTTCTACTGTAGGAGAAAATAAATGTACAGCTGAGAAGAGGACTCTTCAGTTAGACTCAAACATTTTGGACAAACTCTCTCTGGTAGGGCTCCTGCCTGGTGAAACAACCTGTCCAAGAAAATGAAGCTGCAAAATCATTTTCAGGTTTCAAATCCTTTCTAAAAACACTTAAAATAATATCAGTGAAAGAAAACTTAACTTCAAACTTTTTGTTGTTTTATTGTTGTGTTATTTTGTTTAATGGGACTTTGTTTAATTAAGTAATATACATATAAAGTTATTAGAATCATTATATTAATTATTAATCCTTTAGTGTTAGAGGCATTGTGATTATTGTCCTTTGTAGAACTTTTTTCATTAGTTCACCAAGTTCACAAAGTTATTCCAGTCTATACGTTTGATACTTGTACATATGTGCATGATTATTCCATTTTTAAGCTTTTAAAATTAAGATGAAGACTAAGATTATGATGCTTCAGTTAAGCCTAACCTTACTTTAATATAAAAGCGTTATAAATAAATCCTTTCTGCTGGCTTTTGTTGCAGATTTGCTCGTCACAGAGGACTGAACTCTTTGTCTCTAATTGGGGCCCTTCTACTTTCAAAAAATATTCATGAGGGTTATTGAGACACGATCATATTATTCTAGCACATTAACGTTGACTGTTTGGGTCTTACAGGTTCGATAACAGCTGGCTCGCCCTTCTCTCCCTTCTGTCCGTAGGCTCCTCCAACACCAGCAATCTGCAGATACAAAGCGAGCACAGGGGTGACAACTTTCACACAGCAGCTACAGTCCACAGGTGAATGAACAGCGATGATGAGCAATGATGACTGGAGAGAAGTCATTTACTCGGGGTTGAACTACAGCAGCTACGGGAGGCAGAAGTTGAATCAGGGGGAACACAAAGTAAACTGAATCACTGAACCAAACAGGCAAATTGTTAGTACTCATGAGTGGGAATAGATCTGTATGAGGTGGAAAAGCAGTAATGCTGTCATTGCACTGCCATTGTGTAGTATATCTAACAAATTAACACCAGGGGGTCATTGTTTTCATGCAAACTTCACAAAATTACACCTCAATGACCCGGACTCGTATGTAAGGAAAGAAGTGAAGGAGGTACTGGTGGCCTTCTTTTGTAATCTGTGTGCAATCTGTGTCCTTTAACCCTCCTGTTATGTTGCGGGTCAAATTGACCCTTTTAAAGTCTATTTTAGGCAATATATGCCTTCCAAACCAGCTAAATGCAGCATAAAAATCTCAGCAGCATGTGACAGAAGAGGAGTCATGTTAATTTATCATCATCACTTCTTTACAAAAAAAAATTCTAAATGTAAAATAGAATATACAAAAATCTATGTCATAAAAAACTATTGTATTTATATTTAGAGCTTTCAAATGTACATTTAAAAACGTTTTAACATGAATTTGAATGAAAAACAAGGGAGTTATCCTCATTAAACCATGATCTGTGAGAATTAGAGAACACCATTGGACTAAATCTTTATTTAAATGTTTAGTAATGGAGTTAAAAATTTGATTTTAAAAATGTGTATCAGTATTTTTTGGGGTTCTGACACTTTTGGATAATTGAATATGCACCGGGTCAAATTGAACCAGGAACATTATTGCTGTTCCAGAGAAACGAACATAACAGGAGGGTTAAATGAAGCAAACTAGAATCCCTCTAAGATCATTTTTGTTTTGACTTTATATAGTGGAGATAAATTAGTGAAAAAGTGTTTAATGTAAAGAAACATAAAGACAAAGATGCAATAGTTAGACTAACAAAGTGACAAACTGTAGTTGGAGATGGCAAGAGTCCAATCTTTGGATGTGAAAGATAGTGAACCTATCACAATTGGGGCAGACAGCTGCCAGAGAGTGAAGGGCTAATTGCTATGCTAACAGGAAGGGATATGTCACAGACAGGCTGCTTCCTAAGAAGAAAGAAGATGAGAGGCAGGGATTGGATCAGACTGCTGAGGGATAAGTTGGTGGAGAAGGAGAATTTTTGGTGTGTAAGGGTGGGGTGCAGGTTGGTCCAACATGCTGATTGATGGGTGTGTGATAAGAGGGAGAAAAATAAGACAACTTAAAAAAAAATAATGACAGAATAAGATTGACACATTAAGAAGTGATCACCCTGTTAAGACTCATGCAGACTGGATAAGACTCCACACCCAACACGTCAATGACACATTTTAAAGCATCCAACTACGAAGGCGTGCACTGAACACAGAGTGAGTCCAATCATGCTCACACCCGCCGGTCATCAGAGGGGTCGGGGTGTGCTACTTACGGCGCTCTCAGACACGTCTGTCTCCGCAGCGACCCCAGGCCCCACCTCATCTTCGAAGGCCTCCACAGTTTTGGATGGGTCCGTGCCATACTCATCATACGCTCCGTAATCATACAACTTTCTGTCAACCGTGCCCATGTCATACTCCTTTAGGTCATACTCCTTAAAGTCGTATGAGTCCGCGCCAGTGTGCACGTTGTCCGCTGTGTCCGGGACAACGCTTGGCTCCAGGGCGGCGGGAGGGGCATCAGTGACAAACGCACCAACAAAATCCTCCTCCACAGCCTTTCAGGTGTTACCAAAGCAACCAAGGAAATAAGGATGTTAGTTAAGCAAATAAGGCATATGTTCTGCTTTAAGATGTTATGAAAGCAGAAGCTACATTTAAAGCAAAGTAACACATTACTTTGTCTGAATATAATATTAAGTTATCTTTGTGCAAAAGAGCAAATATCTGCATAGGGAATCCTGATACTTTCAAACCTTGGCCATTTCTTTTTTTTTTACATATTTGAGGCTCTGAATGATTAATTGGTACAAAATCTCTGGAATTACTGCAGTAGATCGCTTCAGCCAGCAGCTGTTGAACAGGCTGTAATGGATGAAATGTATTCCTTGAGGGTAAAAAACACAATGCAAGTACGCCCACTAAAAGATGTCTGTCTTTAAACCAGAAACAGCCGTTACACAGTTACTCAAGTTGTGATGCATCTGAATTTACAGTTTAAACATCAAAGCAAAACATTACATCAGAGCTATCTAACTGCACACAGCAGAAGTAGATCTATAAAGTTGCACTGCCCCCATAGAAAGTGGCATTCTGTAGCTTTGAAGACACTAATATAATGGCTGTTTCTGGTTACATGAAAGCATCTTTATCCTATTTAGGAGTCCTTTCTGTGTCAGTCTGTGTCACTACTGCTGGTTGAAGTTATCTGTGGGAGTAACTCCAAATTTTACGTCCAAATTGTTCAGGTACACTCCAATATATGAAACAATTAGGCCAAGTTTAAACATACCACAACTCTTAAGTATTTGCATTAACAATAGCTGTTATACAGAGTGCAGAAAATGCATACAGTATAAGAATAAAATGTAACTTCATGGTCAAACAGTTTCATTATGATTTGGTGCACTCTGTATTTGGCTCAGTGCTACAACCACTTGGTAGACTGTGGCTCACAGTGGATTTAGATTTGGAAAGCAACAAACTGGATGCAATTACACAGTTATTGTTGGCAGTGCTCCATCCTGGTAAATTATACAGCCAGGATTGCCTGTAGAATCACATCCACTTTGTCAAAGAGTGCAGAAACAATGCACACTCATAAATGACAGGCTTTAGCCTTGTTTATCATTAGCTCTGTCAGAATTAGCAGAGTTAATGATCAAACTAGGCTTATTGTGATGGACAGGGCACATTGTTACACAGATAATCTGCAGTATAATGGACTGTGAGTGGCTGAGAGAGGCTCTGTCATCATCAACTTGATTTAATCCTGGATAAAGCTGCAGGTCATGTTAACTCAAGATATTTATTTTTGGCTCTTTGATGATACTTATTGAAATATCTGAATGGAAGAATGGACATGTGTTTTCACACTTATTACGCTCTTATCACAATATTTACATTAAAAAAGCTAGTTTGGAACTTACATAATTATTTCTATTAAACTACAAATTCTTATATTCCCAATTTATTTCCATGTACCCGTGTATATTCGACAACTTACAAAATCTAGTCTGGAAGCAGGATGAAAGGTGTTTTTTTGGCCTGATTTGAGAGTTTCTGATACTTTTGTATGGGAGGTAGGGTGCTTTTATACCTTTATTGAAAGGATGAGACAGTAAGACTTACCTTTTTAATCTAGCTTTTAATTTGGAGTAGTTGATTTTTAGCCCGGGACTGCATTATTATTATTATTATTATTATTATTATTATTTTTTTTTTTTTTTTTTTTTTTTTTATTTTTATTTTTCAATAAATATTATTTTAATAATTATTATTTTAACCATTGTTTTAACATTATAACATCTTATTTATCAAAAATAATTATTTATTTATCTATTTATTTCTTGTATTCATCTGATCGTGTTACCTTATTTTTAACTTTTCTTTCCACTCTTACTTATTTTATTAATTTGAATGTATTGATTTTCTTTTATTTTTAAGTATTTTATTTATAATCCTGCCTTTTATAATTATACCATTGCTTTTTTACTGTCTCTGTTATTCTGTGAAGCACTTTGGGGTGCATGTTTTTATCTATGAATATGCTATATAGATAAAGTTGAGTTGAGTAGGAAGCTGGTTCGAGATTGGGTAATGCCATACAGCAAAGGAAAGGTATTTTTTTTGGCCTGATTTGGTAGAAAGTTTCTGATAGAGAGGGTGCTTTTTATGCCTTTGTTGGGAGGATGAGACAGTAGGAAACTGGTTCAAGATTGGGTAATGCCATACAGCAAAGGCCTCGTTGGAATTGAACCCAGATTGCCTGCTGCCAGGACTATAGCCTCTTAACAAGTTTACCATGACAAACTTGTTCATTTCTGCAGTAAAGTTGGACATTTTAACATGGGACTCTATGGGGATTGACTCGCTTTAGGAGACAGCCTCTAGTGGACACTTTAGGGGCTGCATGATTTTGCACTTCAATACTGACTTGATTTGTTTGGCCAATGGGTTCCAAGATTGCATAATGCTACACTAGACATTTCATTGCTCTTATTGGTTGTGGCCCCTAAAGACATTTCAGTCCGAGCACGCCCCCTAATAATGCCCCCTGGACATCTATCAGTGAGACTAATTTACACTTACAAATTGCTCTGATTATAATAAAAAATCTGCAGCCTTGTCCAGGAATCTATGACATGACAGAGTGCGTATGGATAACCTCAATGGTTTTCACAGCAGTAGCAAGCAATCTATGCTTCTGTTGTGGAGTAACTGGGTTATAACATTCACAGTTCACAGAACTTCCTGTCCATCATTTCTGCCACACACAAAAAAAGTCACATCGATTCATTCGAGTGTGCCTTTTTTCATTCCATACCCTGTTCCTCCTTTGGTAAAACCTCCCTCGGCTCACATTTCCCAACATCAAACACTCATTTGTAAAAGTAGGAGAAGGTTAAGGATGAAAATTACCTCTTCAGGTCCATTCGAGCCATAGGGGGACTGAGTCTGAGTACCATCTACAGTTCCGTAGTCAAAATCTGTATTGTAATCTCCTTCTACAATGTTTGGCTGAGTCATGTTGAAAAAAGGAAAGAAATATAAAGCAAGGGTTAAAAAAAAGGTTAAAAACCAGAGTTTATTAGCTAGCGCTCGTTTCAAGCGGACTATAGACTCTGCTACGTCTACACAGGAGAGGTTAGGGAGCTCTACGTCTGCCATCATAGATTTTTCCCCTCGAGACAGAATAATCTTGATGGATTTGGTCTTTTCTCTACATGGACGTTTACCCTAAAATTGCCTCGGGGTCGTGCTGGCGCTGTGGCCTGGTAGCCAGGCATCTGTCGCCTCTTCTTAGGAGCAAACTTTTTGGCTGGTGATTTTTTGGCAGCCAAGAAGTTTAAGGGCTTGGCCTTAGTTTTACTGTAGGACTTTGTGGTCCTCTTCTTTTTCATGGAGACACTACGTTTCTTTCTCTGGAAGGATGGCGGCGACAAAGAACACCAAGACAAACATGGAACATTCAAAAGTGGAAATGATTCAGAGGCACAGTGCACGGCTGCTGTACAGAGACTTTCTAAGCAAACAGTCAGCAACAGCCCAGGTACTGTAGTTGGTCTGCATGATGCTTTTCAAAGAACTGACCACACACAACAACTACAAGGGCTGCAATTTGAATGCAAAACAATGTTAATGCTTAATATTTGCAAGAAAGCTGCTGTGCACCAACTGAGGGCTGGGCCTTTCACACAGGAGAATTTGGGCCATTTAAATAAGAATCTATCTGAGACAGAAGTAAAAAAAAAAAACACACAGAGGATTTGCCTTTCACCAACTCTTTAAAGTTATTGTAGGAATAAGGCAGCTTTTTTCTCTAGTTTTCAAAAGTAACTTGTTGCTGATATCCTCAAATGTGTACAATAACTTTAAAGAAATGCTGGAATGCAAAACAACACTGAAAGCAGGCATTGGAATAGCATTTTTCACAGTCAGAGAAGGCAGCAGCCTCATCAATTAGACACAAGGAGCACTGACATAAACAGTATGTTTACCTGCACACTCAAACTTTTACTTATGCTGCTTTACAATCAGGTCTGAGTCAGAGGAAGAAGAACCAGGTCATGACAAGGGCTGGGCATAGTTTAAAATTGAACTACCCTAGTAGGCATGTTAAAATGGTGTATCTTATCCAAAAGCATGTAAATGGAAGGACCAAGTCACCTCCACTTACCCTCATACAGACATATAAATAGCTTTAACACAAATATGTTCAAATTCTAACTTCTGATAATTACATTGCACTCAACCTCACATAAAATAGTGACTGTTATACAATAGTCACATTTTGGTTAGGTTCACAAATGGAATGTTTGGGTTTAAGGCGTCCAAAACCGTGCTACACTGAAGTTAGAAAACTGACCCATCATCTGAGTAGAGTTTTCTTGTGGGACATCATTTGGCCCTAATTTCAACATATTTTGAAACTTTGAGGTAGTTCCTATTTTCCAGTCTAACATTCTGATGATCAGTATGTGAGCTGATCAGAAGTCAGGTACATTTAATTTGAAAATCTGCAGGAAGTCTAGTCTTTGGCTGCAGCAGTTCCTGCCAAAAAGTTAAAAAGATATGCTAATATGTTCATAAATCAATGATCACAAATAAGCAGAAAATCACCTTTGTGTGAAGTTGCAATCAGGCTGAGCTCTCTTGGAGCTTTAATCTGCAGGTTAACACATCTCATGCTTCACAATCTGCTTCTTAGGTCAAAGTTTTGCTGGTTTATTGTAAAGATTGACCAGAGGGCCAACTATGACCGAGAATACATATCGGACATGCAACAATGTGATGTGGTGAGAGACCCAATCCTGAGGTAAAATACTTTACTTCTGGAGAGTCCCATGTGGGTGACAGCTGCCCGGGTAGGCGGCCAATCACAAGCTGAGCATCATACATGACTGTTCTCAGTTCAATAATCTATAGCTTTCTGGATTTTGGTCAAAAAGAAGAGTAAAAATTCACTCATCTTTTGATAGAAGCCCTATAAATATTTTTTACTACTGGGTTGTTCGGGTCAGTAGCTTACAGGTATAGAGTTTGATCACCCAGCCCTAATCATGACATCTAGATTATTCCTTAATCTTTGAATAAATTGGGGAATTTAACAAGTTCTCTCACTTGGAGTGCACGTAAACATAACAATGAGACACAAAGATACACCAGACAAAGACTGACTGCTGACTGACACGAAGAGACATTACAGCAAACTTCTTCTTTTCCTTTTTTCATTTACCTGTGGGTCAGAATATTCATCGGTTGGAATGGTGTCAGTTGCTCCTTCAGAGTAATCATAGAACTGAGAGTAATCTAAATCATCAGTAGTGTACTAGAGAGGTAAAGAGAGAGAGACAGAGAGAGAGACAGAGAGAGGGGATGAAGGGAGGTCTGCGAGTTAGTTAGCATTAGCATCAAGGATGAAGCAAAAAGATGATACATGGAATATCATCTTGAGCATCCTGCATGTTCAAACTGTTAATGGCAAATAATTCATACAATTATTTAAACTGTTAGAGGCAAAAAAAACACAAGTAAATATTTTAATAATACACCTTTGAATAATCTAAACCAAGTGTTACTGCACTTCCGCATGATGGTCTAAATCTGGAGAACAAATGAGTAAATCCATGCTGAGAGAAGCAGCATGGGTCTACAAACATGTAAGCAGATGGATGTTTAAAAGCTCGTAAAACAGGAAAACAACAGGGAGAGCTCAAAGACTAAAACACCAGCTGCATTTCAGGGATATCGTAATGGAACTTTTCCCACTGCAGGCATGTAAATTACAGTCTTCAGGGCTGCAGGTGATTAAAGGGGTCTGATTTAAAGAAAGTGCAAACTTGTTTAGTTATCTACTTTTGTAGAAGTTCCTTATCAAGGAGGTAAAAATAAACCTACACAGTATAATTATATATCACGAGAGGATGTGAAAGGAAAACTCTGACATGTACAGTCATAAAAGTTTATCACTTCATGCTGCAGCTTGGAAGTGAAGTCTTAACATGATATCATAAGTAACTGATTAAAAATGATGGGATGTTTGGCAGCATGTGCTTCCAAAGTGTTGAATCAATCAAACATATCTGAACCTTCAATATTCAACTGGCACCGACCTATCATGAGTCAACGATGCAGATTTATAAGCTGTCAGTGTCCATCAAATTTCCACTGTGTTGCATATAATCATCTTAATGATTAATGGATGGATTCAGATGAAGTGTAAACCTGTTGCACTTCAGCCATGCAGATTAAAGTCAAAATCAGTTACATAATCCACAGCGTCCTCGGCTGCCTGGTCTTGTTTTCAACTCGTGCATGAAAACGAGTGAACGTGAGCAGGCGGGGTTAATGAGCTTTTATTTATTTATTGCATTCTTAAAGAGTAATTCTGTTTTGAATCGGGGCACTATTGTTGTTTTGCATTAATCTAAATGATTTCGAGGTATGACAAGTTTTGGGATTGTTCCAGATTGCTGCAGCCTGCAGCAGTGAAACAGGCTGTAATGGCTGCAACACTTTCCTTTAGGGCAAATGTGCAAGATCAGAGTGCGTCCACTGAAAGTTTTTAACACTGGCAATCTTCCATTGTTATTTAAAATGTCTGACACCATAACAGAAAGGATGCCTGCAGAGTTTTTAAGGTGACATTTTATTAAAAGATGAACCGCATCGCTCTTTTCAAAGCCACCAAACTCCATTCAGAAAATTAGTGATTGTACAAAACATGGGACTTGCTAGTATACCTCTGCCTTGATTGGTTATTTGTGTAAGTGTATTACTTTGATGTTTTGAATGCTTGGTTCTGATCCTACACAGTATTTGTATGACACATAACACAAACATAACCAAAGGAGGCAGACCAGCAACCCCTGTCTATGTAAGATCACTGCTTTTGTTAATGGAGTCTGGTGTATTTAAAAGGAGTGATGAAACCCTTATTCATTTTCAATAAAAGAGAATTTCACTGGATGTTATGGTTAAAAAAACATCTGTTTCTGAAGGGATCCTTTCAGTAATGTTGTCAGATGTTTAAGATAACACTGAGCCATGCTGCCGTTATAACCAAATGGTTAGCTGCAGGCTGGCGCAATCAACTTCCGAAATTTGACCAATGGGAACAGAAACTTCTTCAACCTTTTAGTCATTTAGATCCAAATATATGCAAAACAAAAAAATACCCAGATGTAAAATGCAGGAATTCAACTTTAAGTGTCAAAAAGATATCTGAGAAACAGAGAAGGAGGTCAAATAGGGGAGCCTTATTTGCTACTTTCACGGTAACTTCAAAATGAACTGAACTCGGCTGGCTTCAATCATAACTGTGACACTCTGAAAAGTAGATAACCATTAAAGATCACAGCTGCTGCACCATGGGTTAAGGTGCAAGTCTTGCCACACCTTTCATCAGAGACATGGCAGCAGGTATTTTACCTCTGACAGCTGATGGAAAACACCTGTCATGACATCACTGATTGGGGTGTGGTCAGATGTGCACTATGCATTTCAACTATAGATCTAAGGATCCACTATAATGATGCAATGCACAGTAAGTCTTTAAATGTAGGTGCCACATTTGCTATAAAAGCTGTGCATACATGTAAGGTTGAAGTGAAAAACCTGCTAAGTTGGAAACAAAAATAGCCCTGATGTTAATCAATTAAAACATAAAATGAATTTTAAAACAAATTAACGAAGGCTGCTAAATGTCCAGAAAAGAAAAACCAGTGAAAGGCGCTTCCCTGAATGTCTCAGAAAACACAAGTCGCAAACATTTAAAATGAGCGTAATTAGGTTAAAGAGAAGCTTCCTAGTTGTCTGACCTCGAGTTCCTCTGGCTCCTGGGCCTGCAGGGAGTCCCTGTGGGGGGTTTCACAGTCTGGGCTGTAGTGTTCACAGTAGTCATACGCTGCTTTGGGGTCAGCCACAATCATCAGCTGCTGGATGTCACCCTGCAGGACACAGAGGAAGAAAGTGGAGTCAGAGGCAGGAGTACAACCAGCCATGTGTTCTTCCATGACAGTAGAAAATATAAATACATGTATATAATATTATAAATCCCTATTTACAAAGAACACCAGCAACAGACTAGTAAAGTCTGCACAGACAACATAGCCGTGCCTGATCTTGCAAACACACATGCTGGATGAAGTGGCACACATGTAAATCTTTGATAGCAGATGTGATCTCTGAGCTGCCGTACACTTATATAGTCGGGGAGAATAAACCCCCCCTCCTGTATGATTAAACAGCTTGACACACACCCCACAGAGTCCACACACTCTGTCTGCAGGGAGGTTCAGACAGCAGGTAAATTATTATTATCAGCGCCAGGGTTTACCTCAGGAAATCAAATAAACATGTATCATCAGGACACAGGTAACAGCTGGCAGGAGCATGCAAGCTGCAGTTCAACACCCTGTTTATCGTATTTAGACCAACAGTAAAGGCCAGTACAGTTTTTTACCTTTACCCTTAAGAACTCTTTTTAAGCATGTTTGCTGCTGTTGGGCTGAAACCTCATATCTCCAGAACTATAGCTTTTAAGGAACTTTAAAAAAACACTGAACAGGATTTAGTCACAAGCTCATTTTAGTGCTTTTCATTGGCTGTAATTGTGTAATGCCCACAGGCACTAAAGGTGACCAAAAACATACATTTTTGAAAAATAAATAATGAAATATGGAGACACAAGGTTTCTGTCTGACAGCAGCAAACGTGAAACATGGACAATGGCTCAATAACGTCAACTACTGGTTTCAGAAAAGCTGTTTTGAAGCTAAAGGATGGGGGTCGCCATGTTGGAAATGCTGACACCACCTAACTTTAGGTCAGTTTAGAAACAGACAAAGAGGTGGAGCTGAGGTATTAAAGCCCTCATGCCCGTCAGTCTGTCAACTCAGTGTTGCCCTTTGTTATGCAGATCTATGCATAAGTCTTAGCCTAAAAAGTCTTCAGCACAGATGAGTTGTAAAAAACAAACACCAAGCACTTCTATTCTGAAAACGTGAAGCAAATGTGACCACATGGTTTCTTTCAGACAGACACTGAATTTCAGAGGGGACAGTATTAAAGAGGAAGATATACACGTAGGTCAAAACAGACAATAGAATGGCTGTGTCTGAATACCCTTAAAAAAGCCCACAGGACAAAGCAAAATCATGCAAATCTCAGACATGGTTTGAGAAAGTCACTCCAACCACATTGTTCTGTGTCTGTTACAATGTGACCCCACAAAGCTTGACACCATTCCAGCTCTGTCTCGCCTTGTTATCAGTCCCTAAAACCAAAGCACACGGCTCACTGCGAACACATTTTGGAAAGCATCTGGATTTCCTTTGGAGTCTCTAATTGCTTGAACGCTGCTCCTGGAGGCTGCTTTTTAAGCCTGTATACACATTGCAGAGACAGCGGAGGGGGGTTCTTGGAAGGTGGATGACGGGGCATGTCTTTGGTGAGGATGTTTGACAGGCGAGCACATGGAGATGCCTGAGCCCGGAGGTAAAATCCATCAGGGACACTATACATTGAAAAGCAGAATAGACGATTGGCAGAGAAACACAGGAGAAATGAAGCAGGCTGCAACTTGTCAAGAGAATGCGTGTGTGTGTGTGTGTCTCCTCCCTGTGTTAAAACCACATCTATGGATCCTTAACATGTACCTCAGTGTAAACATCCATGTGCTAAGGCTTGTCCCAAGAGAAACAAGAAGCTCTTTGAAACTTTCTCCATGTAACCATCCATCAACATCTTGCTGCAGAGTTTCAGTTTGACAGTCAGAGATTCCTACCTGCGAGCCTCTGAGGGGAGGGAGTGCTGCTTTGAGTTGATTCCTCTCACCCGTTGAAGGCATATCTCACAGTAAAAGCCTATACTGTCAGTCCTATATGTGAGACACAGTGAACCTGGAACAGGATAACAAGCTCTAGCTGAGCTTTGAAGAGCAGTGAATTCAAAAACTTCCTTTAACCTACCAGAAAATGTCTGATAATAATAAAAATTAGAGCCCTTAAATTAGAGACTTGTGGGAAATTCTTCTTTGTGAAGGCAGAAACTGTCACATTGGCTTCCTAATTGAGTGTTATCAGTTGCTTCTGTGATTGGTCAAGCCCCTATCATGTGACCATTGTCCAGAGGATGACAAACAGCACCCTTATCTCCAGTAATGCACATGTGTAGCAGCGATATAACCAAGCACAGAAGCGGGATGACTTCCCACCATCACACCTCTGAGACATTCATACTGCAGGGGAGGGGCATAACTTGAACTGGCATTATAATAAGGGCTTGTATCAGCATTGACTAGCAGAGGTTAACTCGACTCGAATAACTAATAATAACAAGCTCTGTTGACTTTGTTGTCTGTAACGGCTGCAGTTGTGTAGATACATACATCATCCTGCTACATGCACTAGAGGTAATGTATTTAATAATTCAAGTGGCTTGAGTCCAGCAGCATCATTGGGGAACCTGCACTTATTCTGTGTGGGCCTATGAGTGTAGATGGTGTTGTTAAATGCAGTTACATGCATGCAAGAGATTAGTTTTTAAATGGTGCAAAAACACACAGGAGGTTGGAGCATGGTGGAACCCTAAGGTGAGAAAAAATCAACAACCCTCTCATGTGCATGTAGTAAATATAGTAGCTATGATAATAATAATAATGATAATAAATTGTATTTCTAAAGCACTTTTCTGATAACTCAAAGACACTGCACAGAGGATAAAACATCATATAAAACAACAGATTAATAAAAATAGGAATAAAATACATTTATAAGCAATCACACGTTAAAAGCAGTTCTAAATTATTGGGTTTTGGGGTTTTGATGAGTGATTTGAAGGTGGACAGGTTGGGGCCGTTTCTAATGTTTGGTGGTAAGGTGTACCAGAGGGTGGGGGCGGCGACAGGAAAGGCTCTATCCCCCCAAATATTGAGCTGTTTAGCCATGCTGGAAACTTAAGGGCAACAGCAAATGTGGCAAAAGTTACCCTAAAAGCTCTTGAATTGACATTTTACATCTGGCTTCACTATCAGATTTAACAAAAAATTCAAGATTGGATTATATTTTCTTATAACAGCATTCTTTCTGTGGCAATCATTCCTTTAAACTTAGGAAAACCAAACACAGTTGTTATTTCAGGGAGCCAAACTGAGAGAACAGGTGATTCTAATGATTTGTGTCCATGCTGCAAGAATTACAGACCACAACATGAAATATATTCTATCACTAAACTTCTGCTCCCTTTAAATGTTCCTCCGCTCTGGTGATAAAGAGACATAACTGACCCACAGAGCGAGCACTGGGCAGCTGTAAAACTGGGTGCCAGGTCTTTACAGTCGTCAGTCGTGTGTTTGTGTGTGTGTGTGTGCAGGCCGGACACAGAAAGAGAGATCAAGCCTTGCCCTGAGTCAAGTTGGCATGTAGTACCTCATGTGTCACCCTAAGACCAACACTGAATGCTTGAACCCTGCATAGAGTCAGCTCTAATTAGTCTGAGAGTCACCCGTCTGCACACAAATAGGAACACTGTGTTTCCACCCTGCGTACAAGATCAGCACAACTGGGACTGTTTACTGGCACACTCAATAATAAATACTCATAGAAAAAGGACTAAATGATCACTACCTGCAGGTATGTTTGATGCATAAAACTAATCAGATCTTTCAGTTATGGAGGGCTGACTTTGAAAAGAACCAAAAAATGACCTTTAGGCTTGTGAATTTCACCATATTTACAGTATCAACCATTTTCTACAAGGAATAACACTCCTTTGATTGAGATTTTTCACTTCAAAGTGCACTATTGAGAACAAAATAAGATTGCAGATGAGTCACCAACTAAACAAGACAAAAGGCCAGAGAGAACCTGGTGTCGTCTCAGAGAGGGAACACCAAGTGGGCTCCAGAGACAGACGGGCAGGGATTTAGAGCGAGCAGCTGGGATGGTAAAAGATGTTTTGTGCAGGGTAACACCTGGGGAGAGTTTAGGCTGAGTCTCAGGGCCTGTCTTCCATTGTGGACTTGCTGAGATAAAAAGCCCCTGGCAACTTGGAGCAAAGCCAGAGCTGCAAAATATGCCCCTGCCGGCTACAGGAGAGCAGAGTACAGCACAGAAACAAGCTCAAGAGGCTGTGTTTTAATGACGGTGGTGTCAGAAGGTAACGAGGAGAGACAGAGGCTGAAAGAGGGGTCAAGATCAACAGCTGAGACTCTGAATCCTTGCAGAAGTTTCTCTTGCTTATTTTGTCATGCACTGTTGAAAATGTTCTCCTGAAGTGGAGCGTCAGATAAAGTATTTAAATGCATCAGTAACATTTGAAAACATGTACATGCATGTCAGGATCAGACGAAGTGATCCTAGAGATACAATTGCTGTTTTTGTTAATGAAGTTTGGTGACCTTTAAAGCAGAGCTATGTAACACAGTCTTCTTCCTCTTAACTTCTAGTTGTATCTGTGTAGGGATCCTTTCTATAATACTGTCACACCCTTAATAATCTGAGCCTGTGGGTGACAAACACCTTTATCAGACACACTTTGATAGGGTGCATTGAAAGTAATATTCCAATTTTTTTTAACTTTTTATTCCCTTCGACCTTAAAATATCTTAACAAAACTAGGGATGCACCATTCCTACTTTTTAGGTCCGGATGCCGATATGGATACCAGGGCTTTGGTATCTACCGATACTAGCCGATCCAATCCTGGTATTGATTTAACAATCTCTATTCCTTAATGTGAGGATAGAGTCATGTTTTGGCAACATCAGGCTTTTCTGACTTTGTAAACCAAAATAAAAATGAACATTATTAAACTGACAGTATCAGTATTAAAGAGATTATAAATGTGTACCAGCAGTCTGGTCAGTTAATCTTCACAACCAATAGATATTGTAATCACAGAAAAGCATAGAACTGAGATGAATAGATCTGCTGCACTACATATTGGCCCCTTGTCACTGATATCCGATATAGCTTTTTGAGTCCGATTCAGCCGATATCCGATACCAGGATCGGATCGGTGCATCCCTTCGCAAAACATGAAGCCAAGAAAGTAACGATACTAGATGCCTGTACAGAGATCATGACATCACTTTAATCACTATCCACCTTGACCTCATTCTGACCACAAGGCACCATGGGGTAAAATTACACATGGACAGGTTTGAAGGTTACAGCTGGGCATACAAGAGGAACTGCATGTAGACACACAAACAGAAGTATGTACTTTTCTGGGATCAACCTCTCTTTTTTCTTGTCTTCACTAAAATCCTGCTGTATACTGTAATTAAAGGGCATCCCAGACAAAATCAAAACAAAGCAGTCGTCACCATTGCTCCTTTGACATGCCTTTGCCCAGGGCAACATACCTTTTGTGTAACCACAGCTAACTATAATTAGACAGCCCCTTACGACAATTAGCCACTCCCCCAGAGTCTATACAGTAGAGTGTCAAGAGAACAGGGTCACTGTTTTTAAGACTACAACAAGGCTGCAGGTGAGATGATTTCCCATCATGCTCCTAGTGAGAATTACAAGAAAATTGAACAAAAGGTCAGAAACAGCTTTGGCCCACAGCTTGCCTTGTGTTTGCAGAGGTTTGTGTTATCTGCAGTGATTTAAGGTGTAACGTTGGGTGGGTTAGCATCATGAGTTAGCAGGCATCCAAATATTTTTCAAAGTTTCATGGGAGGCTTTTCACTTTTATTAGGAAAATGTGCAGCAAGTGGTCAAGGCCAGGGGCTGAACCAGCGATCCCTTTATACATTGGGTGTGCTCTGTAACCACTGACCTAAAGTAACACCATTCTTCCCTTCCTTCCTACCAATAACTTTCACAGATTCCATAGGCTTAGCTCATGTGGGTTAATACCTGTGCTTATAGCAAATGAGCATACAATTATGGTGTCACATTCAGTGCAGACACGGTGACAGCAGCTCTCTTCACAGTTCCCTCCATGCTTACTATCTTCCTGGTTTGATGCTGGAGAGAGCGCTCCTATTGGTTAATAGCAATGTTCAGATCATTAAACCAACAGGACCAACAAGTGATGGTATTAAACAGGTTTTATCGTGACAAAAAGACAATCACAAACCAATTGCAGCTGTTATACTAATTCAAAACCATCATATTCTATTATGATTAGGCAAAACAGAATAAGGAAGTGCTCAGTTAACAAGAATAACCGACTAGCTTAACAATATCCATCACAAATGAGGGTTATTTTTAGTCAAGTCTCTGCCAGCACTGTCGGTGTTGAATAGAGCCCCTCAGCCCTGTCTGGTCCTGCAGAGTGTTTGCTGCCCACAAATAGAGCGAGTGGGCAGGTATGTACGCAAGAGTGCTCAATTAAGACAGGTAATGTCGGCCAGGCATGAATAGATGGTCTCATGGATTTGGCACGGCAGGGAGGCCTCAAAGGTGGGGAGGGAAAAGAGGGAGGAGGGGGGGAATATGCAGGGAGACGAGGGGAGGAGGTGAGGAAATGAGGAAGGGCTGACGGGGGCAATGAAAGAGTCCCATTCATCTACACCAGATCCCTGAGCGAAGGTGGTCGCCTCCAACCTGGGGCAGGTATGGCATGAATAGAGGCTTATGAAAAGTGCAGGTCAGCTTATGAAAACAAATATCAGAGTTTTGAAGAAGTAAGAAAATATTTGATTGTTATTAAAAGCATTAATAAACTCCCAACCTGGGAAAACTAAGCTGCAGTAAAAACTATTTTTTTTTTAATTTGTTAAATTTATTTTTTACTTATTGTTTCATTCCTTACATTTTTCTAATGAATCAGCTATGCATAAAACTTTCTTATTGAACTCAAATATGATGACTTCTTCAGATAATAAGAGGAGATCTGCTAAAAGGTTACATTTTCTAGCACGTTTTTTTTGCATAACCGCCATGACAGACTTATTTCCTCATCGGTACCTCTGGGTTTCATGTAGAAAGAGAAGATATTCCCTCCTTCCTCCTATATTTCCCAGAATGCACTGTGCCCTGTGGATCTCTGAGGAGAGCAGGGACAGAGAACAGACAGCAGACCTGTTCCAAAAACTGCACAGAGAAGACCCTGTTAGCTGACTTATGGCTCCTATTTTCAGCCTCAGTGGACGCACTGTTTCAGACACACGCTGGCTCCGGCTCTCTCTCATAAACCTAATCAAAACTGACTGCAGATATGAAGCAAATCTGCTTATAACACTCTGTACCTACAAAAATAGTCCCCGAATCCTCTTGGTTGAGTAACATGATACAGTAATCTCAGTCACACTACAATTGAATATCAGCAACACGCATGCCACAAACTGTTTTTGTCAACTTAGATGAAATCAATTTAAAGCTCCTGCGAGGAGTTTTTAGCTGGACATGACAAACTGAAATTAACAATGATGCCTCGTAATGAGCTGCTAAAGCAAACAAGACCATCAAAACAAAGACAGGTAAAGTCGATGTCGTCATTTTTAGTTCCTGAAGCCTCTGCCTCAGGGTCAATGTCAGAGGAATTGATTCACAGCATGTTTCAGACAGGCTTATTTCTCATATTCCACTGCAGAGTCATGAACAGTCACATGTCCAATTCTAAAGAAACATGTAGTAATTTAGCATCAAAACAGACAGCGGCAATAATAAAGGACAAACATCAAACTTAAGAACCATATCATAATGAGTATCACACAGAAGAGTCTTATGGAGGGGGCTGTTCTCACGACAATGACAATACATTGTAAAGAACAAGACTTTAAAACAGGAGCAGCATCAATCTGTCAAACTCAGCAGCAGAATAAAGACTTCTCATTCCAGCTGCTCGTAAACAAACCTGCGCTCTCTCACCAGCAAACAGCCTATATTTCTCCTCCCCCTCCCCCGCCCTCCACCCTTACAGTGACCTTTACCTCCCACCAGAGAAGACCTAGAGTGTGACAGCAATTTGCTATTGTCTGATTTTATTTACATCTGCCTGACCCTGTGCCAGCCCCAACACCTCTGGATGAACTGTGGGCTAAAGTATTCTTTCAAAATCACTGACTGGGAAGGTGATAACGAATCCTGAATCCAGAAAAGTTTCCTCATTATTTTGACTTGCTTATTTGTCAGTGAAGACAAGCAAAATAGGAGGATGAAGCTTTTATATCTGGCAAGTGATGCTATTGTAAAAATGATGTATGCCTGCATTTACTACAGGGTCCAGCAGCATGGTCCTACTTTTCAGTTGATTTACTCCCTCAGTAAACATATTCCTAGTGTGTTTGTGGTCTCAATCTCTAGTTTCAAATCTTCTTCAACTCAGCATGATGTTCATTTGGTAAATCATGATCCCACTTAGAGACAGAGACCAGGAAGGAGGGGAGGATTTAGGGTTGAGCTACCTGGGATTGACAAGTCATAAACAAAGCGACCTAAATTATGTCTTGTGCGTCATTCAGTTGTTCTTACATTTTTTTCAGTAAGCGCATTCAACCTAAAGCATGTTTTTAGCAAGCTGAAGTTAGCATCATAATACATACAAGTTACTATGAATTACAGATGCATCTTGCTAACAAGGCAAGTCAGTGCCAGGGGTGGCACAATGACTGAATTAGCAAACTCTACTCCTCTTTATCTACAAAATTTCCTCCTGTCACCTTTGCCTCCAAAAATACATTTAAAAAATAAAAATAAATGTAATGGTTGTGACCAAAATGATGATCCAAGCTCAGCAAAACTGAGGTTTCAAACAAATGAGTTATGTTACAGCAGCTACAGCCATTTCATAAAGATGAATAATTAGGACCTGGATGAGGAAAATGTTTTCACAATGCCACTTCCTGTACAAAACATCACCACCCCTAGTCAACAGCAAACTGCAAGTGGACATTAACCTGCAAGAAGGACTGAAGGCTGGTGGTGCTAGCTCTGCTAACCCTAGACCTACTCTGTAAACCAATTTGGCATTGTTTACTCACAGACCCTGTGATCCTGTGTTTAGCCCTGTTAAATAAATTGTGCTGTTTCCTGAGAATTTTCTCTTTGATTAGTCACTGCAGAACATCCCACCTCACTAGCACTAGAATTAGCTGATTACATACCAGCTGCTAAACCTACACTCATATCCAGCTCCACCCTCTCATACACATATGGTCACTTTTAGCTCCAAAATAAGAAGATGGTGATAACTAAAAGACAATGGATGACGTCACAGTAGTTCCTTTCACTACAGGGAAAAAATGTATTATCTTTTGTCAGACAAGTCCCCACAAAATGCTGCTTGGGCACCTTCAGAAGTTAGGATAAACTTCATCACTTACACTCAGTTCACATTTTTCAAACAAATGTAAAGCTCTTGGACTCGCCCAGCAGAACGTGAACAATGAAAATCAGTTTAAGCTTGTACTCAGGAACCACCATCTGCCAACTGGGCCAAAACCAACCAACTACTTTTTATATTATTTTCCAGACAAATAAGAAAAGTTTGGATGGGAAAAAATCCAAACCTCTCTTTTTCAAAGGTATAAACTGCTAATATTATGGTTTACAAAAAACATAAATTAAAGGAACTGGCATTGCCAAGTGCAATAACAATGGCTCTCTAAAGAGGATTAACCATAGGGTTTTTTGACACCCTTTTAACCCTTGTTAACTAGCACTGGTAACTCTCTACAGCACATACAGTGGGGAATTACATTGTTGTATTAAACTCTGAACCACAAAATATAACTAACATGAAAGCTGCAAACTTTAGTAGAATGTACTTGCATTATAGGATCAAGATCAGGACACCTTGTTAGATGAAAAGGGGGATTTGACTTTAGGTCAACATTAGAATAAAAGTCAATACAAGACAAGACTTCAGAGAGTCCACTAACTTGTTTAAGTGATTCCTCTCTGGAAATCTCATGACACTAACTGTCTCGAGTTAGAAGTTAAAGAGGAGCTGTAACTAAAGGAGATGAGAGGTTTTTCTAAAAGGCTGTCTGTGCTTTTGAACAAAAACAATAATGGGGTACAAATGGTGGCCAAGCTTTGTGTCAGGTCCAATTAAATTTTCAAAGACATCAAGGTTGAAATATCATGTATTTATGTGCAATTTTATGAACAATAGTTAACTATTTAACAATTGGGAACAGCCCATACCCTTACTACACACATCATCATATGGATATGTATGAGATCTGTGTGATTTCCAGTACAGTAAAAACATTTGACCACTTCCAGATCCACCCTGGTTTTCATCATCTGCACATTCCTGTTTTTGCAGCATCAAAGAGATCTGAGGCTGGGACCAGAACTAAAACCCCCACAGGGGGTTCAGGCAAGAAGTTCAGACACCAGTTAAACTCTGAACACAGTAAATATAACAACTGTACCTTTAGCTGAAACTGTTCAGTCCTTCATTGTTCGTACATAATTTGTGATCAGTACTTCGCTCTCCTGAGGCTGAACAACTTCTTGTTAATTTCACTGTCACTGACAACTTTTCACAGCTGGAATATAAACATCAGAACTGAGGCGCAGCCTTGAAGCCAGTCCCAAAAGTCCAAGCTGTCTTGTGTCAGACTTTTTCTCATCATGCTGTTCTGATAAAATCAAACATGTTTCAGATTGTCAGGAGTTTTTAGTCTTGGCATCATAGACTGTATAAAATATGGACGTAGTATCCGTGACATCACCCATCTGTCTCTGAAGCACTGTTTTGAGACCAGTCGGCGGCGGCAGCCATATTGCTGCTATCGAGTGATTGTGACGTAAAGAGGCGGGCTGTCAGCCTCCTAACCAACAGCTACAGTGTTCCCGCCTGTCAATAAAGTCAGCTGTGCCTCTCATTGGAAGACTCGTAATCTCAATATCTTCTAAATTCCTGCAGTAGAAAAAAATTCACCTCCATACAGTGTGTGCCGATCCAGAAATGACTTCTGGAGCAAGCCTCAAGCGGATCCTCGATGAACTGCAGTTTTTAGCACTTCCGCATTGGACTCGTAATTTTAGACTGGAGGATGCTGCTTGCTTGGCACATGAAACTAGTAAAGTTTAATGATACAAACTATGTGGAAAGTAAAGTTAGCCCCAGATGTGAGCAACAAAACAGTTAGCTCCTGTTAAAGTGAAGTACTGAGGATAAAAGGTATGTCTTGCTAGCAACCTGCTGACTCGTGATGCTATGCTAACATCACAGCCTCTAAATCTAATGCCAATAAGTCAAACCACTGCACACACAAGCACAGTTCGTGTTTTTCCTCTTTGAAATTTCCACCAAGAGTATGATGGGAAACGACCTCAACAGAAATCTAGTCATAGTCCAGGCCTGCAGAGTATGATAAAATCTACAATGTGTGAATACATCATTCAATAAACTAGAACTTTACCTGGAAGACCTCCTCATCCAGGAGTCTTGTGCCGAACACGGTGATGCCATTCACATCGATGGAAGCGTGGTCACTCCTGAGCAGAGGTCTGGTGATCTTCCTCTTGCAGTTGACGATGATGGTGACTGTCTTCTTCTCCACACTGATAGCCACACGGTGCCACCTGGTCAAACACAACAGCAAACACGCACATCAGGAGTCAGGGTCAATGAGTGTGTGTGTGTGTGTGTGTGTGTGTGTGTGTGTGTGTGTGTGTGTGTGTGTGTGTGTGTGTGTGTGTGTGTGTGTGTGTGTGTGTGTGTGGTTAAATCACTGTGAAAGATTTAAATTACTGTGGGGCACAAAGGGCATCTGAAGGCTGCAATCAGAGCATGATGTAACATAATCAACACGCAACAATGAAGACTTTGTGCGGAGAGTTGGGACTCAATAACACAATGATTGTAGGCAGTTTGTGGTGTTTGTTTACATTCTGAGGAAACGTTTTCAGCAGCACAAATAACAGTGAGCAATAAATATAATCTGATCTAAAGAGACAGATGCTCTAAGTGTTGTGCTGTGTGATATGATTCTGCACATAAACAACATGAACTTGAGAGTTTGTCATGATATATTTTGATTGACAGCATCCCTTAATGTAAAGGGTCAATAAGGGTCACACGTGAGTCCGACACCTCCCTTGCCTTTGGACCGTTTGCCTCTGCACTTAAGGGCGATTGCATACCAGGCAGCAGTGGAACACATTCTTGCCCCCACACTCTGGCCCTGTTTAACACGGGATTACACTCATTAAACTCCAAACTTAATCCTCCTTCTGGGTTACTCGGCATGACAGACATGGTGAACATTGTGGAAAGTGTGTGTCAGGATCCAGGAAGGCCTGCCTTGGCAGAGCAGGAGACATACAGTCAAAACATTGTTCTGAGGTGGAAGATGAGACCTGGCACCAGTGTAGCTCAAGACGGCGACATAAGAAGCGTTTATTTACAAGTACACATGTATGTTTTTGACATATGAACATATCTGCATGTAAGTCATGTATCAGGAGAGAAATGTACCCAATTCTTTTCTGAATCATACAGACACATTCCAGAGCAGGCGATGGAGCTTAGAGAAAAAGAAACGTGCAGCACTCCGAGGCTTAACAGTGCAGAATGCAGGATTACTTGTCACCTTATATGGCTGATAGCAAATGTCGACTTCAATGGGTTTAAACCATTTCTCAAACTTTTGAAGTGAATTATGATCAGAGGAAAAGTGACATCGTATTTGAAAAGGCAAATGTAAACACAATCTTTAGAAAATCCTGTTTAAAGAGCTTAAATAAGTTACAACTGACGGTATTCAGTGTAACAAATCCTCCCATTCACCTCACACTCCATTAGTATCAACATTGTGTCGCTCTGTTCAGGCTTGGAGTTTGCTTCTTAGTAACAATGAATACATGTGCAGGGATTTCAGACTGCACACAGACTGACATGTAGTCAACCGGGCTGAGACATGGAATTAGGGCAGTGCAATACATGTGGAAATATGACCACAATCATTGATTTCTATTTGATCAACATCAATGTTTGCCACAAATATTTTGATAATGCTGCCGGTTTAAAGAGTACCATGGAGAGTGACACAGGGAACAAACCTGATAGATCATGAGTTAAACTGATGTAAATGAATAAATAATTACAAAGTATTTAATTAGCTTAATTAGAACGTAATCATTCTTTGAGGTCTCCTTCCCTTAACCCTCCTGTTATGTTTGTGTCTCTGGTACAGCAATAATGGTCCTGGGTCAATTTGACCTAGGGCATATTCAATTATCCAATAGTGTCAGATCCACAAAAAATCCCAATACACCTTTTTTAATCTAATTTTTAACTCCATTACAAACCATTTAAATCAATATTTATTCCATTGGTGTTCTTTAATCCTCACAGATCATGGTTCAATGAGGATAACTCACTCGTTTTTCATTAAAATTAATGTTAAACATTTTTTATATGTACATTGACGAGCCCTAAATACAATAGTTTTACATGACATAGATTTTTGTTTATTTTATTTTAAATTTGGAATTTTCTTTTTTTTTTTATGAAGTGATGTTGATAAATTAACATAACACCTCTTCTGTCACATGCTGCCCAGATTTGTATGCTGCATTCAGCTGGTTTGGAAGGTATATATTGCCTAAAATAGACTTTAAAAAGGGCCAATTTGACCTGCAAACATAACAGGAGGGTTAAAACCAAAAAAAGAACTTGTGATCACAGCCAGTACAGACACAGAATTGAGTCATTTTACTTACAGAATAAGTGTTCATGTGATGGTCTTTGGCAGTAATTTGGGGGCTTCAAGCTGAGCAGATTTCCACATACCACTATTCTAAGACCAAATTCTATATTTTCTCAGTTAAACAGAAAAAAAACGGAGTTTCAGGACAAAATTAGAGTCTTTGTCATGCTTTTCAGCAATTGGGACCTCAGCAGGGGCTGTGAGCTGAGCTGCTGTTAATGTCAGCCTAGGCTGTTTGAGTGTGGTTTCCTTTGATGTTAAGTGTGCTTGGTGTTTAAGTGGCAGATGAATTAACCACTGATATATCCTTTTCTTACAACCAAACAGAACTGTTCATTAAAGTCAATAAAACAAATTAAAGCTAATAGTCTCATGTTCATATTTAGTGTTTCTTGGATGCTTAGAGCTTTTTGGAGTTGCAAGCTGAGCTAATGCCAATGTGTGCAAGGATGTTAGATCTATTTATATCATGTAAATGTTTCCCATAGTTTATTATCATCATCATCAATGTAAATTCTGTCCAAACTCTTATCGAGATTGTTTTCTCGCCCACCCTAGTTACAATGCATCCCGTTAAAAATCTTCTAAAGAGAACAAAGCTACTGAGAGATTGGATCAAAACAATTACACACAAGACAAAACAACACAAACATAAAGTTGGCTTTGTTGCTGAAAGTAAGACTTTTGGAGGATTTGTAAAGCTCCCTTCTATCTTGATAACTGCACTCACACTAAATCTCATTTTGGGTCGGTTTGGGTCACAACAATATTCTGTTGGGATCATGACATCCTTTAAAGGCTGAAAAAACATTTTCATGTTCAGCAAGTTAAGAAGACTAATCGAAAAACAAGAGGAGATGCTACAAACACTATCAAATGATGCTTTTCCCAGCAGCCTGTCTGTTTATTTGTCCCCCCCTTTGCCCCCTGTACATGGGCTCATGTCAGCTAAGCTGAAGCCCTGTATGAGAACTCTGGGATTTTTGGGCCTGGGAGCAGATAATCAGGTTTATGCTAAAAGGTTTGTGGTTGGGCGAGGTCATCCAAGGAAGTAAAAAGGAAGTTTAGCACTGCCTCCTCCCCCTGCGTCCCCCCTCTCTCTAAAATAACAGAGGCAGTGAGTTCATGGATGAGGTCAGGTTGCCCATAGCAGTCCCTGCTGTGCCCCAATAATCCAGTGTCTCTCTGTCTCTGACCTGTCTCTGTGCCTGTGGACCCCTGATGGGACAGATAATCCGGTCATGAGCACCTGTGGTGTACACTGGGAAGATCTGGGATGTTTTCTTGCTTTTTTCATGAAGAGAAAGTTAGTGGAAACCAGATAAAATGAGAGTGTTTAACTGTTTTTGTAGATTCAACTAGTTTTAAGATTATTAAAAAGCCACATAGATTACTCCACTTCTCACAAGAACATAAGTTATTGAACAGAAATACTGAACAACCTGCTCCAATGTTACAAAATGATCCCAGGACTAATGATAAGCACTATTTAGAGCACCTGTTTTGCAGTTATTAGGGGGTTATAACCTATCATTAATCACACAATTTTCACAGCAGGATTATTTGCATTTATTCCTATTCTTTGAACACAAACAGGAAATATTCACCCTTCCAGGAATGTCTGAAAAACTAAGCAACCTCATGTCTGTGTTCATAATGTCAGTCTGAGGAGCACACAGCTGGGTTATTATCCCCTCCTCCTCCATGAACTGTGTCTGGATGAACTGTCCTGCTGCTTCCAGCTACTTGAGGCTGACCAGTGCCCAGTTTGATAACCTGTTAGGTAGGATCAGTACCAGGATTTATCTGAGGGGCGCTGACTATCTGCTTTCTGTTTCAGATGTGGACATATGTCCATCTGTCTCTGCTGAATCTCAGTTTCACTGTATCTAGTAAGTCACACTTAAGGCAGCATAAATCTGGCTTACTAATATACAGCGTTATGAAGCCAAACAAACAGACTTTACTGTGATTTAATGTAAAAGAAACAGGCTGAAAGGATGATGAAATAACTACATCAATATACTGATTTGTAAAAAGTCTGAATTCATGATTTGTCAGGTCTGTGTCTAAGATAAGAAAATAAAATAACCTGCTTGTTTTAAAGTTACTGGTATACTTATTAACTCATATGAAGTCATTTGGTCCTCCAGGCAGATTTTTCCCTTTTGCATCCTCTAGTATCTTCAAACCAGAACCTTAATCCCCTACACCGACTCTAATCCTCTTCCTGCAAACTCAAACACTGACTCCTTCTGAACCAGCCCGCATTGTGATTCCTGGTATGCTAAATGATGTGAGAGGGTGTTTGAGTTTCGACTTACTTTCCGTCAGCGAGGTTGAGATTGCGGAAGAGAGGGTAATCCTCAGGTGCTGGCTTGCCGGTCTGATCCTCATACAGGAAGACAGGTGAGCGCCCCACCTCCACGCCCAGCTGCTGGACTCCCTGCTGGTTGTAAATGGACAACAAGAAGGACTGGAGGCCGGACTTTGGGCGTATTGTGGTCAGGATGGAGAAGTCCTCTGGGAAAACACCTCCTGCACAGACAAAAGAAGAGAGGTAGAAAAGAAAGATAAAGGGTTAACGTTATTGTGAACGAAGACACGATAAAATGAATCATATAATATATTTGTGGCTACCTTTCACTTCAATACAAGTTCTCTGAATATTGAATAAGGTAAGGATAAACTGTACCCAAACATGTGAGGCTCTTTATGTAAGCGTCTTTATCTCTGATTGGTGTAAAGAAATACAACTTTAAGAACAAAAACATCTACAAAGTGTTTTCCAACTCAAGAAAACAACAGAATTATGCTCTCAAGTCTTGTTTAAAGCTACCAAAATCAGCTACAAGTGCAGCCTTCGACTCATCGATGAGATAATACTTTACATGAAAGATCTTAGGGGAAAGAAAAAAATATTTTGCTTAAATCAAAGCATAACGTTTCCATGAGTTATTTGAAAGCAGGAGAAGGAGACTTCCTTACCAGGGAATAGCTGCGTGGTGGGTGCGCTGATCTGGACCACCTTGGCGACTCTGAAAGCTGCGTCGGGGTTTGAAGCTCTTCGGTTTTTGCAAAATCCTGCTGTTTTCGTCACTCCTTCGGGGTAATTTTGAAATTCTAATACTTTTAGCACATCCACTGGCTCTGCTGATGAGGGGAGCAAATGAAACAACAGTCAGGTCAACACAATGGTGTGTGTAGGATACAACTTGTTAGAGGAGGTTCATGACAATGAGCAGTGTATTGAGGATTAGTATATTGACAAATGTATGGTACTATTGCTACTTTTTAAATGTACTCTTGCATCCTGGTCCAGATCTGGTTAATTATTTCCATTAACCACTGTTGGATCCAGGACATCAAGAACAAATAAGATCAACCCATGACTCATTACATACCTTCATCATATCATTATTGAAATTGTATAACCCTGAATTGACTTATTCCTTAAAATTCCCACGTACAGGCTCGCAGACTGCCCTTTCATTCCCAAGATTACAGTGTTTCCTTGGAACACAGGATGCAAGGAAATTATTGGAGATACTGATTTACAGCAGCTGATATTGTAAATGAAAGAACATGAAAACACAAAATATGACAACCCATAACTGCTAGCTGACGATCAGTCCTGTGCTTCATTAGAATAAATTCAAGAATACATTTTATTTGACACACTGCTGATCTGAGTACAGGGTGAGTTTTCTGCTCAGGCTGTTTAAAACTCTAATATCAGAATCAAGAACACTTAAAATCAATCTTTCTGTCAATCTCAGGTGACATATGTGCGTATACGTGTCACTGCGGAACATTTATTCAACTCCCTGGGAGATTTAAATGAACATTTACTCAAAGCTCAACTCTCTTTCAAACAGCACAAGTCTCTGGGAAACGCTCCCTGAGGATCTACAGGCTCATCTGACAGGAAGTGTCTCCGTCAAGGACACCAAAGAACAAAATGAACAATGTGCCAACTGAGGTCTGGTTTTGTAACACCTGGATAGGTTTACCTTGATAAGGGCCACCAGAGGCTCCATTCTCGCCAATCTGATGCACTTTACATAAAGGAGCCAGTGTGGCCTGATGGTACCTAACTATGCTTTTTTATCTAAACACCCTCTCAGTCTAGAACATTAGCCTGGTTTGCGTTATAAGAGGAGACCAAAGTGCTGCAATATAGTGACCCCCTGCGACCTGGGAGATGTTTAACTATGTATGCTCAAATAATGAGGGAGAATTATTGACAAATGGGACCATAAGCACATGCCATATTCATTACACTCTAAAGAGGCCAATCCAAACTTAAAGCTCCAGTGAGGAACTTTCTGTTTGTGTTGATTTTGGCACCACCTGTGGACAGATCTCTTAAGAGATTTTGTGTTGCACAGGTGTAAGTAGTGTTTTCACCTCCTATTATCTTTTAGCAGTCGAATTATCACTCATCAAAAATCTGTGCCGTGGCAAATGTAAGAAAAGTGTTTCTATGACGTGCAGTTGCTAACGTCATTTAACAACCACCCAACAGCAGAAATTTCAGGCGTTAAAAGTAAATATAAACAAATAAATCCACTTCTGCAGGCTCTCATCAATAGGCCATACGTTTTGCTATTGTTGCCTTCAAATGCAAACGTAATTCAATTTCCACTGATATCATTCTGCTTAATAGACATAAAGCAAGTAGGTACTAAGATCAAAGACCTTTGCAAAAGCTTAAATCCATGTCTGACAACAAGAAAGCAGCCCTGCAAAGAGCTTTTGAATATGTAACTAAACAGGCACTACAATGGTGGACTGTTAAATGTAATAACTCTAATCTTTTTTGTTGGGTAAACAAGCATTCTGACGCCTCTAAAGCTGCTGTTTTGATTGGCGTGAGGATGTAAAAACACTCTTTTACTTCTCTAAACAACTGTCTGCTGGTCACATTCAGATTGAGGAGAGGAGAAGCAAATGTTTCAGCCTGTGGTTTCACTCTTACTGAATATGAAGCTGCAACAAGCACAGATGGTTTACATGAGATGGATAGATAGTACAATCTAATTACACCTCTAAGCACAAACATCCTTATATTATTGAGTCTGTCCCACTCTTTGATTGTTTTTTTTTTTGGAGGGAAAGTAAAAGAACATATCAGACGAATGTTTTCTGTGCAGGGGTTATCTTCGAGGGGCTTGCTACATCTGGTCTCCTTATCTTTCTGCACCTTATACAACACCTGAAATGGATCAGATGTACGTATAGATGACAGCAAGAGAAATTATTTGCTCCAAAAATGCTTTCCAGTATTCTCTAGAAAGACAAATGCTATGAAAGAAAAAGGAAAGAACTCTTCAAGCCGTTCCGTTAAATGATTTCATTTTCACAAAAGCAACCTGACCCTGTTAGCAGAAATGATCCATTCCTTCAAGGATATTTGTATGAGATGGTAAAGAATAAATGAGCATCATCAGTGTCAACCTACTAAAATACCTACTCAATCCAATTTCAACCAAAGACAAAGAGGAAACAAAGATAAAACAAGAATTTTATAAATACACCAGAAAAAAAAAGGTGAAGTTGAGAGCAAAGTCAGCAAACTGTTCCCCCATAGGAATGCCTTCACTGAGGACAACTTGGCTTTTTTGTGGCTTGGGAGGATGAACCAGCTACTTACTTTGGAGAGTGAACTGAGGAGCTCATTGTGAGTTCCTGCAGAGCAGCTTTCAGTCCAAACTCCAGGAGTCATCTGTTCCAGATGTGGCACTTTGGCCAGGCTGCGACCCTCACACAGAGGTGCTGAGAAAACGTCAATACTGGCCAATCCATTAAGGACAGCCAAATGAGTGTGCACAGGTTTTAAAGGAGTGTATGTGATGAGCTGGTGTGAGTTTGCCCTCAGGCCTGAGCAAACAGGCCACATAGCTACCAGCAGAGCTCAGGTGGCATGCAGGGATACTTCTTTTGACTGGGGAAGAGAGAAAACTACAGACATCCTTTTAATCAAGGAAGACAGCCTCTACTGCTCAGTTATAGATCATCTGATCATCATCATGCAAATAAATGCATCCATTCAAGAGGAAGGAGGTGTGAGTAACATTACCATTAGACAGACTTCAACTGATAATATCATCTCCATCATGTTCACAGGTGTACCCTGATGTAAACAGTGTGTTCAAAGAGATAACCAAACATCAATCTCTGGAGAGAAGCCAGCAGAGTGTGTCTGAGCTCATCCTTTATCACTCTGAATGTAAGAGTGCAGCTCACACCGTTAATCCCCCCTCCTGCTGGGTCACACATCTTTACAGAAAGGTGAAATCGGCTGGTAAACGGAGGAGGACCTTTTCACCTGCAGCTCCCTGAGACTCTAATAATAACTTCAGCCAGAATGTCTCTCTCCATACATCCCCCCCCCACCCTCTCTCCCTCTCCTTCCATTAACTTCCACCACGCTGCCGGCTAAAACAAGACAGCTTTATGCTGCTGTCATACCATAGAAACTTCACCCAGACCTACCCAGTTTTTCACAGCACGTTTCACCTCCACTGTCCCCCACTTTGCATCGCCTTCAGTTAGCTCCTTTCACTCTACTTCAACAAATGAATATAAGAGCATGCTTCTGCACAGAATTCAAACTCTTTTCTACATCCAAATAGGTCATTAAATAAAAAAGGGATCATCCCAATCTCAAAACTTGAGTCTACATATGCAGCAAGAGCACATCTTCATGTTGCAGCTTTGCAATGAGGAAAAAGCTCATCTCCAAAATGTAGCAACGACTTTAATAAATATCTGACAGCTTCACAGGACAAAGGTCCAGCAAGGAGCTGATAAGCTGATGTTCCTGGCTGAGCACATTAGGTAGAGGACTGTGAAAATGCTAGCTTTGTCTGCTGGAATGCACATCTGAAGCTGCGCCCCGGGGGCTGAGAAAACGTGTCTGTACACTGCTCGATGGAGAGGGCACCCTGCAGAAACAGCTCTGACTGACTGAGACCCCGGAACACAGAGCCTGCAGCAGAATACTTCAGTTTGTGAAAAAAACAGAAGAAGCAGGCGCTGGTGAGGGACTTTCTCTCTGAAGTTCCAGAATCTTGTGCAATATCTGGTTGGGAGTAAATGACATACAAAATAGCATAAACATATATAAAAAGGTCATTAAATGCTTGCGCTGCATGGATAAACACTGCACTGACACTGGCATTGACCTCCTCTGTGAGCTTCTGCTTTAACTTTTCAAATTGTCAAAAAGTCAAGACCCCAGACCAATAAAATATCTTCAAAATCCAGACAGTCTTATTCTAAAAATATCCCTCCTCAAACATGAAAAAGGCATTACAACGATCTAATAATAAGTCTACTAACTCTCTACCTTTATTTGTATACAACAATAAACTTCAGTGTCATCTTTAGGCTCAGGTGTGAGGCCTGTGTAATCCTGAACCCTTTGACTTGTGGCCATTATGGCTGCAGGGTAGGTTTGTATGCAGGCCTGCTCTTTGAAGGCTCTGAAATCATAGGGAAGTACAACAAGGACCATCATCAAATAACTGCTCAGTACTTAGAGGGGAAGCATTCCCACCGCTCACACAGCACAGCCTTGTCCTGCAGCCGACCAAACATCTAAGTGCAAAGTTGAGGGGAAGCACTGGGCACCGAGGAGGGGGTTGCACAAGCCTGCTTCAGTGTGGACCAGCAGGGCAGAGTGGAGATAGGGTGAACCTGTCTGCCCACTCAGCCCCCTGCAGACCTGCAGGTACTCTGCAGCCTGCATCGACAGATGCACTTTCTACCCCTTCTGAAAATGCAACTTATTTATATTCTCACTCATGCAGAACACCTACAGAGAATCCTCACACCTTTGTGCCTCAAAGCCATCTATTAAGCATGTGCCCTCCTCCACACAGCCACTGAACTTATTCACAATTTCAGCTGAATAAACTATAGCACTCCACAATATGATTAAACAGCCTGTGCATTCAGCGTGGAATCAATGATTTCACTGCCATTCAACTTTTCTAGCATGTTCATCAGAGTCCAGGGTCTTGCAAATGTCCAGCTTCATCCACCCTGCTAACCGTGTCCACATCCACCCAGCGGACCACAGTACAAACAAAGGGCTTTCTTTCTTTCTGTCGGAGTGAATCTTAAAAAGTAGAGGAGGCATGCTCTGTTTTGCTGCTCTCTCTGGAAGCACATACCAGCAGCTTAGGATGAATTGAATTAGGCGAGGTGTCTCATCTTCAGAGCGGACGCTTCCTATTCATGCGTAAAGGTAGCTCGAGGTAAACTGTGTGTTAATGAATTTCGGAGCTTTTGGCCAACAGAATACATGCACCTCGGAGAACAATCCCCGACAATAACTAGGGTCTAAGTAACCTCCAGAATAGGGTTTGAATTCACTACAGTAAACAGAGGGTACAGTTATGATCATTTTGGCTGGTGGCTTCTGCTTAGCGCTTAAGGTATATGAGATAATCTCGCGTCACTGTGATTCATTTGCTTGTGAAACTGGGATAACAACATGTTATAGGGACCACGAAGAAACCATGAAGCCTCTGTGTCCAGGTAAAAATCTGTAGTTTCCCCAATTTCCATCACCAGTTACCGAGTTTTCTCCGGTCTCTGCTCCATCCCCTTTCGGTGAGAAAAAGTTCATTAGAGAAGTTCGTTCCCTCGAGTCTTACCTGCTCTGACATTGGCAGCCTGCAGAACCAGGACTAAAGTGATGAATGCGGTTACAGTGGAATCCATAAGCCACCTTTTCGTTTTCCACCTTGTGGACCACCTTTGCATCTCCATGATCGAGCGCCCGCAAGTGACTCAAGCTTTGGGGCGACTTCAGGTAATCTTTAGTGACGTCCCGTCCACAATCCCAGGTAATGATGAAAAGGGTCCTACAGAAAAGCCATATGTAAGGAGTTTCAGCCTCTTCTTTCAGCCACACCGAGGCCCCCGATCCTCCTTCCCAGTGCCCAGCCTTCACAGTGAAGGTAGTCGGGCTTTAACCAAAGCGCACTGAGTGCAGTCGGTACACTTGGAGCGTCCGCGGGCAGGAGGGCAGGGCAAGCTCCACAAACCGGAGCCACGATTACAGGGAAATGACACGGGAACCAGCCCCCGATTAGCAAATCACGGGGCTGGAAATTCTCCTTCGGGTCCACCCATCAGCTTTGTAATGCGCCCCCAAGTCTCCGAGTGCGTCTGAGGAAAGACGAGAAATAGCCGTGCCAAAGTTTGGAACGACATGAGAATTATCAAATGACAGAAATGTGTATTCCGTTTTTCAAAGAAACTGAAAATATCCTAATTCTGTCCACCTAACACAGCCTGAGCTGAGTTATTAGCAGCATAAATGCGCTTTGTAGCAGCATTATGTTTTCTGGGAACCGTTTTATTTAAATCTACTCTTTCGACTATAAAACTGAAACATTGTAAAACTCTACAAGAGAAAACAACTGAGCAGTTAGACACTAACTTGCATCTTTTCCTTTGATGTTTCCTTTCATCAATACTCAAATCAAATTATTACATTTTGTCCCAAATCTAATAATGTTCATGATAAACATGGTCACTGGTGAACACTCGTTTGGCAGCACACAACCTTTCCTGACATATAAAGTTTGATTGTATGAGGAAAATAATCTACTTCTCAGTTGACTTATTTCCTCAGTAAACATGTTCCTAATACGTTTATGGTCTAACTCTAGCTTCAAGTATTCTTCAATACAGCACGATCTTGATTTGGTAGATTATGGTCCCATTTATACTCAGATTGACAATACAGTAGGCAGACTGGAGATGTAGCAATACCCATCCATCCCCTCCTTCAAATTTATTTACTTCAGGCTGTGTAGACCAGCAAAAAGAAAAACTAGAGGCATCATAAAATGTGTTAAATGCTGTATTTTGGTCTTCTATCAACAAGTCATGTAAAGGTTGTCTGAATGTAGATGGGAAAAACAAAATTCCCTCAGAGAAATTTCATTAATTTCTGTACTCATCAATTATTTATGAAATATGGATGTATTCTTGATCTCCATAAACAATTATCTGCATGTGAAAGCAAAATCAGATGCAAGAAACAGCATTGTTGACAGTACCAGCCAATCCCATTTCTTCCAGCCTTTGTTGCACTACATTGGACATGATGTAGTACTTTATTCATGTAGTTATTTTAGCATGAATGTTGAATCTTTAAGTGAAGGACAAGCTTTTTGCTATTGGTTGTGTAGCTTTGGCCAACCATGTTTGAACTGGCTTTGGTACTTTGCAGGAAAACTGCATGCTACATCAGACAGATAAAGATGCAGATATCAATGTAACAGTAGAAGTATCTCAAGTTCATATCTGTGCTGTCTTAAAGCTCTTGCTCAAACAATTAAAATGACCACTTTTATGGTAGTCCCCTTATCAGTGAAGAAGTAAAAAAAAACAGCAAAAGTTTCTGACAGGTGTGAAAGTTTTATTGTTTTAATATTACGATGAATGAAACATAACACTAGCTTCTGCAGTTAATTTACAGTGTGGACAATGAGCATCGGGTACAATGCTCTGCCTACCAAGAGAGCAAAACTTCTCAGACCTGGCTATGCGTGACATTAGCACTGTTGTGCATTCTTTTCATGCTGACAAAAATTGGCACGGCAGCTCTGAACCCAAACAAAGCATGTTAATGTTCAGTTCCATAACAGACAGTTGAACTGTAAAGTACCATGCTAATCCTCAGAGAGATATCGAGATATCATTGGTGAGTTTAAACCTGGCATGGAGAGATGCAGTCATTTACCATACAGGTTCTGGCACTCACAGTTTCAAACACAGTAACATTAAGAACACTTAATGAGAATAGGTTCCAAAGGCCGCTGACACTTCACCCTCAAAACCTCTGTGCACTGACAAATGTAGTTATCCTCCAACTCTACTGTTTCCTGATCAGAGTTTTCTTCAAATGACCGTGTGAAAATCCTGAAACATGACACATTCAGGGCAGGTAGACCAAAAAGCACTTTTGTACAACCAGTAAGAAAAATTGTGAGGGTGAAAGAGTTCCAGGTTTCTCATCTAATGGCCTTTTAGAAGCATGGGTCAGTCCAGAGGACAGTCAGCTCCTTGTATCTCTTGGCTCACTTCAGAGATGGCACAGATCCTAACCAGGCTCCTTCTGTCAGCCAGCTCATCCTGCCCAGCCAGCCAGACCCAACCTCTCTTCAGCCAAACAGTATCAGATGCTCCTCTTGGATGCCCAGCGGCAGAGAGCAGAGCCATATCTCTGCGACGAATTGGTGTCTGGGACAGAGAAGACTTCATGCTACATCTCCTCCAGTCACAGTTGAGAGGGCTGGGGCACACATTTCCAGATCCCATGTGATTCATCGCTACTGTGGAGTTACAAGTAGTCCACACATGAAATAAGCAAAGGTTTCCTTAACACTTGGGTCAGAGGAAATTATTTCAATTGGAGGATTAAGATGTGTTCAGTATTGTTTAAGTCACAGGGGGGTTGTATTGTCCTTAGTTTTGTTCGCTTGTTCCAGAAAATTAGCCCACATTTTAGTTGTTCTGTACATGCAATCTCGCAGGAGGACTCTGATTTATTCCTGAAAATCGAGGGTTGAGGAAAGAAGATCCAGGAACCAAGAGCAGAGATAGATTTGATTGGGCGCTGCATCTATAAACTGATCAAATGCATCACAGGTAACTGACAAAACTCACTCTCATGCCTAACTTTGATTTAAAACAGTATTGAGATCAGTTTGGTAATTAGGGAGGTCTGGCTTTAAACGTGTCTGAAAATCTCAGCGCACATAGTTCAGGGTGTTCAGAGGTCTCCATTAGTTGAAATGAAACCCTTTCCATCCAGAGAAACATGGATGCAGTTTAAAAGAACCAAGATGTACCCTTTAATATCAAGAGTACCCATTCATAAAATAATTGATACCTTTGGCTTTAGACAGTCAGGTGTGCACCTGAAGGAGATATTAGTGATGGCGAGGCCGTCAGCAGATGGTAGGGTGACAACTGCAGATTGTGGCCTGCGGGGAGGCTTGCAGATGATTTGAAGTTTTCTGGTTTGATTTCCTGTCAGATGAGAGAGATCTAGACAATGAACAAGCACCTTTTCTTTATTCAAGAAAGACTTGCAACCAAATAAAGCAGTTACCCTGCAAGAGGTGCATTGTGACCAGCAGTATAATACTGTATGCAGAGTGAGAAGCTTTGAATGTAATTTGTTGGGGGGTGAGACTAATTCTGCTTTGTGCGCTGAGTAGACAAAGAAACTGCAGTATTTTTAGTAGCAGCAGAAGCAGCAGTTGTAGCTGTAGTACGTGTAGCTTTAACCATAGGTATGGAATATAAAATGATTGGTATTGCTAAATCTAAACTCAGAATATCACAATAAATTACATTTCAACTCATACCCATACTTATTTTTAAAGAGTTACATTGTAGATCGTCAGAACTATGTTGGATGTGTATGCATTAGTACGACCTATTGCTCCTCAGCAATCTAGATACATGATCAAGTAAGCTACTACTTTAGAAAATATCAATCTAAGTTACTTTAGTCTAGCTAGCTTTAAGTAGCGGCCTCAGCAAGTTAGTCAAGTAGCTTCAAGAAATAAAATGCAGAAATTCAAAAAAAGTAGCAAGCATGCTTCGTAGCTTCAAGGTAAGAGCTCTTAACTTGCTACAGCTAGCTAGCAGAAACTGGCTAGCTAGCTCACTTACCTCTTCAGGAATCCTGAGAATTACTGACAGGAATTCAAAGTATTGAGTATTGTGTCACTTGTAATTGTACCAGCCACAACGGGTGCCGCTCAGCTCGGCCCTTGTAATGAGAAACTGCCAGGAGTAACAGCACGCAAGCTAGGCTATAGTTTCCTGCAGACTGGGTCGATTCTGCCACGTAATTTGGCTAATTTTGAGAGACTCTAGGCTCGTTTCCACCAAGCGGTCTGGTATTGATCAGTACAGTTAAGTACGGGTCGGATCGGTAACACCTGATCCTGTTTGCGTTTCCACAGCCAACCGTGCCCTACTTGGTGGGCGGTGTGTAAGCCGATGCCGATAGCCACATCAGCTACGTAATAACGTGACGTCATGGCAGCGCGACACAGTGTACCCTTAATGAATGCAACAAAGAAGAAAGACGTGAGGAACGTCTGCACCTCAGCAGTCGACCATGAACACTGTTTCTTGACGCCATTTTCCAAACAAAAAAAGTTATCTTCCCAAAGTCCACTGGAGATTTAAACATGGTGGGGTTATGTGTTGTTCTTTATTACCGCTGTCGCAATGGAAGTGACGATTCTTTCGACCAATCAACGGACTGCAGTGTTTCTAGCTCCACCTTCTGGGGTCGGATTGGTATGTCTGCCACCCCAACAGAAGGGTACTAAAAAGTGGGACGGTACGGCTCGGTAATTTGGGGACCTGTCCCGGTTTTAGTCAATGGAAACACCGCAAAATGCGTGCCGTACCGAGACGAACCGAACTGAACCGCTTGGTGGAAACGGGGCTTCTGACCCAAGCACTCATCTCAGTTTAGGTATGCTCTACTAACATTTTTTTCAGGACTTTACTTTGCCACAAGAAGGCCCTTTTTTGTTTTGTGATATTTGCAGGTGCAACACAGACATGCTCTTCCGCATACAGCACATTCGAGTATGTAACACAGCTAAGTAATGAGGAAAGGTAACGGTTGAAGTAAAGACAAGTATTCAATGAGGGACAGAAAAATATTCTGGTTTGGGTTCCAACTCCTATTTTATGGACTTCTTAACCCTGAATCAACATCTTCTGACCTTCAAGCCACACAGACAAAATATAATAACTACACCCACTACTATTTAAATTTTTGTCAGAAAGCACACACCTTCAGACAGCGTGTAGCTTTCAGGTTAGAATCTTTTGCTGAGGAATGCAAAACCTCAAGCAGAATGAGAGCGGTTTATTGCCTAGATGTTTTCACAATTACCAGCACACTGATCCATGTTGTCTATATAAAGGCTGCTGAATGAAACCAGGTCAATAAAAATCAAGTGCTTATAAGTAGCAGGACAATACGCTCCTTTGTTCAAATGTTTATCACTGTTTTATTTACCCTGAATTGAAATTAGGTGGAGAAATAATCAAGAAAATAAACCTAATACCACAGATAGAAGAATGAGTCGGAAAAGATGAAGGGTATTTTATGACTATGTCTGTTTGGTAGTTATTAAAGTTATGTCAAACATGCTAAATGAAATGAGTTGGTCATTCGCAGCTACCAGAAACGGCATTTTCAAACTTCAGCAGAAGACAAGAACTTACAAGAAAAAATGACACAATGAAGAAGCAGAATAAAAGAGCCAAAAATTCACACTCTATTTCTAATTGAAATACATGCTTGTTGTTTTATGTTAAATGAGAAGAGTTCTTTCACTTTGTAAGTCCTTAACCTGACATGGGTTTGAAATACAAGCACTTTTCACAGGCACACTCGAGCCAACCAGCCGCCACCGCCTGTCACTGTTTACACACCGAGCAGAGGACAGTATAAAGAGCTCTTTCTCCACACTCACTCCGTTCCTCTGTCTAACACCAGCAAGAAAAAGTTCACCAACATTATTTTTGGCTACCACAGCATTTCATGAGAAAAAATACTTTTTTATAATCCAGTATCAATTGGTAGGTTAAGTCATCATGGCATTGAAAGGCTTTTATTAGAAGCCTAACCCGATTTTAGGTAATTTGAGGTAATCTGATGAAAGCTGTGTTAGTTTTGTTTCTTTGAGGGATTTTGTGCCAGGATTTTTGGTGTGTTTTGGGTATACATGGTATTTGTGCTACTGAAGTGACTCTTCCTTGTCATATACAGCATCCTGCCATTGACCGCCATGTATTTTGAATGTGGTCTACCATGTGGCCCACCAAAATTAGTGTCTGGCTAAATGCTACCTCCATTTTAAGAGTGCACGTGCTGGCCCAAGATCAGTTATATGGAGATGCTGTAAGTGGAGGGTGTGCTGCTTATTTATTCAGATTAAAATATAGAAATATGACCTGAATAAACTTGTATTTGCTGCACATCTAAAGTTGCATACAGAGAAAATTGGGAGGCACATGTTGAATTCAGATGCTGTTTTTTATATGATTTATACACCAAATCAAGAAGAGTATTTTTAAAAAAATCTGTTACTGAAACGTATATATTTTTTGTCATTTATTTATAGTTTGTTTTCATACGATCAGTTAAGGATTCTTACCTCTGGGTTATCGTTTTGATGTGCTGGTAAAGGCACAAGATGTGGTTTTAAGAGTGTGAAATTATGAATTGACACCTGGTGAAGGAATTTTCAAGGTTTTTCCTTTCAAGTAGACTTTCTTTGTTTGAGCATATTTGGTGCACATTAGTTAGGTTAGTTATGTTATACACCTTTGTTACAACTTAGCCAGGTTGGCACTTATTAAAACCTGAAATCATGACTTCTTTTCTTATCCTTACCAATCATTTTGGTGTCCGAACGTAACAAAATCTCCACATAATCTACATAAAAATGTAGAATCTGTACTCAGGGATCTGGACTTTAGCATGAGAAGTGTTCTGGTTTCTGTTGTATGCTTTGTAAACAGAATATTATCAATCAGCAGGCCTCGGTTTTGAGCAGGATTTCTCTCTATAGACAGTGTCTATGTTTGATCTTGAACAGATTATTTGCTTCCTTTTTCATGCAGGTATCTGAGACACAAATCTGACTGATGCTGTGTCACTAAAGACAACAAGTGTCCAGATTTCCTGACTTCCTGGAATAAATCAACCAAACCTGTTTTCTTCTCCTCTTGACGACAGACCTGACAAAGATAAATACACTTTTAGCTTGACCTTATACTAATCTGCATGATGTTGTTGTTTCAGCAAATTTAAGACCCATTAATTACAAAAAAATCTGTTTCTTTTTCAGGTTCACACCACTGAAGTAAGCCAGAGTGCAGCCTCTGTGTAAATTACTATTTACAGTGAAACTGAGACTCACCACAAACAGATGAAAGGGTGTACAACATAACGTACCAAGAAATTATGGTGTGTATTTTACGGACATATATCTTGAGGGGTGAATTTCACTTCTCTTTGATCTGATCACTCAGTGATTTCTAGAGTTGCTAAGTGGACTGTAAATGACTGTAAATGATGCAGCACAGAGAAAAGAGCCTCTATAAAAGTTAATGTCACAAACCGTTGGCTTTTCACAAATGCCTGAAAAGTTGTCCATCATCTTTGGAGGCACATATCGTCAGTAGATGATAGCTGATGAATGAACATAACCAAACTGAGACCTTTTTACTGATTAACTAAGCCCTGTTTATTTTTGCATATGCAAGAAATATGGTGTTTCTTGACTACTATGACAGTCTAAGCAGATGTTTCTTACTTACTATAATAACACTTACCATGTTGTTTTAAAAGTCAAACTGATTGTTGAATATTTAGTTTTACTAACTTTACCTAGGAGCACGTGCAAAGCACGTGCAAATCTGATGATGGAAAGGAACTATACTGAGGTATGTAATAAGCTAAGACAACCCGGCTGCTGCATCAAATGGATATGTTAGGTGATGTTCCACCTCTTTTGCTCACCACACATATGGTTTACCTGCATAGCTTGCTCAAAATCTGTCTGAGTTGTTGTGGATGCATGTGTCCTTAATCACCAGTAAAAAAAGCATGTGCTCTTATGTAAGCATTTATATATCCCATCATTGTATCTGTATTCAAACAGTTTCTCCTTCATGTTCCTGCCAAAGGTCTGTGTCAACCCTGCAGAGAGAAATGTCTGCAGTCAGCCTGGCCTGGGCTACAGGTGTCCATAATGGGAAGCAGCCTGATTCTACAGCATATGACAAAAAGGAGGCAGTGATCCTACAGTCAGACATGCAACAAATCATTTATGTCTCAGAAAGTCAAGAATGTCCTTCTGTCTGAGTGCACTGTGACTGAGAGGAATCTAAAGTGACCCTGCAGCTGAGACAAGTAGGACTTTAGGAAAGCTTTAATCTGACTTTGAGAAATTGAATATTTACTATTTAATTAATACTAAATAGAGCACATTGTGGGATTGTAATAGATGGCTGTTTGATTTTAGTTAAGTTTGTCTCAAAAAGCAGGACAAAAATCTATGCTTATTTTTGGTTGCGGCGTACTATTCAATACGTATTCAGCCCTTTCACCTTCCTCTCCACTCTGCCCTCATAAACCTCCAACGCCCCCACTAAAAGATTGATTACAAGACAATTTTCTGCCATAACATAAAATATTATTTGGTTTTAAGAGTTGTTGGGGTTTTTGAAAGTTGAAAAAGCACCATCATTCTATGTGATGGCTTCATGGACAGTTTGATTGCTGCACTGATTTCCCTCCCTTTATTGAACAATTCATCACCCACTGCGCAGCTATGCTTTCAGCCAATCATAAAAGCCAAAAGGTAGAGCTGTGTGTTCGCACCACCTGGTCGGGGCGGATCTCATGTGAGCCCTCAGGTCGAAAATGTAGAGTTAGGAGGGTTGCATGACCTTGGTATGCGAGGCTGCGGCTGTAAAAAAAAAAAAGGGAGAGCAGACATATTCTGCAGAAAATACCCGGCACAGCCTTTGTTGTGCCACCCTGTCTCAGACAGAAAAGTAAAAGTCAGAGGTCCATGATGCTGTTTGTTATGACTAGCTCAGAAAAAAAGAGGGTTTGCTGAATTGTCATGGCAAAATGAGTTCAGGTGTCCAGGTGGTGAACTGTTGATTGAGGTGAAGAAAGGAGGGAATCACCAGGGCTGAATGAGAAGATAAATGGGCTACTGTTAAGAGAGGGTGGGTGGCCTCAACTAGCTCTGGGTGTCAGTATATGCACATTTGAGTGTGTGCGTGTGTTTGAGTCTGTGTGTGTGTTGGTGGTCTTTGAAATCTGGAAAGCAACAAACCTGTTGGTAGGTCAGTGAAGGGACCATCGATCATGCAGAATTTAAGACCGGTTTTAACTTTCACAGCAGCAGGATTGAATGGACAGAAATCCAAGGCCCCACCTGAAATGATTATGGGTTGTATTTAGAAGGTTCAAACCTGGTGTCATCATGGTGTGTTTAACAGTATTAGCTTGAACTGATATTTTATTCACCCTTATCTCTAGTGGAAGGATATGTTTTTCTTCCCCACATCTCCTGTATTTGTGAGACCACCCACAGTAAATAAGGCAATCTGAGACATCCAGCATGTCTTTATACATTCAAACCTGCAGTTTTAACGCGTCCGTAAATGCTTCAGCAGACTGCGTTATCAATATAAAGAAGAAATGTACTCTTCTTGGACGGCACTGATTTAAATCTCCTTTCTCCCATTTCCCAGGTTGTTCAGCGAGCAGTGGAAGTCAGGCCTCTTTCACAGAGATCCTTTCATATGTGTTGGTGCCCCCCCTCAACACCCTGTGACTGAGCTGTAGCAGCCGGCAGCATGCACCCACAGGGGCGGCCCTGAAATACTGTGGCCTCTAAATGAAGCCCATGAGGCAGACTGGCTGAGTGATGCTCTGTAGGAGGTTTACTGTATGTAACTACTCATATTACAAAATGACAGGGTGAGTGTGCCACAGTAGGCATTAGATGTGGTGTTTAGAAGCCTGTTGGATGGAAGTCTGTCTGTCGGTAACTGCTGTTTGATTGTAAGGTCGCATAAGACCAAGCTCTTTTGCAGGATCTCCATTAAAGTCCTTACATGACCGCTAGGTCATGTTTGATGTTTTAGCCCAGATCCTGAATCCTACATGCTGAACCAAGGAGCTGAGTCACTCAAACCACACAGCTCTTACTGGTTCTAAGGCTGCTCCAAAGACTCTTTTTAAACATACTGTTCACAATGAATCACCCAAATCACCAGTTTTTACAATATTATTTACACAAGTGGCCAAATATAAAACACTGGATTACGGGCCAATCAGATGTTCTAAGAGCCAATGTGCAAATCAGCATGCTTGCCTTACATACATGTATTCTTTGAATAAATGAAAAGAGTTATTTTTTTAGACCGTTTGCATTGATGTGTGAATACAATCTGTCTTTCACATTGACTTGTATGAAATGAGTGGATGTGCAAAAATGTGCCAGGAAATGTTCCCAAAGACAGAGGCTAAAATGAAAATGTGACTCACTTTGAATCAGAGTGTGATATGAGTACTGGAGTACCTTATATGGACATGCAAAGATCTTTAGAGTAAGAATAACAGATCTATAGTCAGTCTAATCATCTACATTATATAACATTTAGTGTATAAAGCACAATTTTGTTCCCTTTTTGTCATCTACAGAGAGAGCTGCATCTTATAAACTAGTGCGACAATACACCAGTATCGAATGGGGGGAGGTAATATAATCTTGTGAAGTGCCGGATTGATTACAAAAAAGACTCTTCAGTTTTAGACGACAAGTGACCGGTGGAGGGGGATTGCAGGAGTCTCAGTTCTCTCCTAATACAGATTGTGTCTTTTATGCTGGTGTGACCAGCATTTAAAATAACACTGATGTTATCATCTTTTCTCAAGAAGTCTCTTGTTACCAGACACTTGAATGTACTTGTCCATGCAGGGTTGACATTGATGATATTGAAATGGATGGATTACCTTCTGTATGCCAGGGAGGTTACAAGCTTCTGCAAGTTGGAGCTCATCCCACACAGCCATGACTTGTAACCAGTAACTGCCTGGAAGATATGAAAAAAAATGCATTTGATCAATCATTTTCAGAAGTATAGGTCTAAAAATCTACAACAGATTTTAGAAAAAAGATGTATAACAGGAATCTCTCTCTAACAAACAGTCAAATCAAAAATGTTTCTTTTTAAATACTGAGAGATTTCCACTTCTGTGTGCGTGTAGTTTGCTCACAGAATCATTTCTAACCCCTATCCTTTCTGCATGCTGTAGCCCTACATTATGAAATATCATTTAATAACTTTTTCTGTTCCATGAATCCCCCCAAATGGCTCAAGGAACAGACCTGTGTCTGTGACCCGTATCCACAATATTAAAACAAGTTTTAGAACAATGTGAAGGTAAAATGTAACACCTCAATGAGAGCATGTGATGACATACCTCTACAGCTTTTCTGAAGTATTTCATGATTGTAAAAACACTGACAGATATAATGTGCATGGCTATATTACGCTGTATTTTGGCACAGTGGTGGCTTGCACTTAATGCTAACATCATAATGCTTACATGCAGAAATTTTTTTGGCCTTTTTGCCTTTATTTGATAGGACAGCTGAAGAGAGACAGGAAATGGGGGGAGTAGAGAGTAGGGGAAGACATGCAGGAAATGGTAGACCGGCCGGGAATCGAACCGGCGTGCCCTTCGACGAGGACTGTAGCCTCTGCATGTGGGGCGCTTAGACCCTATAGGCCACCAGCGCCCCAGCTAAACCATCTTTAAATGCATGAAAGTATCCATGTACTAACAAATAAATAACAGAGCCAGACAGCAACTCTAGCAACAGTGCAAAAACGCAAATCAGCGTCAACTTCTGCCTTTTCTGCCACCATTCAAAAGTTGAATAGATGCAGGGATAAATTAATATTTGATTCTTTGCAAGGAGGGACTCTAAGCCTTCTACCAGAGGAGCATTGCTCATACTCTATGTGCAGAACATGAGCTGTATCACTGATGCTCGTTATAGCTTGTCGCAAAGTAGCCTGTTCGTAACTGCTAGCATGCTAACATTTGCAAATCTGAGCCTGACACACAGTTCAGATGATGTTGATGGGAAATCTCATATTTTTAGGTAGTTTGAGTGGAAACACAAAGTACTACAACACGTCTAAATGTTGACCTGAGCTGGAGCGGGATGAGAAATCAATGGACCCTTGAAGTAGTTACAGCTCATGAGAAGGGGTTTGAAACGTTGGCTGTATGGTTGCACAGAAAAGTCAAGGCATCACCGGCGTTATCGGAGTTGATGCTCTGGTCACAATAAATATGTCCACCGAATTTCATGGTAAACCATCAATCTTATCCTGTTAAAGTTGTATTGTAAACAGCATATGACACGATGCATTCTCTATTGAACTTAATGAAGTCTTAGCCCAGCTGTCTGTGATTAATTAAAACCCACAAGCTAATTAGGCTCCTTTATTCTTGATTGTGTAATCAGTTCTGGTTTATGGCCAGCACAATATTAGCTCCAAGTCAGAGGGGGGCTGATTGCAAAAAAGGCGTACAATCCTGCTGTTGGGTTGCAGTTGCCATTTTTGACCTCTGACCCCTGTGGAAGACTGGCAGAGAGGTCACACTGCAGCACAACACGAGTCATGCAGCACTCACCCCTAGCTTGAGCAGAGCTGCCTGTTCTGTGCTGTGTGTTTCATCTTTACACTTTCAGGCTCAAGCGAGTTATCCAACTCAGCCCCCCAAGGCGAGCTTCAGCACAAACCCTCGGTGTTCAGGTATGCTGCAGCAAAGCAGAGAGAGGAGGGAGGGGGTGCTCAGTGCAGACCTTTTGGTGATTACACAAAACAGCTAAAATCTATTATAAAACACTAAGAAATTCAATTGTGCTTTCAATGAGGTAAGTAGCAGAAGCAGGCATTCGAACATTTTGTTGCAGAAAAGTGTTAAAATAGGCTTTATATAGCTTTATAGTCAATAACCAGCAAATCAACTTGCAGTTCAATGAATGAATGTGACTGTTCTTGCGATGTAAGGCAGGGCAGGGGTTCCCAAAGTGAGACACAAATGGGGGGGGGATGAAATGTCTTCCAGAATGTTTTATTTAATTTATCTAAAAGTAGCATATTCCACCCATTACTGTAAAAAAATAGTAGCTTAATTTGAAATAAAACTGTGCAAATAAAAAATGTAATTCGTTTTCTGCCTTTCCTTGTTGCTAGATGACTTCTTAAGGTTAGGGTTAGTGAACAGTTAAGTAACAAAGCATCAGTAGCAGCAGGTTAACCCTCCTGTTATGTTGCAGGTCAAATTGACCCTTTTTAAAGTCTATTTTAGGCAATATATGCCTTCCAAACCAGCTTATGAATTCCCCTGTTGTGGGATGAATAAAGGACTATCTTATCTTATCTTATCTTAAATGCATCATAAAAATCTGGGCAGCATGTTACAGAAGAAGTGTCTCATGTTAATGTATCAACATCCCTCAATTCAAATGTAAAAGAAAATAAACAAAACTATGTCATGTAAAACTATTGTATTTATATTTAGGGCTTTCCAATGTACATTAAAAAAAGTTTTAACATTAATTTTAAAGAAAAACGAGTGAGTTATCCTCATTGAACCATGATCTGTGAGAATTAAAGAACACAAATGTAGATGGAGTTAAAATTTGTATTGGGTTTTTTTGGGGTTCAGACACTTTTGGATAATTGAATATGCCCCAGGTCAAATTGACCCAGGAACATTATTGCTGTTCCAGAGAAATTAACATAACAGGAGGGTTAATTCATGATAGCACAGGAAACACAGCCACATGTGCATGTAGGTAGGCTAATTTTCTGCAGACCAGATAAATGAGTCTTTGGCACCTGTATTTTGGGGTTGGACCTGAAAAGTTTGGGAACCCCTGATGTAAGGTAATGTGTAGTTCACAGTTGCAGCTTGTGTAATTATTCTCTAAGTGCTGAGATCTGCGTCAAACTGGAGCAACCTGGTGTGATAAATGGGAACAAAGACGACAATCACAATAAACTTAAAACGGTAGATGTTAGCAGTAAGATAACAGCAACCTTACAGCTTTAGCCAAATAGGGACTATGACACACTGTGACAACTGTGATAACTGTTTTACTAGGATATGAATAGATATGAAGGAAAACATCTCATCTGAATAGTAAGCCTTAATTGTTTGAAGCTGTATAGCATGGTTTTGACTTTCAACAATTTTCCCAGAATGCACAACATTTGCTCAAACATTATCTAGGCAAACACCCAAACAATTATGGAATTAATCTAGCGCTCATGTAATACAGCATCTGACCAGAAACACATGATGGTCATATGGTAATGAAATAGGTGTTAACTAGCAGCAGCTGCTCCGCTGTGAGGAATCATTAAGCTCATAGACTTAACTGACACTTTCACGCCACACAACGGTCCATTGTTAGTTTTTTGTTTTCATATTGTTGACTGAGATTTATTGACCAATCTGTGAACAGATATCCTCATATGACAGCTGATCACAAGCCAGTCATAGCCCTTGTTTCTCAGCTCCAATTCCATTTTCTTTTTTGAAGTTGCAGTCAGACTTTAAATGATGACTAGTGCACGGAAGAGGAAATCCCTTCTTGTATATCCCTTATTAGTTCACAGATATTTTTCCTGGAGGCTGGCTGAATGAATGTCAGATGACAGCTGATGTGTATCAAGACTGGTTAAATTATTATCTGGAAAGTCAGTCATTGTGTTTTTTTTTTTGTATTTTCTCTAATAAAGTAAAGTACACTGGATAAATGTCCCTCCAAAAACAAGAAAAAAAAATATTTCAAGGTACTTTTACCTTGAAATAAGCAAACAAATCTGCCAATAGAAAAAGTGAAACTTTGCTCGGTAAGATTTCTTAAGATAAGACGTGATAGTTAGAAAACTGTGATCTTAAAATTAGCAGGGAAAACTTATTTTAAGCAATATTTTACCAGTATTTTAAATCTTGTCTCAGAATAAGCTAGGAATGATAACAATTAGTATTTTTCACTCAAAAAAAAGATTTTTGCACTAATACATTTCATGTCAACTTCTTTATTTCAGATATATTCACCTCAATTTGAGTTGTATTATAGCGGCACTTCTCTAGGTTTAAGTCCATCTTGTACTTGAAATAAGATTACAAAGTTTAATTTGAGCATTTTGAGATACACTGTCTTCTCATAGTGAGCTGGATATACTAATATTCAGTCATGTTGTTTTTTAGGATAAGCCTGCTATCTTTAAAATGTATATTTTTTTTATCTGATTTAGAAGAAACAGTGCCTGAAAACTGTAACCCACCCTTAAAAAATACAACTTTCTTTCTTTCTTTCATCAATGGAGCTGTTTTCTGATAGATTCTCCAATAAAATACATTTACTTGAATTAATTAAAGGGTTCTCTTAAATCAAGATTATCCGTCTTCTACAAATAAGATCTCAGCTTGAAAAATGTATGAAATGTAAAATAAACTTTTTTTCTTCTAAATTACAACTCAAAACAAGATCATTTCAAGATTGTTTGACTTAACAAGATATTTAAGATTCATTGCCTTAAAATAAGTCCCTCTATCTTGATCAAATATTACTTTATTTATCTTAAATTAAGTGGGATAAGACATTTTGACTAAAAATTAGACAATTTCTCTTGGTAAGATTTTGAGTTTTTGCAGTGTAGAATAATTTAGTGAATTGAATATCTGCCAATGTAGGCATCCAAAACCAACAAGTTAACAAAGGTTATTGAATAAGTAGCAGATATTGCTGGCTGGGTGTTTTTGCTCTGTGATTTTGAAGACAGCACAGAGGCAGCCCTTCTATAATTAAGGAATTGCAGCCAGACAACAGAGGTGGTGGAGACTGGCAGTCGAGACGTTGGAAGTGGTGGTAATCTTAATGTCATATTCTTACATCCTCCTCACATTAGAATGATAGGATTGAGCTTAAATGGCTCTTTGACTTTAACCCTGCTGCACCGCCAACCTCTCCTTACTACTTTAGCAGATTGTGGATGTCAGTAAAGGCCACAGGTGGCTGCAGTTAAAAAGGTGAATGAAAACTGAAGCTAAAGGACAATTCAGGCTACAAGGAAATACAACATCAGAACAAATAATATGGCTAAAGGATCCATGAGAGTGCACACTGTATGTTAGCAACAGTTTGAATCTGGGCTGTCACTGGGATCACTTAAAAGTATGAATGATCTCCATATGTGCAGTCTTTTGTTTCAAAGCCTCTGCTCTCTCAGCTGGTATATTAAGTGGCCTGCCCAGATGATGTCACAGCAATGTGGTGCTTTTCTTCAACTTAACTGACTAGACTTTTTTTTAATTTGGTACAAATGAACACAAAAGCAGCCAGAGTCCCTTGGGAATCCAGTTGGAGAGATGATTTAAAGGATGGGATGATACAGCTTTTATGTTTGTCTGTTTTAAGTGCCATACTTCAGGGAAGCATTTTGCAGCCTGGAGATAAAACAATATTATACTTAACTTATGTCTCACATAGGAGATCTCACCCAGAGCCAAACAGTTGTAGCACCGCATATCAAAGCTGTTGCACGCATAAAGCGACTGCTGTTAACCCTTCTCTTTGTAAAAACTAACTTCAAAGGATCTCTGATGTCTATAGAAAACATAATTTCTCCAAAAGAAAAAGTTGAAGAACTCCGGCTGTAGTCCAGCTGTGTGCCTTCATTCACCATGTGGTCCAGCTGAGCTCAGGGAGGTGCCCATACACAAAGATAATTAACAGTTTGGAGAGGGCCGCCTGGCTGAACCAGAGGATTACAGCGACGTATAAAGACGAAACATCAATCAGGAGGGCAAAGTAGAACACAGGGTACGAGACTCTTTAGCAATATTATGATTAAGGGATCTTTGAGCTGAAATAGAACAGCTGTGTCCCAGAATATACCACATTTGGCTACATTTGAAAGATTACTTTGTTTGATCCCTGTTTTCATTGACAGGAATAAAAGTTTACACTGGATACCAAGTGAATGTAAATTGTTAACCAAGGAAGTATGTAATGAAACATGCTGTATACCTACCACCCATCAGAAAATGTTTATTGAATGTTTGCATGAGTACAACTTTTGGATGCACAACCATCTTGCTACCCATTGGCTGTCATAAGACAGCTAATGTGATCTATCCATTTTGCTCTACTCTGGATTGTTTTCTTGCAATATTCCCTGCAAATACCACCTAAAATAGTAAACACCACTCAGACAACAAAATCTGATTACTTCTAATACGACTATCAGGTCCTGTATTAACAAAATGTTGCATTTGTATGCAGAATCTGAAGATTACTACACAATAAATAAGATAAGATAAGATACTCCTTTATTCGTCCCACAACGGAGAAATTCATGGAGTTACAGCAGCAAACAAGAAGGTTTACAGTACAAGAATTTCAACAAGAATATATATATAAAAAATGTCCATCAGAGACGACAGCTTGGCCATAATTCTCCTGTCAGCCACCACCTCCACAGAGTCCAGGACTGAGCTGGCCTTCTTCACCAGTTAGTTCAGCCTTGCTCTCCTGTATCCTGTCTGCCCACAGCAGGTGAAATCCTTCCATTGTGGCGTTCATGTCCGGTGTTAGCTCTGTTAGCATGATGCTACTCTGCCAGTATTCCCTCTGGTGCTGGGTTAGCTCGTCCACTTTATCGTACATAGATCAATGCAAATTACTTTAGGGATACTGTCTTGTTATCTGGATTTTTTTTTTCATTTTTTTGTAAATATTTGCATATTATAACCTTTTGGTTGTTAATCGCAAACTTTATCGTAAAGAGTAGCTTCTATTAGCATTTAATGCCTAGCTTTGCAGTGCCTAACGTCAGCCTTGATAACCTTGTTCTGAGGCCTGTTTGAAAAAAAAAACCTCTTAAAAGAGGCTTCATGAGGAATATTTGTGGACATACCTTCTTTTTCAATCTTGCTGGGTTACTTTACTTCTTTAGCTTATATTTGTTATTATAATGAGACATGTCATACTCCGGTCTCTTACAGTGGGTGAATCACAATTGCAGTGATTGGCTAGTGGTACTGTAAAACCACAGACCACAGGCCTCTTGTCAGAGCCAGCTGTGGTCTCCTCAAACCTCAGATTACACTGAGAACATGTACTGGTGTCAAAGCAATCTATAAAACATGATGATGTTTGAAGGAGAAATTCTACACGACACAGTGGTTAACTTTGAAGTAAAGCATCCAAGCAGGGTTTTTCCCCTGTATTGTAAGTGAAAATGCAAAGGTAACAAAAGGGAGAACACAAAGGGAAGACTGAGGGTCCAAGTTAAATGTCCACTACTGCCAGGCATTCGTTTTTTGGTAATGTCCAGTCCATGGGAGATAGGTTGGTGGATCTCAAGGGGAGGGCTGACTTTTCATCTGTTATGTCTTTTGTCTGCAGGAGATGTGCATGACCCTGCTTAGGTTGTCTGCCTGGTTGATTTATTTTTCCTGCAGAGATGAGTCTGGATGATTCAAGGCTGTAAGGGTTTGCCCAATGGTCAACAAGTTCAAACTCCAAAATATTGGGTCTCTTTTTCATTCCTACCTTTGAACCCTGAAGCATCTTTTAGTTTCATGTCACTTATGCTACCTTTCCCAGGAGTCCAACTTTATTTTCTTCCATGCTGTTAATAAGTTTGGGCATCCTAAGGTGCTGCTGAAGCTGTTTGGGGTCTTGCAAGATCTTTTTGTATTCCTGTCATTGCTTTATGTTCTCTGCCCTCTTTGTTGGTGTTTCCGTTTCTCATTTCTACACAGCTGAAGAACTAATACAGCTCTTAAAGGTGATATATCATGCAAAATCGACTTTTTAATGGTTCTCTACCTGAAATATGTGTCCCTGGCATGTCTACAAACCCCCCGAAAATGAAAGAAATCCATTCTGCCCCTGTTCTGATTTCTACATCTTTCTGTAAATGTGTGCTGAAATGAGCCGTTTCAGTTTTCAGTGTTTTTCATACGTCACAACGCCATCCGGTCTGTAACGGAAGTCAGAGCTCAGAACTTGTTCAGCCCATAGACTGTATCAAATATAACTCAACTCCTCCTCCGTTTTTCATTACCTGCACACGTGTGTGCCAACAAGGAGCTTAGGAGGGAGGCATGCTAGTTGTAGGCTGTCTTAATAAACACAAAGGTTGGTTTTACTCCCCACGTCTGCAGATTTGAAGATCTAGTGGATGATTTTTATTTTTCATGGAAAAGTGCTAGCGCTAATTAGCATAGCCACATAGCTACATGTTCGTAGCTGTGGACCAAGGCACACGTCGACATACTGACAAATAAAACAACAAGAAACACAAAATCTGTGACCAATCGTTCAGAAAGGTCCTGCTGCAGGCGTCTCTCCATCAGGATCAGATTCTGGATCAAATTCAGAGGGTTGAAGTAACGCCGGTCTGTGAGCAGCCGTGTATATTCAGCCAACATGTAAACATTAGATCAACGTGCTGGACAGCTGAGGCCTCATCCACTTCCTGAGGGGGCATGGTCAGAGAGCTCATTCTCATTTAAAGGCACAGACACAGAAAACGGCCTGTTCTGAGCAGGGCTGAAAAAGAGGGGTTTACAGGCATACCAAAATCTCAAAGTGTTTTTTGAGCAATAAACTTTAAAGACATGTTTTGGGGACCTCTTAGACCAATATATTTTAATGAAAAAGAGCGTAATATGTCACCTTTAAATCTTGAAAAATAGATCATAGAACCTCTTCACTACAAAGCTCTCCATGTTGCACTCCACCAAATAATTTCAAGCATTTGGCGTGAATTTTCTGTTGGAACTGGACTCTCGCTAATATCACTCATCCTGTAACTTTGACCCTGAGCCATTACTCTGCAAATCCTCAGATGCTATCACCCTGTTGTCGCTGGTTCTCAGTGTTCAGGTCTGGAGGCAACATTCCTCACATTCTGCCTCGACCCTGGATCGCTGACCTGCCTTCACCCTCGACAGTAGCGTTCCAGAGTGGGTGACACCTTGTTTGATCCCCACACACTTCTTGCCTTTCTCCACTTCGCCCTCTCCTACGTGGACAGGAAGAGAGCTGACAGGTAAACATGTGAACTGGTCTGAGCCTGTCCAATGAGAGCCCAGGTTTCATTAACACAGAGCCCTTATTACCATTAATCATAGAGAGCAGAGAAGGGCAAGAGTGTGTGCAAAGGCCAGACATAAATTATCTCTGCAGTTGGAAGTTTGTTTGCATGAATCCTTAAAATTGATGAATTTGGCGTTTGGTTTCAGCTGTGGAAACAGAGAAGATTGCTGTTTTCTTGCTTCAGACGGACGACCGCTGATTTTAGTGCCTCCTCTGCAATTCAACCTCAGAACCACGTCAAGCACCATGACTAGAAATGAGATGTCTGCTGTGGCTGCAGCTGCTGCTTGCATCAGATTTTGATGACACGACGGATAAGACGATTTCAGAAGGTGCATGAACTTAAGTTTACAACAACCTACTTCTCTGCATAATTCTGAGCCTGAGATACTGAGCCTTCAGATTTTGAACACCAAACAGGCTGAACTTCCTCTTCATCACCACCTACCAAGTACTTGCTGACAAAACAGAGACCACACTAAATTCATATTATTTCTGTCTTTACTTTGTCTCAGACCGGTCAGCTAGGGAGACTCCCTGGAATTAGAGGTTCTGTACTTGAGATTCACAGTGGACAAGGATAATCAACTTCTGTGCTACTGAGTATTCACAGCCTCACGTTTCCACCCTGCAGCTCACTCTGAAAAGCATTGTTTAGGTTTATGTGCAAAATAGCAATTATTTATTTCCTCTTCATTTCATTCATTACGTCATTAGAAGGAACATTCAAAATTTGGCGGGGGGAGTTATTCTTTTTCTTAGAACAGTTTCTGACTGTGAAAAATATGAAAGAAGAATGAAAGATCAAGTTATCAGCCTTCTCCTTACAACACTGCACATCTGCAGGCCACATGAGTCTTCAGTACAACGTATCTGTCATCTGGATGGATCTGTAATCCATGCTGACATGAATTAAACACAATTAATTTATGCAAGACTTTAATGGCTTCATGTAAACCACATGTTATGACAGGTTGGACAGGACTGAGAATGCTTGAGGGAAATTTGGTGTCTTCTCTTTTACAGTAAATTGGTCTGGAACAATGTAACTAGAAGGAAACGCTGGCCCTTTAAATGGTTCTCGAAACATTGACCGTTGGGCTATCCCATCTTGATTATAGTTATTCCAGAAAACTGAGCAAAACCCAGTCATTTTTTATGTTGTCAAAGGCTTTGGAGCATCCTTTGAGATCATGAACATAGAATTGTCTTCAGCAGCTTCGCCTGTCTCTAATGAACCCTGTTTGGTTGGTATGTAAGATTTTTGGAGCATCTTTCTAAAGTGTATTTGGAATCAGGTGCACTAATGTTTTATAGTCGATGTGTAGGAAACTTAACGGCCTGTGGGAATCACTGTTTTGCTTCCTTTTACATGGTTTGGTTAAGGAAGTGGTATGATAGTTGCTATGTTGAGACTCCATTACTCCTGACACCACACCAATCATCCTTCCAATGCTGTAAATTTCATACATGACTTTTAAGGCCCCTATTTGGATTGTGATACATTTAATGATCCTCTGGGCTTTTGACAAAGCCTAAATCAGGTTAAGAGAACACCTGTCCAATACATCCTTTTAATAAATAAAAGGTATTTCCTATCCCATCTAGTCTTGAAACACTTAGGATTTCGAAAGAAGTGCTAGAAAATATTGCTGAGATGGACATCTGGACCAGCTTGGATGGAGTACGCAGAGGAGAATGGATGGACCAAATACCTGCAAAACTACTGACTCATTGGCCGGATTTCTACTTTGTGTTTATAGCTAATTACCAACGCTCAAAGCACCAACGTGGAAGAATAATTTTAAAAGGTCATATATTAGTGGTATAGCAATGACAATGAAACACAATTGTGCCTACTGGATGGATATTTTTTCAGGGGGTAGATCTGTGAGGGTCACAGTAAACTTGTAACTCATCATTAGCCTGTTTAAACAATTAACTTGGCTTGTGTGCTTCTGTAATCATGAACGTCTGGACTGCAGGATCGGACTCTAAAGGGGAAGTGCAGACTCAAAATCAGTCACTACATTCTGGCATTCCACACCAATCTGAGAGATGGGCTTTGTCAAACATACACACACACACACACACACACACAGTATAAACAGATAGAGAGAGGGGAGAAGGAGGGCCTGTTCTTGACAATACTAATATTAAAGCAATATGGAGTCACTCTTAAAGAGAGAATTTGATGAATGTGTGAATTTCAGTTTTTTTTTAAGAAATGAGAACATTGATTTCTTTCCCTGTGTGTGTGTGGTTCCATTGAAACTAAGTCTAAAAAAAGGACCAAAGTTGAAAGATGTTTGAAAATGATTCAAAAGTGAATTATTTTCTCATAGACTATTGAAGATGTTTATTTAAGTGTTTACGTTTAGACTATTTAGACCAGGGGTGTCAAACATACGGCCCGCGGGCCAAAACCTGCCCTCCAGAGGTTCCAATCCGGCCCCTGAAATGTCTTTGCAAAGTGAAAATTTTGCAGTTTTTCATTAAAAGTAACTGTTATTTCAGATTTGTCCTCTGAGGGTGGCTTACAATCATAGTGCTGATGGAGCGCACCTGAACGGCCCTCTGGGACTTTTTTTTCTCAAAGTGAGGAAAAAGAATATTTGCAGTTTGCATAATCCGGTGGGAATTCATAGAGTTTTTAGAGCACTTCATGATCCAATTTTTCATGAATCCATTTTTTTCATTAAAACAAAGGTTAATATGTTATGATTTAACTGAGAGAACTTGAGATCAATTCCAGCTGTACGTGGCCCCTGAACTGAAATGAGTTTGACACCCCTGATTTAGACAGTTTTAGGTGGTATCTCAAATATATATAGTGGCTAAAATGATTGTAGAAGGGAGTGGTGCATCAGTCAGGAATGAATATATCAATTGCACAAGCTGGATTTCAACTTGAACACCCTAAATAAACAATTCATTTAAGTTAAAAATAAAATTGTGTTTTTCTGGCGTGTTGACATCATTACTCTATCTTAGCTGGTTGTAAACCGATTGAAATTTGGTCTTAGATTTTGTCCTGTTTTCAATTACATGTCAACATTTAAGTCTTGGTCAGTACTCACTGGAATATACCAATTTCAAATGGACATGCATTCAGTTAGCTTAGCATAGCATAACAAATGGAAACAGCGGGAAACAGGTAGATTGGTGTTTACCTCATATAACACAAAGCTTGCTTATTGCAATATTATGTCTGGCCTGTTAAATAGTATGTAGAAAAGCCATGCAGGGATATTGCACAGGGCTGTTTCTAGACTGGGTTACATGCAGATGTTAAGAAAATACAGCATGCTAGAGCGGTCTGTTAAAACTACATCAATAAAGTGCCAGTTGTCCAGCGAAATAAGCCACGTCTTGTACGGGAAATATTTGTACAGGCACAATGGAGGCATGATATGCTCAGGTCTTAACTTCTTCAATGCAGTTTCCATGCAGGCGGCTGGAAATACACACTATCCCACCACAGAGGCCCTCGCTGCCTCATTCACTGCCTCCACCATGAAAGAGTCCATTTAAAGGCTCAGAGGCTGGACATGACCTGAGTTTACTGTCTAAGGTGCATTAGCCTTTCCCTGGTGCCCGAGCAGGGAATACACAGACCACGGGGACTGGATGAGGACTGTAGGACCCTGTTTGGAACTCTTTTAAACCTCTCAAAGGCTGTATATTTGCTTCCCTTAGCTCCAAGTGTGTATTACTTTGTTTTCTAAATAAGTCTCAGTAAGGCTCAGGACTAGAATCAGGATTCAGAACTGTAATCATCATGAATTATTCATATTTAGTTTATTCAAGTTTAATCTACTCTGTCAGCTCATGTACTTTAACACAGCCAGCTTTTTATCAGTGATCCCTCAACATGAAAACAAGCCTGTTTTTTGTGGCTAAAACGTCTTTGCAAATGAGGCTTGTACCAAGTGGAAAGTATTTCTGCTGATAACCTCAGGGAGGAGATGAAAAACTGGAGACGCCTGAGTAGATTTTGGAGTGTTGACCTTATTTCTAAGGCTGCCATTTTGAGCAGCCAGGTGGTAGACTGCACCAGGAGCCAAGTGCACCAGCTGGGACTACACCTGGGTATAACCTTACATCCGACCTGGAGCTGAAAGTTCACTTAAGCCCAGTTTTAGTTGCACCTTGGTGCATCTTTTACAACTCAAGATTGAATTTCGAAAATCGGACTAAGGTAATACAAAAACTGAGAAATGAACGGTCAAACATCTCAAAAGAAACACACAATGGTGGCTCAGCTGATCTACAGGATGATTAAGGAAAATGGTGTTAAGAGGAATCAACCCTTTGTCTACTCAAACATTGAGCTGATTAAAAAGTTTCGGCAAGTTCTGTTTGAATCAATTAAAGCACTCTCCCTTCAACTACAGCATATAGAGAAACACAGCTCTGCTTCAGCCCTGCAGGCATTGATTGGTCTCACGTTTTGCAAATGAGGCTTTCAGCCTTCAATCCAAATGTGTCCTTTAAATGCTGCTGTTTAACCACGGTTTGATTACGGACCTCCCAGACTTCCATTTTGATAACTTTTGTTTGTTGGTGTTGATGTTGTTCAGTTTTGTACTAAGGACATGTTTATTTTCTGTTAACAACTTGATGATGTTTTGTATCCGTCCTTAGGAGAGGACAGTGGATATGTGTGTGTTGGTTCGAAGGAGTCACTGCTTTTTGAGCGTTGCTGTGACCCAGCTGGTGCATGGAACTCCAGAGGGCTAACTGTAAACGAAAAGTAGCACCAGAAAGTACGTCCATGCTCAACTACAGTCCAAAAACACATTAGGATGAGTGATGATTACTAAAGATTTAATCCCAGTGAAGCTGCAATGACATCATATGACACTTACACGTGACCAGAAGACGTGACCACACAGATACGGGGGAGATAACCCTGATTGGACTCGTAAAGATGATGCACTTCTGTTAAATGTAGCTGTAACTGTTACATTAAAGATACACTGGAAAACATGGTGTTTCAACCTACCTGATACTTCTGCTGTGCAGGTCATATGAAGTGCTGCTTTGCTAGCATCTTTGAAACCCAAGCACAATCCTCAGGCCTAAAAAAATGACGACCACCTTTACTAACTAATTGACCTGCTGTAATACTTGTAATCACAATCACAATGCCTGATACAGTAACCAGTGTCTTTTTTAGTGTATTTTTTAACTAACACTCAAACTCAGAGTTTGTACATCTTCCTCAATGCTCAACAGTAGGTCACATAAGCCTGTAACTGTAACTCCTCCCTGTTCCCCCAGACACGAGACCAGAGCTGTCTTTGAGCATGTTTGCTCTAAAAAAACAATTTTTTCCACTCTATATTTATCATGCACCGCCATACAAACGAAGGATTAACAGTTTTCTCTTTGTTCCTGGCTGTCTTTGCTCATCAAGTGTTTGTGATGCAGCATTTCATACCCTTAAATACATTCTAAACCCTGTGATTAATCTGTAAATGACCAGATTACAAAACCTTTAATAGCTTAAAAAAGTGTATTATTGGTGAATAAAAGAGGATCTCATATTTGTTTAACCCTCCTGTTATGTTGCGGGTCAAATTGACCCTTTTAAAAGTCTATTTTAGGTGATATGTTCGTTCCAAACCAGCTAAATGCAGCATAAAAATCTGGGCAGCATGTGACAGAAGAGGTGTCGTGCTAATTTATCAACATCACTTAATAAAAATAAAAAGTTTCAAAATATTAAATAAAATAAACAGCTAAATGCAGCATAAAAATCTGGGCAGCATGTGACAGAAGAGGTGTCGTGCTAATTTATCAACATCACTTAATAAAAATAAAAAGTTTCAAAATATTAAATAAAATAAACACAAATCTAAGTCATGTAAAACTATTGTATTTATATTTAGGGCTTTCCCATGTACATTAAAAAAGTTTAAACATTAATTTAAATGAAAAATGAGTGAGTTCTCCTCATCGAACCATGATCTGAGAATTAAAGAACACCAATGGACTAAATCTTGATTTAAATAGTTAGTAACAGAGTTAAAAATTAGATTTAAAAAAATGTTTATTGTGATTTTTTGGGTTCTGACACTTTTGGATAATTGAATATGCCCCGGGTCAAAATGACCCAGGAACATTATTGCTGTTCCAGAGAAACGAACATAACAGGAGGGTTAACAATTTAACATCTAGAGGCTGCTGACCTCCAGGAAATGAACATTGACAGGGATAAAACAGTCTGTATGAGCTCCTCAGCTTAACAACTATGAATACAAACATCAGTGCTCATCCTGGTGACCACTCTGTAATTAATAATGTCTTGCTAACAGAATCAGAGGCCTATATAAGACTTCCATTACTTCAGCTGCAGCAACAGCCCTCCATCTATCTTTCTACAACCTAAAAACCTGAGCTTTTCAGTTATCATTCCTCTTCTAATCTCCACTGTCCTTCTCCTTTGGGTCCCTTCAAAACTTTTTATTAGACTGAAGTGTAAAAACAGAGCTGATATTCATATAAAGAAGATTGAGGGAAGTCAATGTCAACTTCCTCTAGTATGCCGAGCACAATCTGTTTCATTGAAATGGTCAAATCTTTAGACTATCTCTGCAGCCGTTTCGCCCTGACTGTTGCTTTCAGTCAAATCAACAGAAACGGAGTCAGTGCTCCATTACACTCTGCTTATTTCCCCTCTCTCTCTCTGCCACCACATACCCGATCAGCATCTCTCCCTCTCTTTCCCTCTCTCTCACTCTGATGCGTTACGTCGGAGGGAGGAAGGAGGATCGAGTGTCCACCGTTCCTCCCATCACCTGTGAAATTTCAGAGCCAGGCCACGGTGAAAGGGGGTATTGTGTCCCCCTGATGAGGAATGCCCTAGCGTCGCTCCTCAAAGAAAAGGCTTCATTTGGCAAGGAATTTGGAGGCATCTCGAGAAGTGTAGGGGAGATTTTCTCGGGGGTAGGGATGGAAAGCTGGAGGCTTTCATCAGACTGGACAGGAGCAGGACAGAGCTTTGCAAAGAAGGACAAAAATCTCTGATGCTCTGATATATCTGCAATCCACCCAACAGAAAATTATCAAGAAGGTGAACCCCTCCTTCTGTGACCAATTTACATCCATCAAAAGTTAACCTTTGGACTTTTAAGATGTTGAATTACAGGGAATTTTTTGACTAGTCTCAACACATATTACTTTAAGGTTCTGTTGACTGATGACAGTAAGTGTAATAAAACACCAGGGTGAAAGAGAGAAACTTAAAATACAGCTGTTCAACTGTCACCACTCTTCCAGCTCCAGCAGCTGTTTTCTATGAGTGGAGGCTGACACCTGCTGGTGACAAATAAACAACCACACAACCAATGAAAGCAACTCTTTGTTGCCAGTAGGCAGACACGTTGAATGGTTGTGAAAAGAGTGTATTATAAATCACATCTTTCTAACATGACTCTGACACTGTTATGGGTTTAATACAAAAAAATCTGTCTCTAAAAAGACATCTTGACTTTAAAATGCTGGGACTTCAAAACTACTTCTTGTAAGTGAGGCTGCCTCTGGCCTGTAAAAATGAGTCTGTCATACATCCTATATATTGTGGCAGAAGTAAGATATTAAAGCTTTTAGAGACCTTTATAAAGACGTCACTTTCATTACCTTTTCGGAAGTATCTTCTAATTTACTCTATCTGCATCCCATTTATTTATTTATTTATTTTCAAGTTAGACATTGTGCCTCCTCACTTTTTTCATGTTATCCTTCCCTCCCTTCTACCCAGCCATGGGATGACTTTTTGGTTTTGAAACCACACCAAAAATCTCTAATATCTAAGATTTATGGCAAGCTCATTAGCTTTGAAGATAACCTCTTAAAACTAAAAACGTTTGGGAACATGAGTTAGGGGTAAATTTGACTGACCAATGGTGGGATGGAGCGGCCCATGGCATACATTCAATAACCCCTTGTGCCAGGTTGCAGCTACAGTTCAGGGCCTTGCATAAGGTCCATCTAACCAAATCTAGATTATCTAAAATATATCCTAATGTTCCAGATGTTCAATGTGATAGATGTCAAGCTTCCTCATGTTACTTGAGCCACATGTTTTTTTTCTGTCCTAGACTACAGCAATTTTGGAATTATTTATTTTATGACCTGATCATAGAAAACTGAACAAATTAAAACATTGATAGCTAACATATTGAAATACTTGTTTTGATATTTTGCTGTACCACCTATGAAATTATGACAAACAATTGAATAGTTGAATTGATCAACATACCAAAAATGTAATGTTATGGTGAAACTGGACATAATGAATTAAAATAAAAACGCCAAGCATATTTAAGACTATAAGATATTGTTTCATACATGGTGTATGATCTTTGTAAAGGAAAATAATTACACATTAAATGTTATAGTTTTATTATACTGTCACAGTAGCTCACCTTCTCTCTGAGTGGAGTAATAGGGCTGGTTCTGAGGTGATGTAAGAGGGGATTTTTCTGAACCTGAAGATGCATCTGTTGGACCTGGAACCTGTCAGGCACAGGGAGACCTGATTACAGTTTTTAACCACTGAATAAACACTAAAATCAAAAGTATTACACAATTATCAAAACCTTACACTCAAGAAGTAATACATTGGCCCAGATCTGCACCACTATAAGCACAATGTCAGCCTCACAGTTTTTGCAAAACAATACACAGTGATTTGCAAAACACTAAACACACTTGTATACAGTACATTAGACACAGAAGTATATCATGATGTCATTTCCTTCAATTATAAAGCACTGTCAAATGACCACACCTTTGAGCCAATTGGTAAAACACAGCCATCTGGTGCGCAAACACATGATTGCTTAAGCACTATAAAAATGCAGCAGGTGAGTTCACCTGCAACTGGATACAGTATTTCATGTTTGTCTGATATTTGTTGATCTTACAGTGTTATGCACACTACTGTAGCAGCATGAAAACTGGGACATGTTTTGATGTGATTCTCCATGTTGACATGTTGACTGATTTTGGTTTATAGAGAGAAATAAATTATATTTTCAACAGTCTGCAGCATTGGTCTTGTGTAGTGTTTGGTAAATTTATTGTATATTTGCACTTTCTCTGTGTACTTCACTTACAGTACTCTTATCACTGAGAAGTAGAATTGCTAAAAGGGTTTTATGTTAGCAGCAGCAGTGTGTAGCTGGTTCAAACAGGATTAAGTCATATGAAATGTTTGTGTTTCATATGGTAACAAAAAAAGTTTTTTTTTATATAAATTAGTATTTAGTTATTACAAGAGTGTTTAATTTTGCAAAGGATCTGATGATCTGTTACTTGTGTGTGTGGTTCTGTGAATTGTGTTTAGTGTTTTGACAAAATAGTCCCTGTTTTCAAAATCGTGTTCAAGCAATCGAAAAGTCGCTAGCTATGTATGGAGGTAACTTCATAAGTTCAAAAGTTCGTTTGGCTCTTTAATTGATTTTTTTTCTTTCTAGAAGTATCAGGGGAGTGGGGGAAGTAGCCTCTTTCACAAATAGCCAAGCTACCTGGTTCATCTCAACCAATAACAGACTGCTCCCACCTTTCTTCAAAAAAATGTTTCCTGCTCTTTTCTCCTCTCCATCTTCTTCTCTCCATCGATAACAATTTTAAGCTAGCTTGTGCAGTTTGTGCGCTCAAAGTATGAGCAGGACTGAACAATTTAATTAAAATGAGGGGGGTAAAAGAAAAAGGTAAACACAAAGAAACCGTTGAAGATCATTGATTATACCACTTTATGAAAAGAGCACTTTGCTATTTTTAAAATGTATTTATTATTTAAAAGCACTATGCATATTAATTAACACTTCTGTAAATATGCCAGAGTTAGCCAAAAGGCTAGTTTACATCCGTAGTCCCTTGCCAGATGTTAAAAAGGCTCCCTAAAAAGATCAAGATTAAACAAAGATAAAAATAGAGTAAAATAAAATGAAAGTAAGAAGGTAGAGGAGAAACCAAAACACAAACAAACAAACAAACAAACAGAAAAGAGAAGAAAAGAAGATACAAAAAAATACATACATAAAAAAAGAAATAAATACATTTGTTAACTTTATCTAAATATTTATTTTAAATTAATTAAAATATAAAAATGTTTCTATAAAGCAATAAAAAGAGAACATTTCCTATTTCTAACAATTATTGTCAGAGAATAGAGATACGTACTCCGGTCCAGCAGGTGGCGCTGTCGTTGCTATTGCCTATCCGCCCGAAACTCCCGTAGAAGAAGAGACAAGGCGGAAGTGGGTCTGTTTACCGGCTGCTACAAGCAGGTATGCTATCAAAATGATCTCATTAGCTCTAAATTGTTCCCTTATTGTTCTACGAGTGCATTGTAGACGCAAGGCTTACATTTCTATAGTTAAGGGGTCAATAAAAATTGGCTTCAGAAAAGTGATGAAATGAAAATGTGGGGAATCGCTGCGCATTTAGCTGTGTTCATGTGCAAGCACACTGAGCATGCCTTAGCTGTAGTATGCCTCTTCATTGAAAGTTATGGTGGTTTAATAATGCTCAGCATTTCAGATATCTATACATTTGATGAAGTGTGACTTTAGAAAAAAAAAAAGCATTGGTTTAATGGTCGAACTGACGCGTATGATGAAAATACACCTCAGTGAATGTTGCTGACTGCTTACTGTCTTTACCTGTGGTTTCATTCTGCCTGAAGTCCAGCAGACGAACATGGAGAAAAACGAAGAGCAGCCCCAAACAAACGCCAGTAAAACGCTGATTGTCCGACACTTACCAGCCGAGCTCAGCCGAGAGGAGAAGGAGGACCTCCTGAAATATTTTGGAGCTGAGACAATCCGGGTCTTTTCAAACACAGGGCGTTTGGTAGGTTGTGACCTAATGAGACCTGGAGAGCTTTCACTTTTATATAGATAGCTAAATTTCTGGGAGTGATAATAGATGATAAACTGACTTGGAAACCACATACAGATTATATAAAGTGGAAAGTGTGTAGATGTGTTGGTGTTTTAGGCAGGGTCAAGGACAGTTTGGATTCTGCTTCTCTTCATATTTCGTACTGTTCACTTGTTCTTCCATGCTTTAGTTATTACTTGGAGGTATGGGCCATCACTTATGACTAATATTAAACCTGTTTATGTGTTACAGAAAAATTAGACTTATAAATAAGGTGAATGTTAGAGAACAGTTTGTTTATCAGCTCCTATTTGTTGAAATTTAAAGATCTAGTTAACTTCAAAACATTATTATTTATGTTTAAAGCCAGAAACAGATTATTAACTGCAAACTTACAGAGGTTGTTTGTGTTTACATCTCATTAGGAGGCTCATAGACGGAAATTTAATTTCAAAAGTCCATACGTGCACAGTACATTAAAGCAAATGTGATTCGTTTTTTTAGAGTTAAACTTTGGAATTCTCTGGATGATGATATAAAAGGTTGCTCTAATATTTTACAGTTTAAAAGAATGTTAAAAGGTAAAGTAATGAGGAACTACAAACTCATTCAGTAAATCTGTATTTGATTGTTTCAATGTTTATTGTTAAATCTGATGATTGGTGAAAAGAGAAGGTGAATACCGATGGGTTAGCCGTCTAGTTTAGTGGTAGGTTATGTTGTGATTAAGGGGAGGGGCAGGTATTATAAGTTTTTCTTCTTCCTGCTCCAGTTTGTTCATGGACAGTGTATGCTCTATATTGTGAAGATGTGTATTGATTATGTTGTGTTGTCAAACACTGAAGTGAGCGAATAAAATTCTCATGAATGAATGAATTGATATATAAATATTTGTGCTGCTGTCCATTCTGAACTGGCTTTTTTTGTCTCCTTAGAAACATGCAGCCTTTGCAACCTTTAAAAGTGAGAAGTCTGCATCAAAGGTGAGTAGCTTGTGTAGTGTGTGTGTGATAATGACCCAATAATGCACAAATACATTAGCAGAGCATCATTTAAGTCCTGGAAGTTGTGAGATGGGGCATCCATGGATCAGACTTGGTTGTCCAGCACATCCCACAGATGCTGGATTGGATTAAGGTTGCCTTGTCTCTCAGTTTTACTGGTTTTCCTTCCTTTGACCACATTAATAGGTACTACGAACCCCTGCAGACTGGGAAAACCCAACAAGAGCTTCAGTTTTTTCAGATGCTCTGACCCAGCTGTCTAACCATCACAGTTAATCCTTGTCCAAGTCGCTCTCATTCTTATGCTTTGACCAGTTTTCCCACTTCAACTCGTTAACTTCAAGGACTAATTGTTCACATTACATATCCCACGCACTAACAGGTGCCACTTGAAATAGATTATCAGTGATTTTTGCTTCACCTGTGAGTGGTCATAATGCTATGGTTGATTGATGTACAGACCTAACATGGTTTTGTCTTAATCTGTCCTGTATCATTTTAACACCTTTATTGTGTTTTTCAGGCTCTCGACAGGCTTCATCAGTTAGAGGTTCTTGATCGTACTCTTGTTGTGGAGTTTGCGAAAGGTCAGGATCATGTGACAGTATTAAAGGATCCACCAGTGTCAAAAAAGTAAGTAATGTATGAGCCATTTATTATGTTCAGATTCAGCTGTCTTTACCTCCAAACTGGGGGTTGTAAAGGCAGGGGCTGGTCACAGGATACATTCATTCTCAACAGTAGTCGCAGATGCTGTCAACAAATGTAAATGAGAATTTGTTATCAATTGAATTACCTGGTAAAATTAAGGTTAAATAAATAAATAGATAATAGAAAGGAGGCAAACAGTATTTAACCTTACTGTGACACATTTTCTTTTCACTTTGTGTTGAGACTTATTGGAGGTGACAGATGCTACTGTTTGAATAAAGTATAAAATAAATGCATTATAATAAAAATGGTATTGGTACAGAGAGGATTTAGTTTTATTTCTAAGTGCATGTACAATCAACTAAGCTCCACTTGTAGCCAGAAGAAGCCAAATTGTCAGACTACATAATCTCAAGAAACCTGAACATACAGTATGAGCCACACTTGTTATCTGCAAAGTGTAGTTACCTTAAATTGTACTATTGCTTTAAGTTGTATGGGCTGTCATCACAACATAAACAGAGGCAGGGATTGGTGTTTGATGTGTGCAGAGGATTATTTTTTAAGGCCCAGATAAGTGGTGTTTCCTCAGGGGTCTTGCACACAGCAATTTGATTTATAGTTGAATCCTTGCTGTAACATGTTGACTTTCCTTTTTTTTTACAGTGGAAAAAGTGTTGGCGTAGAGCAGAAGAAACCAGAGACCAAGCTGCCAAATATTCCTCTTATAGAGACCGGCGTCGCTCCAAGTCTTGGGTAAGTGTTGAGTGGATTTTGATAGCTTTGACGTGGAAGTTTCAATTGTACTGGGAAGTGTCTGGTTTAATGTATTGTTTGTTTCTTCTTATGTTATGCCAATGAATCCGTTTCTTTAAATCATAAATAAATTATCTATGTAATATGACTTTTACAACATAATATTACTTCAGTAATGAAACAATGTAGTTGAGTTAAAATGTTTGATCCTGGAGTGACCTCGTTGATGCGTGTTTGCAGCAGGTTGCAGCCAAAATTAAAAGCTGCTGTGTTTTAGTTGTTGCAGAGCGGGTTGCGATTAAAACAGTAAATTTTGATTATTTCCAAATGCTGCAATGTGAATACTGCCCCTAACAGTGAAAACAACAACATAAAACACCTAACTTACAATGACGTACAACTCATAAACCCTTTCCCTGGGCACTGGTGGAGTAGCAGTCTTAAGGCCAAATTCCACCAGATCCGTCTCCGATCAGTCACAGCACTGGATCGGATAGTTTTCTATTCTAGTCAATCTGTTAACCCCCACTGGATCCGCTCCGTTGCATTCCGGCTGCATCTCTGACCCGGCAGGTCAGGAGGCAACGGATCCGATTTGCAAGACTTCAATTTTTGCCGGATGCCGGAGCACAACGCATCAGTTCAGCAGAGAGCAGATGGAGCAGGACAGGAAGTCAGGCACCAAAACAAAATTAAAACAACCAGTTTTTAACTTGACCAAGGCAACAAAATGTCATTTAGAGCGGAGGCAGGCCTGGAGTCAACAGGTCAGAGGTTGTCAGATGCTGATAAAGACAACATGGGCAAGACCTTGGTTACATGACTCCAGCCGTTCGTTGGTCCTGCTCCTGCTGTGCTGTGTTCTGAAAATGCAACTGGTGGGTGTTGACGGACGAGAGAGCACAGAGCCGGACTGCAGCGTATCGGAGACGGACCAGATACGGATCTGGTGGAAGTCCCATGTTAGCGTGCCCCATGTCACAGAGGTCGCTGATTCGACTCCCAACCTCAATCATTTTGTTGCATGACTTCCCCCACTCTTATCGCCACATTTCATGTCTCTCTTGAGTGTGTATACAGCAGGGGAATGTCTGTGTTGCATTTGTTCTAACCCTGTTCTGTAGGGCTGTGTACACAAACAGTAACATATGCTATATAATCATACACTACAGTATGACACACGCTCTCAAACCTAGTCAAAGTGTTGCTGTACGGAGGCTTTCTGCAGGCTGACAGCAAACCTGGAAGAGAACCTGAGAGCAGCAGTCAGAGCTGTCAGCACTCTTGTGTCCAATTAGACGGTCGGGCCTTTTGTTGAGCACTGACAGGCCGTCTGTACTGCCAGTTGTTGGGACCAGGTGTTTTTCTGATACCTCTCCCTCCAATACTGACAGTCTGTCCTGTCTGCAACGTTCTCCAGCTCCTGATATGAAACACTTTGCTACAAGACTGCTTCAAGGAATGGCAGACATACTTCACGTTTACTCTCACCTGTTGAGGCAAAGTTTGACATAGTTCTGTTAATGCTAATTTGACTATTACTTAATGTTATATGGAAAAACTGAGAGTTTGGTTGAACAGTTACGGATCAGGTACGTTAAGGAGGACAAATTGCATCATGATATGTGAGGCCATAGACATAAAGGGTAGACGCCCTTTTTATTTTCATCTTCTCGAGTTTACAGCCCAGTTGGCAGATTGAGAGCCAACTGAAACCTCAAATACCGTGAATAACATAGGAGTTGACTGGTGGAGGGGTTATAGACATTCTGTCGGTTGCTCTGCATTGCGTTGCAAAATGCATTCTCATCAAGCGTCAACCTCCAGTCTAAAAATATTCAGTCCAGTGTGGAAGTACTAAAAACTGCAGTTCATCAAGGATCTGCTTGAGGCTGGCTCCAGAAGTACAGGAAACCACATACACACCAATTCAAAAAGACAATCTTTACAGCAGAAATAAACATGTTTACAGCCTGGTACAAAAGACGAGTGTAATCTGGATAGCTAATCCAATGAGAGGCACAGCTGACTTGATTGACAGGCGGGAACACTGTAGCTGTTGGCTAGGAGGCTCAAAGCCCGCCTCAGTCTTTACGTCACACTGGCTCGACAGCAGCAATATGGCTTCCGACGACGATTGGCCTCAAAACAGCGCTTCAGAAACAGATCGGTGACGTCACGGATACTACGTCCATATTTTATACAGTCTATAATTCTCATTGAATTTGACTGGTCTCTATAATCTAACTTGCTGTCTTTTTGGCTCAGGAAAAACCTGATTTCTAAAGTAACATCGCATTTAAATTCTTGAATATTCTTGTGTTAGTTTTATACATTTTTGATTCTTTAATTCCCTTTTAAACGTTGTGTTATGTTTGTATTAACATGTTAGTTTAAGCATATAGAAAGAAGTGTTCTCAGTTACTACCTTATCAGATAGTTACATAGTTAAAGCTGTTTCAAAGTTTCTATATTGAACTAATTCATCTTTGACTAATACTTCTCGTTCCCGGCAGGACTGGCTGCAAACAGATTTCTTTGTCATGTAGGCGGGAGGCAGTTCAGACAACACACACTGGCTGTCCCTCCACTTTCAGTCTGTGTTTATTATGCTGAGTAGATTAAGATTTGTCTCTCATGCCATGCCATGCCGAGCCATGGCTTATAAAAGTTATTATCACATGAGGGAAAGCCTTAGTGCTGACAAGGCGAGCTGCCTTCTATTTCCCTTAATAACTGGACCTCACATTTCGTTGGCTGGTTACTGGGCATCTAAAGAATATCCTCTGCAGCTGACGCACAATGGCTGAGCCGCTCATTAACGTGTCTCTGTCACTTGGACATATGTGGGGTGTTGTTAAGTAAAGGTTATAATGTGTTAAAGGCAGCGAGTTGCAGCTGCAGACTTTCCCTTTTAAGTAATTTAGTCTTTTCCTCTCCCTCTCCCTCCCACAGGCTGAAATTTCAATCCAATCCCACTCTGAAATATTTATACCCTCCTCCTTCTAATGGCGTCCTGACAAATATAACACATGCTCTCATCAGTGTGCCAAAGTTTTATGTTCAAGTGAGTAAATCCTGCTTTTTTTCTCCTTTCTTATTTTTCCTACAGTACCTGCATGTCTGATGTGTTTCATTTCACACTGTCCCTGCACTTATTCTGCTTTTTTTTGTGCAGATATGCAAATGTGCCAGCATCTCTAGCGCTCAGATCCATGTTGTAAAATGGAAATATGATTCTGGAATAAGTGTCCCAGAGGTTTTTGAACTGCATCCAACCTCTTAAAGATCAAACAGCAAACATTTGCCTTTTAAATTTCAATTTGGGGAGCAAGTATTAATAATAAACCATAAGTGGGAGGAATGAGTTATGGGTTTAACATTTCCCTGGGAGCTGTGCTGTGCCGTTCTGCCTGGATGTTCAGCGCTGCTGCTCCCAGCGTTGGCGTCTTGGTGGTGCTGGTGTGTCGCAGAGAGCCTGTTTGCATGCTCAGCCTCACTGCTGGTATCTCACTTCAGCCTCAATCTCACCTTGATCCTTGTATTTTAAATGAAAATGCAAAAGCCTCGCAATCTGTTTTACATATGGAGCCGGAGTTACAGGCTGCCTGTTTGAGAAGAGCAGTTTATTTATACGACCTGCTCCCACACAGCTCCTCCTGTGAATCTGTAGATGCAACCCTCGCCGTTCTTATACTCGTATCTTCTTTTCGACAGGTGCTGCATCTGATGAACAAGATGAATTTACCGTGTCCGTTTGGCCAAGTCACTGCCAGACCCCCCATGGTGAGCCCCCTTACCAGACTGATTCATTTTTAGATGGTTTATCTGTTTATTTTGAGGGTTATTGTGGTAGATTTTGTTTCTTTGCAGTTATCATAGTCCAGATTTAACGAAAAACTTTCTTAAAACATAAATTGCATGTATAAGGTAAATGATCACGAGGTAAAATCACTGGGAGGTTTTCAGCTGTGTGGAAAAAAATCAGCTGTTGCTAGTTTTAAAAATTCATCTTACTCTTCAACAAACAAGTCCATCACTGTTGGGATCCTTTTGTGATGTCTCTAAACACCAGATTGTAGCAAATCCTAATTGATTGAATTGAATTGAATTAAATTTTGTGTCAGACATTTTAAAACAATATCTATTATCTGACCGTTCGCCAACATTCAATGCGAAAAGTGCTAAAAACTGCAGTTCCTTGTGTCTCCACTTGAGGCTGGCCATAATGTCCCATATTGAAATCAATCAATCAATCTTTATTTACATAGCGCCAAATCACAACAAACGTTATCTCAAGAATTTTTTACAAACAGAGCAGCTCTAGACCATACTCTATGTTTCGATTATTAACAAAGACCCAACATCAGGACAAGATAAGACCCAGTCCCATCTTACAATCAGGACTCTGATCTCATCATGAGCAGAGCCCTTTACAGCATTTAGCAAGTTAAGGTGCATTTCGACCAAGAGTTCCGGGGGCCTTTTAGCCTCCAGAAGTACTTTCTCCAGAACTAAAAGGTTCCTGTGCCCCCATTGTTGTCTGTGTCTCGGGTAGATTGTGCAAATCAGGCCAGTGACGTATGGAGAAAAAAAATTATATTAAATAATATTTTAAAATCTTGATAAGAAACTAAACTAGTATGCATTCCCAGGAACTCCCTCTGTGGTTCAACAACTGTGAAAACTCCACAAAGACCGTTACGTTCAATCAAAAGTCCCAGGACCTTTGAAAAGTACTACCCCCCCCAAGCAGGGGCTTTTCAGGGGGGAGATTATCTACCTCTGAACTAAATTTAGACCCTGGTTCCTCCGGTCGAAACGCACGTAGTTCAGGGGTAAAGTCCCTAGTTCAGGGGTAAAGTTAATTTAACAGACAGAAACTTTGAGCAGAACCAGACTCGTGTTAGAAAGCCACCTGCCTTGACCAAGTTGGGGTTGGAAAGAGGGACAGAGGAGATTAAGAGAGAGAAAGAGGTGAAATGTCTTACTTCATAGCAGAGACTGACGTGGTTACAGCCTGGCACAAAAAACAGTAATTTCGGCTCCTCATTTCTTTTTTCATAAACACTGTAGAGGAGGAATTATTTTTAGAACACCTCTGTTTTGATAATATCAAGGCTAGGAGGTATACTTAAATTTGCATAATTAGGGCATAGCTTGACTGACAGGTGGGTGTGTTGTAGTTGTTTGCAAGGAGTCTAAAAGGGACTGCCGTCATTGGGCTTCAAAACGCCTCTTCAAAAACCAGTGGGTGACAATATAGATTTATACAGGACATGTAGTTGACCTATGTTTCAAAATTACCAAACTGTTGTGACAAAAGATGTTGTTATGATGAGGTGGGTACTTAAACATGCAGGAGAAAACGTGTTATGTACAGAAGAGAAATGCAAGTGTTGAGGTTAACCAGCTCCATCAGTGATCAGCAGCTTATTGATTACATTTTTGGTTCATTACCTCAAACAGCTCTCCTGTGCACCTGGAAAAATGTAGCTACAACCTTTCCTTTACCTCATCGCTTACTGGAATTATGTAGTGCAGATTTTTAGCTGAGGTTTAGATATTGATACTAAATCTAAGTTGTTTTTATCTACAGAGCATGATTTACTAAATCAGCACCTCTATTTCAAGTATTTCCAAATTGTGTTTGTTTAAAAAGTCCCAAAATGTGGTTGTTCAGCTCCTTTAAAAAAAATGTATACTATTTTTTAGTTTTGGGTACAATTCAATATCAATCTTTGCCTTTTCACTGACAAACAAAGCAATTTGGAGACATTGCTTTCAGCTCCTGGAAATTTGAATGAGATTGTTCTTCACTTTTTGTTATTGCACCAACCAAATAATTCAAGAAAGATAAAGTAAAGATCAGATTAATGGCCACTCTGGAAAAAGATGCCCCTCCAAAAACAAGAACAAAATTATATATCAAGGTACTTTACCTTGAAATAAGCAAAAAAATCGGCCGATAGAACAAGTGAAAATTTGCTTCGTAAGATTTCTTAAAATAAGACGTAATATTTTATATAAACTGTGATCTTAAAATTAGCAGGAAAAACTTATTTTCAGCAATATTTGACCAGTATTTTAAAGCTTAGTGTCTCAGAATAAGTCAGGAATGCTAACAATTAGTATTTTTTCACTCAAAAAAAAGATTTTTCCACTAATACATTTCATGTCAACTTCTTAATTTGAGATATATTCACCTTAATTTGAGTTGTATTATAGCAGCACTTCTCTAGGTTTAAGACCATCTTGTACTTGAAATAAGATTACAAAGTTTAATTTGAGCATTTTGAGATATAATGTCTTCTCATAGTGAGCTGGATATACTAATATTCAGTCATGTTGTATTTAGGATAAGCCAGCTATGCTCAAAAGTTGGTGTTTCATTGTGTGCATGTAGTTTGAGGATGTATATTTTTATCTGATTTAGAAGAAACAGTGCCTGAAAACTGTAACCCACCCTTAAAAACAACTACTTTTCTTTCTTTATTTTATCAATGGAGCTGTTTTCTGATAGATTCTCCAAAAAAAAAGTGTTAAATCAAGATTATCCGTCTTCTACAAATAAGATCTCAGCTTGAAAAATGTATGAAATGTGAAATAAACCTTGTTTCTTTTAAATTACAACTCAAAACAAGATCATTTCAAGATTGTTTGACTTAACAAGATATTTAAGATGCATTTTCTTAAAACAAGTCCCTCTATCTTGCTCAAATGTTACTTGTTAGGTAAATTTATCTTAAATCAAGTGATAAGACATTTTAACTAAAAATGAGACAATTTCACTTGGTAAGATTTTGAGTTTTTGCAGTGCAGACACAGCCCTAAAGCCTCCTCAAGTCAGTTGTATTTTATTTTGTATGTGTGGATTGAAACATGTATTGAATGATTTAATGAAAGGCTGCTGTCAGTAATCTCTGCTCTTGACAGTAAACATGTGGTCAGGTACAGTTTGATTCTTTGCACGTACCCCAGCAGAGACGACTCCTCAGTGAAATCAGTGATATTTACTCGGAGGTGTTTGCAATCAAAGCTGCCTTGTTTATCTGCAGTATGAGTTCCTGCCTCCTGCCCCACCCATCCCCATGCCTCCCCCCTTCCCTCCAGACCTCCCCCCGCCGCCTCAAGAGGAGATGGAGGTGTCCAGTGGAGAAGAATCAGAATATGAGAGTGAGGACGATGAAGACAAGGAGAGGTGAGAAGATTATGTCTGCTTTAAGGTTTAACAGTTTTGTGTTTTTATAAGTCTTACTTTCATTTCCTTCTAGTTTTAGTGTTTGTTTAATAAGAGGATGATAAAGAGAAAGTATCCTTTCTTACCAAAGCAAACTATATAGACCCCGAAAGGCTGGAAAAAATATTGTGCAATAAAAACTGAAAACATCATTCCATATAAAAATGTTATTCCAAGACAGCCAGCCAGTGTGCTTGTTTCATTCTGTGTATTGCCTGTGTTGTATATGATGCTTGTAGAGACTTCAAAAAAGGAAAATTAAGATTTTCTAGTCCAGTCTATATGGATTAAAGTTACAAAGAGGAAAGATAAAGACATTTTCCTATGGTTTCATGTTATCTAAGTTAGTACTGTAAACACACATTTCAGTTTAAGCAATGGTTTCTTTGTAAAGCCTTATTGTTACTTCAATTTCAAGTAGAACGTAAATATTTTAAACCTTCCAGTTTCGTCTTCTTCTCAGTTTTTGGGAATGATAATTTTGGTCTGAAGAATATCTTTTGAAAATATTGACTCAAGCTAGTGATTTCTTATTTTAAAAATACGTGTGATGTTTCTAGGGATACAGGTGATTTGAAGGGAGACGTCTTTAAACCCTGATTCTTTGCTAAGGTCGACATTTTCCACCTTTATTCTCTGTGCTTGCTTTATTTTAGGATTGTTCGTCTGATGGGTCTGGTCAACCAAGCGTGCAAGAGACCCCTGAGACCAAAAACATCTTCAAAGAGAAAGAAACCCAAGATCAAGGATCTACTCTACGCTCCCAAAGCAGACTCTCAAAGGTACACCAAGCCACTCATGCATGTCACAGTCCTCACGCACCAGACAGTAATCACAGGCAGCTAAAAAAAGAAAGACAAAAAACCTCCAGACAATACGTCGTCCTCATAAACACAGCCTGGTGTGGATCAGAGACTTATTGTCTCAGCAGCACGCACGCACACGCTCCCTTAATGACTGACCACAAACTCTGTAAACCATAAATACACACACACCTGAGTGTTTCCTGGCTGCATGATAGCGGACTGGGAAATATCTGTGGTTGACCAGAACACGATGTCCAGCCCTTGAGCCTCTCAGTGTCAGCTTTATTGCGGGTTCGCTTTAGAGGCTGCAGTAGTGATTGTGTGTCTGTCCTCAGTGCTCCGGTGCTGCAGCCCTCCGACGTGTTCGAGCAGCCCCTCCCCGCCGGGCCAAAGAAAATTGAATTCCATATTTCGGGTCCTGAGGTGGCAGCCATAGTGGAAGGAAGTGGGCCAGGTCAGCCTGATGGGGAAGGCAGAGGTAAAGGCTATGACTCCACATTTATACCTTACATATCCTGCACCTTTGTAAAGATCTTTATTAGTTAGTACTGTTGTCTTATTTACCTTTTGATTGTTCTAATCTATTACGATTGTGACCAAACCAAAGGTGATGTCTGTGAGGTTCCTGCATTGCCTGACCAACACTCCCATACCCCAAAATATTCAACTCTTCTACATTTCTACCTTTCAAATCCTGTCCTTCACCTTTATTTAAGATTTCCATTGCTAAGATTTATTTTGGTTCATTTTTGTTGTTGAATTTAGTAATTTTTTACAGCATATGGTCCATCAAGAGTTCCCAGAAACCAGGGTGATATGTTTTAAGTAATAAATTATGAGTCATAAAGACAGAGAAGTTTGACTCAGTGAATATTTGACTTCCTCTTAAATAATTGTTTCCTGATTAATGATTAGCAGTACTTTATATTGGTCGATATTTATTTTTCCATAGTAAATTTGAATAGAAAAAGTCAAACTTGGGGCGCTGGTGGCCTAGCGGTCTAAGCGCCCCACATACATAAGCTACAGTCCTCGTCGCAGGGGCCACCGGTTCGATTCCTTTCTCTCTTCAGCTGTCCTAACAAATAAAGGCATAAAGACTTAAAAAAGAAAAAGTTAAACTTGTGGCTGCAGTTTGTCCTAGGGGCTTGGTTGTTCACCCCATGTACGAAGACTTTGGCCCTTGAGTGGGCAGCCCGGGTTTGGTCCAACCTTTAGCCCCTTTCGAGCATGTCACTCCCCTCTCTCTGTCCTGGTTTCCTGCTCAAGCCACTGTCCTGCCCACTCTGAGTAAAAGCATAAAAGCAGCCAGAAATATAACTTTGCAAGAAAAACGTTTGATATGACAAAACCACATTTTTTTGTATATGTTATACATATATATATATATATATATATATATATATATATATATATATATATATATATATATATATATATGTATATGTTATTCAAAAAGCTCTCAAATGTTTAATTCAAAATAAGACTCATCCAAAAGCTAAACAAAAGAAACAGAAAATTGTGAAATATTTCATCTCACAAAAAGAAAAACGAAACAAAACTTATGATCATCCACAAAATGATTAGTTTAAACCAGGGGTTCTCAAACTTTTCAGCCCGTGACCCCCACAGTATAGGTGCCAAAGACTCGGTCCCTCAAAGTGATAAAAAGTTGCTTCATACTTCATTTAGCTGGTCTGCAGAAAATTAGCCTGCATGCACATCGCTGTGTTTCCTGCTGCTACTGATACTTTTTTTAAATTAACTGTTAACCCTAATTTAACTAACCCTAACCTCTGGAGTCATTGGGTAACAAAGAGAGGCAGAAAACAAATGGCATTTTTTACTATTTAAAATGTAACTGCTTTTGTTGTCTATATATTTTAAATGATGGGTAAAATATACAATTTTTGTTTACCTAAAAAAAAACATTTCAGAAGTCATCTTGTGACCCCCTATTAGTGTCTTGCGACCCCCAGGGGGTCCCAACCCCACTGGTCTAAACTGCAATATGGTGAAACGTTTAAAAAATAAAAATATAGGCTACACAATCAATCAATCAATCTTTATTTAATAGCGGCAAATCACAACAAACGTTATCTCAAGACACTTTTATAAAAATAGGAGGTCTAGACCACTCTGTCAAATTATGAATAGAGACCCACCTTCAGGACAGGATAGGACTCAGTCTGACCCCACCTTAATCCATCATGAGCATTGCACATCGCAATATTTAGCTAGTTACAGTGGCGAGGAAAAACTTCCTCTTAACAGGCAGAAACCTCGAGCAGAACCAGACTCATGTTAGACAGCCATCATGCCTCGACCGAGTTGGGTCTTGAAAGAGGGATAGAGGAGAGTAAGAGAGAGGTGATAGACACAACATGATGACTGATTAATTGATTGATTTAGAGCTTAGTGATTTATAATTTCTAAAGCAGCTCTTCAAGGCATACAAATCTTGGAATTTGTCCTCTGATAATGAGTAAAATTTTGTGTAGGTCCCCCTACACTCATTTTCTCAGTTGTGACATTATATGTGCCAGTGAAGGTTTAATATCAATGCATCTCTTGCTCTTTTGAATGTCAGAGAATGTTACAAGGTAGTACCTTCAGATTTCCTGGTTTGTCCATCCAGCACAACTTTTAAAAATGATTGATTCCAACACAAAAATGCACACCTGTGTATTTATTATTATTATTATTATTATTATTATTATTATTATTATTATTATTATTATTATTATTATTATTATTATTTATAGTGTTTGAAATCAACAAATAATGGAATTTGGGTCTGAAAGGATCTGTGAAATGTTTATGACATTAACACAGGGGTCGATTGATCTTCCTTCGAGTGACTAATGGCTGCTTCCTTTTTTGTTCCACCTTAAATCAAGATCAATAACCAATGCTTCCCCACATTTATCCTCTAATGATTCTGTGCATCAAGGGTAGGAAAGCGATGCAAATTAAAACAAAAAACGTCTTCTATATAAAGCAGTTCAAAACAAATTAGGCTGATGCTATGGTCTGCATGTAAATGGAAACATCTGAATGAAAGTCCTCTCTCTTCATGAGTAGGAGAGGCACTGTTTGCATCATGTTTATCATAACGGTGGAGAAAAAGCTAGTTTGATGCTCATGTTGACATCATTTAAATGTGTATGGCAGAAGTCAGAGCCAAGTGTTACACAGCGGTATATCACAGCAGAAGCTGGCACAGAAAAGGTTCTACTACTATCTGTGTGAGGAAATGTCATTGGGGGCAGAGTCTGTGTTACTTGTCATCTGTGCACTTCCCTGTTTTCCTTATCTCACCTCTCTCTAGCTACAACTTCACTACCTGGCGAGCTCCCGAGGAGTAAAATAGATCTCAAAGTCAAACACAAAAGATTTCCTAAAGGCAGCAGAAAGATAAACTATGACAGGTGGCTTTTTGGATTAGTCTTGTCTTGCTGAAGAAGGGGAGGGAGGGAAGGAGGGAGGGAGGGGGCCGTGTGATCCGATAAACAAGCCATTTAAATGAAAAGGGGGAGGTGGGGGACAGATAAGGGGGAGGATAATTTTGAAAGCAGTGATCTAGTTCTCCACAAGAGTGTATCAGAAAAGCTCCCCAACACTTCACGCTACACTGCGTGCACACACACACACCTTTTGTGGATGACAAGCTTTTCTTCCTCCTTGGATTTGTACAGGCTCACTGCTCTTGGTAATTCCATCTAAAGCATGTGTGTGAGTGTGTGTATGCATGCACTCTCTTCAAAAGTCTGCCAGAGTTCTTCCTCCCACTACCTTTATAACACATGTTCCTCAAACAGGACAGGGTTTTGATTTGAGTACAGTTCTGTATTTAACACAGACTGAGCGTGCTTACACCTCGTCTTCTGTTAATCGTCAGGCAACCACTTCTCTCTTAAAGAAGAATCCAATATTTTCAAACCATGACCCTGTTTCTTTTTGATACTCATGTGTCCAAATTGCTCTACATCTAAGAAGTTTTGAGAGTGCTCCAGAAGATTGCTTCAGCTAGCACAGACTGCACTCACAGGGGGATCCTGGTCCCCTCTGCCCCTTTGTTGTGAAACTGAGGCTGAACCGGAATGGAAGCAACACTGTGCACCGCTACAAATGAGATCAATTTTACCACATAATTTAGCTCATTTCAGGAAAATCTGCTCCTATTACCACTGTTGGTGTAAGTGTTTGCTAAATATGGAAATGTTTCAGTACTTTGAGCACTATTTTCAACCGCATCACATACACGTTCCTCCGCCTGCAGCACACTGATCAGCTGTACAGCATGCAGCCACTTTGCGCGTCATCCTCTGGGTCAAGTATCTGTAGTGACTTTAAGCCAAAATCAATGTTGCCACTTCTGAAGGATGTGATGTTTCTGACTCCTGCTATCTAAAACTGGCTAACTTGCATGTATTCTAAAAATGAAAGTGAGGCTGATAAAAATGAAACAAACTAAGGTTTTTTTTCCAAAATAATAATAATAATAATTTTATTGGTAGAGCACTTTTCAAAAACCGAGTTACAAAGTGCTTTACATGGGCAGCAAAATAAAACAGGCAGATAATAAAAACACACAAGTCAAGGTAAAGAGATAAAACCTATTTTAAAAGACATAAAATTCCCCTAAAATAACTCTAAAGGAATACAATTATTTTTAAATATATATCTTAATACAGTTAAAATAAAATAAAGCCAAATAAAATTCAGATAAAATCCGGGAAGGCTCTGCGATAAAAGTATGTTTTAAGAAAGGAATTTAAAAGAGCTCCCTGAATCAGCAGACCTGATCCCCTCAGGCAGATGGTTCCAGTGTCAGACCCCTCACTGTGAACACTCTGTCCCCTTTAGTTTTCATTTTTTCTTTATTTGGAATGCACAGTAAACCTCTACCCGAGGATCTCAGTGCACTTTCGGCTCGTGGGTATTAAAAGGTCTGCTATATAGCTCAGAGCAAGACCATGTAGAGCTTTAAAAGTAATCAGTAAAATCTTAAAATCAATTCTAAAACATACTTCTCAAATCTTTATAAACCTGTTTACTAAAGCAAGAAACTTCTGCTAGCCTAAAAAAGTACAGAACTATGAAAAATTATGGCCAGAAAATCTGTTGCCCTCATTTCAACACACATGCTAAGATGCTAATTTACTCTAATTAGGTGCACTAGACAGCAGCACCAATTAACGACAGTAGGCCAATTAAAGGCACAGATATTCTGACCAGTGAGATGAACATAGAAAGACATTAAATTGAGAATGTAAAGTATTTAAAGGAATTCTAATCAAAAGTTATGACTGAGGCTCTTATTTCTGCAAAATGATATAAAGAAGGCAAAAAGACTTGAATTACTCCATGGCTCTAACAATATCTCAACACAATAAAATACCTCTCTGTATTTTATACTGGTGTATTAGTCGTATGGGTCACTTATACACTGTATGTTGCGGTAATCAGATGGCACATTCTACTCAGCTTAAAGCTGCTGTTGGTAGTCACAGAGTAAACATCTGTTCAGAGAGAGGGACTTCGAATGTCAACACTATCCCTCCCAAGCAGATTTCCTCTTATCCCCCAACACAGATCTGTAGTCATGATAGTTCCGGACCAATCGGAGGACGTAGTAGGGGCCGCCCCTTAACCAATCAGGACAGAGGATTGGAGATTAGCCAGGATTGGTCCGTGATAACGGGAACGAGGAGAATAATAACATTGCTTGATAAAAAAGGTATTGGAAACGCAAAGATTTCACAATAGTCTCAAATTACTTCACTTACAGATGAGTACTGATGGGCATTATGACCTTTTCTCCAAACCCAGTGATAGCAGCTTTAATTCCACCTCTTTATTTGTGCTTGTTTCTACAATAGCAAGAAGTTAGTTGGAGTCAGTATTTTCAATATGGCGACGGCCATCTCTGGGCTTCTTACCCCCTCTGTTTCCATGTTTTATAGTCCATGGATCCACCACAATCTTTGTGTGACACGATAAAACAGAAACACACCAATCTGTTGATGCAGCAGTAAGCCAAATAATTCACTGCTCTGCAAAAGTGAAAGTCGTGTATATCAATGTATTCTGGTGTGTTTGTAGAGAGTGATGTAACAGCTGTTTCTAGTATACAAAAGCAGCTTCCTGTGTAATGTTGTCAGACACTTCGAAACGAAAATCTGAGCCTGTCAGGGACAAAAATAAGAACTTTTAGTGGACACACTTCGATACTTGAAAGATTACGTCCCAGCCTGTTTCATGTCTTAAGGCAGAAGCAATCTACCAGATACAAAAATCATCTATTAGTTATTTTAGAGCACAAAGTATGTAACACCATTCAGACCAGGTTTTTGTTATTTGTCCAGCGAAAATAAATCTTCTCTCATATTAAATCCTGACAAAGAAATCAATTTTAACCTCATTAGTTTATGAAGCCACGGCTGGAGATTTTAAGCAGCACTATTTTAAACTAATTAGACCAAGAGGACTCACTTCCACTCTCCCATCTTGAGTTTGTTTGTTTTGCTGAGGAGGATAAACAGTGTGGAAGCGATTATTTCACCATCTGCTTTTGTTAGACACTTTGAAGACTTCCATCTGTATTTGCTCTGAAGTGTGGGGCGAGGGGGGGTTTGTATGGCAAACCAATCTACTTTGTGACCATAATATCAAACCTATTATCAAATGTAATGTATATGCAGCTTAATAGATTGACTTTGATGTGCTGTATATGTTCTGAGTCTGTTCTGTGTCCCTGTAGGTGTTGATGAGAGGGAGCTCGGTCAGGACGGAGCACAGGTGGAAGGTTTCGGGAAGATTTACCCCACTGCCCCGACATCACAGCAGCAGGAGGAGCACAGTGATGATGAGCACGATCTACCCTCAGACGTCATCTCCAGGAAGGAGCTAGAGAAAGGACGGCTGGCTAAAGATGGTAAGCATTTTGTCTTCTATCCAAGTGATTGTTCTCTAAGTGCAAGGGAGGTAATGTGTCCAAACATCAGGGGCTTTTCTTTTTTTAGTCGTTTCCTGTGGTTCATCCAACCCTAACGACAAGAAAAGTATCAGAAAAGTAAGATCTCTACTGGTCTTTGAGCGAGGATTTTAAAAAAGACTTTTAATTTCAAGATTGGAAAAGAGAAGTATGGATTAAAGGTTTCAGTCTGGAGAAGTTCTTCCAACAAACATCCAAACATATTTCCATGTGAGAATAAAAACTGCTGTGTTTCTTCCAGGCATTGCAGGCTGACACTGAACCATATAGAGTTCAAAAAAGTTTGAACATTTTTCTGTTTTAAACATCCCTAAGATTCTTTTACTCCCTCTGAATTATTTCTTCTGCGTAGTAGCGATGCAACAGGAACGGAAACAACAGCTGTAGTTTCTTTGAAATGCATATTAGAAAAATTTGGCAGTTAGTGTGAGCAGTGAGCGCCATCATGGCTGAACAATAAAGAAAAGTGCCAACTGCAGAAACAGCTCCTCTTCCTCAGAGTTAGTGAAGCTCTCGCTAAAAAGTTTAACATCCTGTTCCTTTCACGCAAATGAAAATCATGCCATGGTAGTAAAGATGGAGGAGAGATGCAGAATAGTTCTCAGTCGTAGGGATGTTAACAAGCTGCTAACTGTTCTTAGAGTGGGATTATTGCTTCTTCTGCCACCAAAATTTTGCAAAGGTGCTCTCTCACACATGTCCCTCACAGCGGGAAGTCTTCCCTGTCAGACGAGGGTGATTACATTTACATAAATAGTTTGTGTAAACAGACACATGTGACATCTTTGTCTTAGAAATGATTCTGCCTCTTCAGCTTTGGTTGTTTTTATTCATCCTTTTAATCGTCGATCTTCTGGGTTAACACCGGTCCCATAAAATAATCATTGTCATCACCCCCAACTGCATTCTCACATCTGCAATGCTGTTCTCTTGAGGAGATTTTACTCGGAAGTTTGGTGAATAAAATTCCAGATATAGTCGGAGTGAAAATTTTGGATGTTTGCGTTCACACATGCCACCCGCTCTGAAAATTTCGGAACATTTTCGGGAGTTGTGTGCGTATATGAACACAGCTAAAGTTAAGACAGCGACAGTTACAAAAGTTGTGTGATTAAACTAAAAACTCTTGAGGAAGTGTTAAAAACTGCAGTTCATCAAAGATCCACTTGAAGCTGGCTCCGGAAGTAGCGGAAACCACATACACACCAATTCAAAAAAGACGATCTTTACAGCAGAAACAAACATGTTTACAGCCTGGTACGAAAAACTAGTGTAGTCCGGATAGCTCATTTCTCGATCGGCACACACTGTAGGGGGGTGAATTTTTTTATAACACGGCAATTTCGAAGATATTGGGATTAAGAGTCTTCCAATGAGAGGCACAGCTGGCTTGATTGACAGGGGGGAACACTGTAGCTGTTGGCTAGGAGGCTCAAAGCCCGCCTCTTTACGTCATAATCGCTTGACAGCAACAATATGGTTGCTGCCGACGATTGGCCTCAAAACAGCTCTTCAGAAACAGATGGGTGACGTCACGGATACTACGTCCATATTTTATACAGTCTATGGTGACGACAAAGCAGAAACGCCTCAAACCTGCATTCTTCTAATGTCCAGCAGGGGAATTAAATCAGTAATCTAACCTTTTCCTAATGAGTTTTAAGGTCTCAGTCTTCAGTTTCAAGTCTTCTTCAATACAACATGATGTTTATGTTAGAATTGATAGTAAAATAGAAGATAAAGCAGTACATGTTGCAGTGATGGTGACCTACTGGATGTTTAAAAAGGCAACTGTTCTCTTCTAAACTCAAAATACAAGCTTAAATGTTAATTATATGTCAGTCATGTGTTCATAGCCTATATCTGCTCCCCTGAAATGTCAATGATATCAGTTATTAGAGAGATATTAAATCTCCTAGAGCTCCTAAAAATTCATAAAAAATCTTAAAAAGTCATAAAATGTATTATAAAATCAGATTTTTGCTTGTGGGAGGTCTTAAATTTGACAATGTTTGTTCTCCTTCTCAGAAAAGGCACTTTTTTATCTTTACTTGTGTCTTATAAAGGCAGAAACTTGATTTTCAGAAATATGCAGCAGACCTGTGACACAAGCTCTGGGGCTACACATTTTTATTCATATTCATGCACTGATTTACATTCATTTATAACTTCTGAAAGAAAAATAGTACTCAGAAATTACAACTTCAGCTGCATTTTTAAAAACAAATCCTTATTCAATCAGTGCTGAAGTCTAATCTCTGAAACTCTACACCACCTGAATCCACATTTGAGGATTTTTCTTCTATCTGTGCTCAAACACTAAGATGACAGAGCAGCGCTGAGATAAAAGTTCACATGTGGGAAACTAGATCATTACTAAACAGCCTTCTTGTTTCCAACTTCAAACACTAGAATGGTTTCTCCTCACTTTGTCACAAATAAGGCTCAAATATATCCTAGTTTTTTATTTTCTGCAAAGTTCATGAGCTAAATAAGTGTATTTCCATGTGCTATTTTCCACTGACACCCAACATTAAGGCGTGTTTCATGTTCAAATATAGGACACAGCGGCTGAGATATAAGTTAAAAATATAAAAATAAACTGGCTGGTGAGAGCTGGGATCAAACATAGCATCTCTGATTTCTTCAGTCCACTCTGTCTTTGAACCGGTCTGTACGCAGGAAGAGACAGCTCTGTGGTGCTTTGTACCTGTTTTTGAAATATTTTTTCTGCCTCTCTCTTATAACAGAGATAAAAAGGATGTCTGTGTTTAAAAATTATGAACCTGGAGAGCCGACCTGCAGACTGTACGTGAAGAATATTGCAAAGCAAGTGGAGGAGAAAGTAGGTGCATTTATAGCTGCTTGACCCACTTTTGTGTGTTTGTTTGCTTTACTGAATATGATGTTTATCCTGGAGATTTATCTTACTGCTAAACGCAATTATAAATACTTAGTTCTCTGTTATTGAATGGTAAAGTACAATTTAAGTTATAAACCTAAACTTGCCCAGACGATTAATTAATATTTTCATTTTACTTCTCTTCCAGGACCTGAAGTACATCTATGGGCGATACATCGACCCCTCATCAGAAGCCGAGAGAAACATGTATGTAAACAGCAGGCGACACAGAGAGCGTGTTACTGTACTCCGTCTTGTTTTCAGGAGCTATTTTTGACTGCCGTAATTTGTTCCTTTCCTCCTGAGAGTCAGTAATTCATGCTGACTCTGTGTTGTGATATTAATAAGAATCTAACCTGACACAGGGATCATGAGGGACATTTTCTGTTTGTGCATCAGCAGAACCTGAAATGAATATTCCACCTGAGTCATCAAACTGAGCTTATGTTGAGTAGCGGGCAAGACTCTGAACACGGATGTAGGTGATGGACATTGGGATGCAGCTCAGCCACAGAAAGAGTTTGTCCTTTTGTAACCTGAATACAAACCATTTGAGAGTTAGTTAGTAAGATTAACATGCTTTGTGCATTCATGTTATCTGTTCTTACGAGGGAAGGAAAGGAATCTTGTGAGGCTGTTGAAAATCGTTACACATTAGGAATGATTCAAATCAGTGAGATGAAAGTAGCATATAGAAAACCTTTTTAAACAGCAGAGGGCGATATCTGCCTTTGACTCCTCTTACTGAACATCAGTACATCTCTTCTGTCTGTAGCTGAATAGATGCTTGCAGACATGGCAGCAGCAGGTGAAGATTTTGCAGTTGAGGATGCACCACCACATTTAGACGATACCTGGGCAGCCAGACAAAGGAGACTTGACCACCTTTCAGAATAAAAGGTGGGGAGTAATGTCTCAGACCTGCTGCTCAGGTAACAGAGAGAGGGAGAGAGATTACTTGACAGACAACATTATGACAACGTAAGAGCTTATGTCTCTTAATACTTGAAGCTTGAACATAAACTGTGTTCATTACACCTTAGGAGAACTGTGACACAAAATCATGTTGTGATTCCAGCATTAGGGGTTAACTAATATTGGGTTTTCAGGACCAATACTGATACCAATTATTTATTTATTTTTAAACTTTATTTATGAAGTTGTGGGTTTATACAACATATCAACATGAACACACATATATCGACAAACTGAACTCGTACAGACAATACCCACATTAACCCCGACCAAGAGCAAATCCTAAATACAGAGCAACAAAGGAGATTCAAAAAGAGGAATAAACAGAAATAACCAAAATGACAATGCAACAGATGGTAATAATAATAATAAAAACATTAAAATTAAAAAAGAATGATAGAATTTTTTTTTTAAAATATAAAAAAATAAGAAAAAGGAGCGATAATCTGACATTAAGTGAAATATAGCAATTGACACATATTGACAAGTAGCAAGGAAGGCAACACCCAGATATATTGAGGAAAACTGACACCAATTATTAGCTGATATTTGAAACTGATATGCATTTACAGTAAAGATTTAAAAATGCATGTCAAAATTTAGAATGCAGACCTGGCATTCATAAAAACCAGGCTACTTCACTACTTATTACTACAAATGAATAACAGTCAGCAACACATGTGACACATGTTTAACCCCTAAAACTGTACACCTTGCCAATAAGGTGCACTTTAGGTAAAATTAAATGCCAATACAGATAATTGGCATGTGGAATATCAGCCCCTGGTAATCCTCCAGGCCAATTATCGGTCAACCCCTTCCCAGCATTGTTACATCTCTTGTTCCTAGCCTCCCTATCTTTACCCAACATCTTCTCATTTGCACAATGTACAAAGGCCGTCAAGATAAATGCTTAATGGACTTGTACTTATATAATGCTTCTGACCACTCAAAGCACTTTTACACTACTCATCACATTCACCCATTTACACCACATTCACTCACTGATGGTAGAGGCTTCTATAGTAAGGGACCATCAGTATTAGCTAATCTTATTCATACACATTCACACACCGCTGAACAACAGAGGGAGCAATTTGGAGTTCAGTGTCTTGCCCAAGGACACTTCGGCATGTGACTGCCAGAGCTGGAATGGAACTGCCAACCTTTCGATTGAGAGACGACTGACTATCCACTGAGCCACAGCCGCCCTTTCTCGATTACGCATTAGGAAAAACTCAGTTATGTTGCTATTATGTAGAACTAGCCAAGTTAGAAACACCGGTTTGGAAAGGTAAACCACGACACAGATTTTGTTCTTCATTAGGTCTGGCAGACAGATTTAAAGTATGAGTCCCTAACTTTAAATCCTTCAATGTTCAGTTTTGTGTCATGGGCAGTGAAAAGTTTAGAAACACAGAAAAGGGTTACCCACTGAGAGTTGGAAGATGTGTGGCAGGAAAGTAAAGAAATATTCTCTGATGCATTCAACCTTTACTGTGATATCTCATTTTAAATGTTAGTATAGCCAAATCCACACCTCAGCTGCTGTCATCAATCTGCATTTGTGTTGACTTGCTCAGACATCACAATCATTAAGAATAGGTCAGCGTGGCAGCTTGAGATTGGTTAACATTTAGTGTTTAAAGCTGAGGTTGACTTATGGTTTCAAATGTGTTCAGCTGGGCAACAACAAAAAACAGACTAATGACTTGGTCAATGCTGGACAAATCTGTGACTCCAGCTTTAGAAATGTGAAAATTTTTTAAGGCAGGATTGTTTGATTCTGAAGCAGCGTGTGCTCTCGCTTCTCTTTCCTAGTGGACATGACAATTAACAATGTTTATTTCTAACATCACCTCTAGAGACGGAAAAAGCTGCCAGATTGAAGTGAACACGTCATCTGCATACACAGTGCACACTTTGGTGTTCAAAAAAGCTCACTGACAACCAGCAGTTTCCCTTCAAGAAAGAAATGCAGTCACAGCCAGCAGTCTAAGGCTGCAGCACTGAAAAGACAAGACCCACAGATTTGTTTACACCTTATTGGCGAACCCTGTTCATGTGGCTGCAGAGGCAGATAACATTTTTTTCATTTTTAGCTTCTGTACAATGTTGACTGGGCTCAGCCACAAGCCTCAGCTGATGATGTCATGTCCCTGCTCTGGTTCTTCCTCAGGTTTGACATTGTGCTAATGAAGGAGGGGCGAATGAAAGGGCAGGCCTTCGTAGGACTCCCCAGTGAGCAGGGTGCAGAGAAAGCCCTGCGGGAAACCAACGGCTACGTTCTGTTTGACAAACCCCTCGTCGTCGTATCCTTTTTAATCCTCTGACCAAGAAGAACAAGGGCGAGGGATATATGAGGGCTGGAATTCCAGGTTGTGTGTTGATTTGGTGTGAAGAGCTGCATATATAGATAGATATGTATCATGTCTGCTTATTTAATTGACAATTACTCAAGAGAAGCTCTTCAAATGAGAAGTATGCTCATTTGCACACATAGAGGAGGCTTTTTTTCATACAAAAATAACAAGCTCTACCTGCAGAATACAGCCCTCAGGCACAAAAGATATATTTTACAGATGTCTGGGTTCATTTTGTGGTGAGATATCCACCTCCATTTCCACATCACAGGGCTATTTTGAGATTGAGAGTTAAGGAGATGCAATATTTTAGCACACCACGTTTAAAATGATGTATAAATCCCTAATAATTTTCCCACTTCTTGATTGTTAAAATACAGAAACATTAAAATCAAGTAAAGACAAGTGTTCAGGATGGATCAAAAGTCACAGCTTGTAAATAAAGGGGCATGTTAAAGTGGATGGTGGTGATAACTAAGTTGACCCCTCCCCTCACAGATGTGTTATTGGCACTGCTCCTCCCTGCCTTCAGGAGGAGCCGGACTAATTTCTGGCAGCCCTGAGGCACCACCTGCTCCTCCTCCAATAACTGCTCATCAACTTTTGAACCTGTCTAATGCAACAAGGCTATCGATGGGGTTTTAATGTGACACCATCTGACCAATGAGCTCTGAGACGGCTCATTAGTGTTAGAGTTCAAAGTATAAACAGTGAGGTCGAGAATGCAATTTACCTGGAGGTGTTGTCCTGCTGTCCGACACAGATTTGTAATTTCGTCACATTGTAAGAGCTGCTTTGGAGGCTATACATTTGAAAGGACTTTCAGATGTTTGAGGCTCTGTGTTGGATGCACAAGCTTCCAGACTTGCAGATATCGTGATATGCAATAACATAACAGAGCTGAAACATTACTTTGAAGACACACTTCCTTTCAGCTTTACTTTTCTGATTTAACTTCTGAAAATTGAGGAAAGTTGGTTAAAAAAAACAGCAGTGTTGAGTGAGGAGGAGAACTCTGGATGGTGAGTTGTGCAGACTGCAGTAGTGTGTGAGCCCCTGGTATACTCTGTAAGTATACTTCAAGTTTGCCTATGAGCTCAGTGTGTGATTTAAGGTGATCTTCATATTTTAGTTTGAATTCTGTTTGGAGCATGAAGAACTGGAGTAAAGGTTCATCCTGGTACAGATGTTTTTTTAAGCAGTTGATAGAGGACAGCCGGTCCCAGTTGAGATTCAGTATAATGATTTTTTCAGTGCTGGCCTGAGACTGCAGGATGACGCTTCCCAGAAAATCCTCAAAGAGCTTGCTGTTAATAATTGTTGAGCTGAAGGAAGCACCTGCACAAATGCTCCTTTATTAACAAACTGTGCTTCTGTCTGCTTCTTGAATGTTCCACGCTGTCAAAGTGGCAAACAGTTCATCAGTCTGGGAACTTACCAAGCTCTTGTTGAGTTAGCGAGCCACACTCAGGAGATCGAGACACTTTGCTCTTCTTATGAGGTCCAACTGTTTCAGCAGTTGTCTTTTGGCATTTATGTGCAAACAGCTTTGACCTTTTCTCAAGTTAAATTTGGCAAGTTTAATAAGGTGGCGTGTCCCTGTGGCTCAAAGCTGCTGCTTTCAACTTTTGGACTAAAACATGATGACATTTGACGGTAATGTAAGCTTTCAGCCTGTGAACTTGTGCCTTCTGCTGAAATGGCTTTTTAATGAGGATGATGTTTTGTATGTAAAATCTCAAGGTCTGAAATTCAAGTATTTTTAAACCTGAGCACTATTATTACATCAGTCTATTGATTTAAGTAGAAATGTCATCTTAAAGCTAGGGTTGGTAGTCACGGAAAACTAGCATGAATTTGAATGTAGCATTTCCTTGGGACTCCGTCGAACCCCTCCCCTCGGAGCTCCTCCAAAACGACGCCCCCGCTCACATCCACGAGTGCCGCAGCTTTGCGACCATATGATCGTGACTGATTCAAAACCGGTCCTCAGCACACTGTTTGTGTTTGGCACTACGTCAACTCATGTCTCACTCAGCGGTAAAAAAACACCAAAACATTCTCATAGTGAAAGTTAAAAACACAAACAAACATGAAATGAACGCGAAGGAGGCAGGCAGAACAGCAGGACGGGATTTGATTGGTTTCATAATTTGGCTCCTGATGGCAGGGATTGGTTGGTGTTTTCCCAGGTTTACTCCGGCTGTAGATAGCAGCTTTTTTTCCGCTCTTTTTTAAGAACACAGTATGTATTGATTGCCATCGGGACATAAAGATCATTTTAACCAGTATAACAAAAAGTGTATCTAAATCTGACTACCAACCCCAGCTTTAATGAACGATGGAGTTCCTGGTCTACTGCTGCCTCAGTTGGTTTGTTTGTGATACTGTGTGACTGTGGCATAATAATTAATTATCCAACACAATATTTCTTTGACAAATGATAACACTAAACATACCAATCAAGGCAGCAAAAGACAAATAACTCCTGTGATCTGTGAGATAAAAGTCCTGTTTTTGTCAGTGTAGCCAGCTGTTTCTGTTTAAAAAAAATCATCTTCCTCTTCAACAGCTGAATGTCACAGTTGATTTTTAAAAGAGGGGACATCCAACATGCCTTCTCTGATCAGACTTGCTCATTACTGATGTGCTCCCATGATAAACAAGGTCTGCTTTACAAACCTCATGGGCAGTCCTTGACTCCTTTTCTTCGTAGCGTTGCGGCTGAAATGCTCCCAGACTTTAAAGTTTTAGGACTCAGTGGTGCTGCCTCGGCCGCTGGTGTTTTGCTCTGTTTTGTGTTCCCGTCACTTTCCAGTCGCCGTTTTCATGTGCACCACTCAACGGAGATAGTAGGGAGAAGAGATGGCTCAGTCCTCAGCGACTCGGCTCTAGAAAATTATGTCCACTCACAAAAACATGTGCAACGATGTAACCATTAAATTAAGAATTTAGTTTGCCAGCATTTAATTTCGTTAGCGATTTTTGTTGAAATGTTTACCAACTAATGCATCCACATAAAATCCTCTTTTAAAAGAAGTTTGAGGGTCCTGCCACACAAAGAAAGTGATCATCTAAAGAGGCAGCATATCTCATATCCTGAGCTGAGGAGGACAAAACATTAACATTTAACTTGTTTATTTGGCTCACATCACGATAAACAAAACGCTTCCAGCAAGATGAAGCACCCTACTTAGACTCTTAACTGATGAAGTGCAACCTTCCCCTCCAACTGAACAGTGAATGTAAAGCTTTTAACCTCTTATGTTTGACATGTTTCTGCTTAGAGACCTTAACTCTAAACTCGCAGCAATTTGCCAGATCTGCAAGACCGAAACAAGAGACCACAGACACCAAGAGAGGAGGGAGACAACGATGAGCACGACAGGTGAGTGAGACGGGTGATCTGCTCGAGGACAATATTATACTGAATGCTTTTTTTGTTCTGATGTCTGTACTGTTTTTATAGAACAGGACATATAACAGGTCCTTATAATGACTTTCTTTTTACATCTGTGCTTACACTTGTGTAGTTGAGATGCAGAGGCTTGAATTTGTGGCCCAGCAGAACCATTTGTATCCTTAATGTGGAATATCCTTTGGGGAAAATGGGGGCAGTTTATCTCTAGTTATTTTTGCCCAGTCAGATATATGAGCCTTGAATTATGGTGTAAATTTTAAAGGACCACGTAGCATGCTTTTTTTGTTGCTAGCTTTATCATATGTGATCTGGAAAACTTTTGACTCTAAGGTCTGTATACCTGCCTCACGTTTCTCCTTGTTTGGCTGAATTTCAGGTGATGGTGTCTGATGTCATCTTCTTCATTTATTACTCAATAAAACAGCATTTTTATTAAATCAACTTTTGTCATGTTTTCTGACCACAGCCTCAAAAATATGTCAAATTTTTGGAACACTTCAGTCAAACTATCATACCTGAGTATTTCAAATCCTGACAGGTGAGTGAATCAGACTGGCGAGGGTATATGAGATCTGGATTGGCTCTGCAGCAGATGGTGAGCTGTCAACACCAGCGCTGAAACCCAGAGTCCAGAGGAGACAGCAAACAAAGCGAGCAGACTGCAGACTGAAGGAAATTACCAGGCCTGGGTTAGCTTACCTTTAGAGTCCCTGGCTGCTCCAGTCTTTGTGATTACAGAGAGCAAACCTCGGAGAGTGAATAAGTTCTCTCAGCAGCCATCATAACGGAAGATTTGGAAATCTGATTGGTTTTTCCTTCTCTCGTGGTACAAATGCTGCTGGAGGGGCTCAAGGTGCTTGTCAATCACAGCTCGGGTAAAGTTTGTGACGTCTGAGGAGGGAAAACATTAAACTGCTGTTGTGTGGGGCTGGCTGAATGTGGTGATGCTTGGTTCTGTTTTGGCGTTTCGGTCACACAATCCACCTTCAAGTTTTAGACCACATCAAGTCTTTACAATGACAATACAGTAACCTTTGTACTCTACATTGAACCCCATAACATAACATTGTCATCCCAGTTTCCCAGTGTGTTACAGCCATAGACTGTATAAAATATGGACGTAGTATCCATGACGTCACCCATCTGTTTCTGAAGAGCTGTTTTGAGGCCAATTGGCGGCGGCAGCCATATTGCTGCTGTCGAGTGATTGTGACGTAAAGAGGCGGTCTTTGAGCCTCCTAGCCAACAGCTACAGTGTTCCTGCAGTCAGCTGTGCCTCTCATTGGAGGACTCTTAATCTCAATATCTTCGAAATTGCAGTGTTAGAAAAAAATGTACCCCCTCACAGTGTGAGCTGATCAAGAAATGAGCCATCCAGACTAGACTTGTCTTTTGTACCAGGCTGTAAACATGTTTATTTCTGCTGTAAAGATCGTCTTTTTTGAATTTGTGTGTATGTGGTTTCCGGTACTTCCGGAGCCAGCCTCAAGCAGATCCTCGGTGAACTGCAGTTTTTAGCGGTTCAGCATTGGACTCATATTTTTAAACCAGAGGTTGCCGCTTGGTTACAGCATTGTGGAACCGCACAAACTGCACAAGCTTAATGTACACACACTCTGACTGCTGTTCTGCTCTATCTGCTGCAACTCTTACATTGAGGCCATTATACCTCTGTTAAACCTCTCAGTGGTGGAACCATTAAATATAAAAAGATGGAAAACATGACATCGTCTTCAAAGCGAAGCCAAAATATTCTAAGCTTCCCCTACTGAATGGCCGCAGAACATTTCATAAAGCCCGCCCCAAACTTTATTTTTCCAGTCACGTTGGTTTGGGAAACAGTGAGCCTAAACTTCCTCTGAACAAGTACAAAATTCTATTAAAGGAACTCTTCACTTTTTTTTAAAGCAGGGTTGTATGAGTTACATGTCACCAGTTAGTGTACTAGCCACAATGGATGCCAGTCAGCTCGGCCCCCTCAATGAGAAACTGCCGGGAGAAACGGCATGCAAACTAGGCTGCAGTTTTCTACCTAGTCTGCCATGTAATTTAACTAATTTTAAGAGACTCCGACCCAAGCACTGATCTCGGTGTAAGTGTACCATCTACTGAGACAGTTTTCAGCACTTTATTTTGCCATCAGAAAGCCCATTTGTTTTTGCAGTACTTGCAGACACAACATGGATGTGCTCTTCTGCCTGCAGCAAACAGAAACCTCAAGTAGAATCAGACTGATTGGTGAACAGAAATCTATCAAGACTGGAAAGTGGAATGGAAGAAGAGACAAAAAGAGATGGAAGGAAAAAAAACGATCCGAGCAGAAACAACAATAGTAATACAGACTTGTGGCTTCAATGCCAATAAATAAGCAAAATGTAGCTTTGTGTTTTCAAAGGTACCCCTAACCCGAAAAATGTACTGCCCTGAACAAGACATAAATCTGGTATTAAATCGTATGGAATTCAAAATAACTGTCAAGTCAGAAGACACAAATGCTCTGCGGATAACCAAGAATATCTCTCCAGCTGTCATGTAGCGTTGGTTCTTACACATGTTCCTGTTCAGATCTGACAGAAGGAGAAATGGTTTAAAAGAAACCTGTTCAATTTGAAAAAGGCTGATTTAACACTGTATTAAATTTCGCCCAAATATTACCCCTCTGTTTCCTCACAGATACAACACAACTCCCAAACATGAACCAAATAGGTCTAATTTATGACAATGAATCAATTAATGCTTGAGTTATTTTCCTGCAAGAGGGCAGAAGTGGGAAGAAGTGAAGGTGTTCAAGCTACAATAGCTGGTTAAGCTGGTGTAATTGTTATGACATCCAGAGAAGAAGTCCATGATGAAACACTGAATCTATCATTTAAACCCTGTATAGTATGACAATGCCAACAAATAATACAGTAAATGTGATACAAACCACAAACATCCCTTCAATCCCTGTAATGGTTTCCAAAGACAGGAATACTTTTCTGTAACTTTTCCATCAAACAGTCTCTATTCATGAAGTTGCATCCTTTTTCACGAGTTGAGCCTCTCTGGTTGAGATCCAGAAGTTATCAGTCACATCTGTGCTAATCTGGTTCGTCCTGCAGCTCGTACGTCAACACCAGCGTGAGGGAGGAGTTCCCATCTGTGCCCGATTCTGCCCGCCATCTCAACGATGACAAATGTGCCCCCTCGCAGAGGAAATATTGAGAGTTAGCGGGACATTTATCAGCTAACGTTTGAGCAATATGAGAGATAACCTTTTGTAAGTGGACGCAGATAAAGATGTATGATTTGCCTCTGCTCTGTCTCTGTTTAATACTACAGAGACCCAGAAGTTATATCATCATAATATGTTTCTTATTTCCAATTCAACCAGCTGTGCAGTCTGCAGGAGGGAGCACATGGACTTCTGTGTATATGTCCGGTGCGGTTGTAGGCTTCCTTTAGAAATATGTAGCTTGTTTTTCTGATCACACTGCATGACTCAACCTCCGGTTTAAATACTTCTTTCTGCACATGACTTGCAGAGATTCAGTGCATTGTTTACTTTTTAAACTCTTAAAAGAAAAAAGCAGGAACACTGAAGGCATCATCAACATGCCCGGGGCCAAAAGGCATCTCATGACACCCCCCATGATGACACTGATGTCTGGATCTACCTGTGGGCTTCTGAGCAGGGTTGTCAAGGTTTTTACCAGCTCCTGTTTTTACTGAAGCTGAATTTCGATGCACTGAAAGCTGCAGAGAAAGTTACCAAAACCTGTGGAGCTTTGAGATCAGGTGTTTTGGCAACGCACTGTTTGTTCACATCAGGGATCTGACCATGTATAGAAGTTGACTGTGCAGTTAGATTTGGTGGAAAAGTTTCTGCTTTTCTAAGAATTTGAGCAGCAAGAAAACTCTGCCAGAAGAATCAAACCCTCTGTTGTGTGACAAAGAAAAGTAGCAGTCAGTCCAAAAGAATAATCAAAACATCAAGGAAAATATTGGTTCCCGTGTTAAAATACTTGATTCTTATTGGTCAAAACTCCAACAGTAACTCATTCTCAACAGGAAAAGCAATGCCAGAGTAAATCTGATCACATATGTATCATATCAAATCACAGAAAGAAGTTCCAGCACATTTCCCCTCTACCTGTTAACACTGTGATAAGAATGTTAGTGTCTGTCTCAGGTTAGTCTTGAGAGTGGGGAATGCATGACAGTTAGCAAGCCTGGTGTGAGCGCAGCCTGAGGAGCTACTGGACCCCAACCATCTCTGATAGAGAAACGTGGAGCAGGATCCTGTCCTTTAATCCAGACAATGGCAGCAGAGCTGGTGAAAGCATCTCTTATGGCCCTTTTCCATCTGCCCGTCTTAGCCCTACTCTACTCGACTTGACTCTACTCTACTTGGTTTGTGTTGTGTTTCCATGGGCGCGGTACCTCGTGCAGATACCAGTTTTTCTTACCTGCTCTGCTCTGGTTCCAAGAGAGCTAAGCCGATACTAAAAGGTGACGTCGACAGACTGCTGGCCACTGATTGGTCAGAGAATATCGTCACCGAAGAGTTATGAGCGCGACACCCAAAACAGGAATCAAACCTGCCATTTAAAAAAAACAACATCAGTACTGTACAATGTCTGCACGCAAAGTTTCTCCGTGGCCCATTGACAAAAGCCACAGACAAAAGCCACAGACGGCAGCAAGTACACCATTGCCTCCAGTGAGTCTAATCGAGTAGGGCTGGATCTGTGTAGTGGAAAAGGGCCATAAGTTTCAAGAAATTTCAACATGAATATTGCTGCAGAGGGACTTGTCTAACATTACTAAGATAACTATCCAGTCCCCTCAGCTCGCCATCAGGGTGATCTGTATACTGTATATGTTTTGCAGCATTTGAAGCGTTGTGATATTCAGCTATGGTTGATTTCTATGTGTGCCAATAACATTCAAAATGCAGCTATTGCATCTGATTTTTTAAATCCCTGTTTAATTGTGCAGATTAATGAGATTATTATTCAGATATAAACCAATTTAAAATTAAAAAATAAGGCAATTAAAACCAACATGACAGGATTTATATTATCGGCAGCTTAGATTCGTTAAACCCTGATAACTAAAGAAAGACTGAAATATGAATTAAAACCAACAGATGATTTTTCTTAACTTACGTATACTGTACTGTATTACTGCATATTTTGACATTTTTTTCAGTGTAGCATAAAAAGTTTTGAAAAACCACAGTGACAGAATTTAACAATATGGATTTTTTTAACCCAGGAGATGGTAGGTATGCTATTTAAAACAGGCAATCTCCTCCTGTGGCCATAAAAACAAACTCATACGCACCACAAACACTGCCACCAAAATCATCCACCTCCCCACACCCAACCTGTCTGACCTCAACAACAGAGCCACCATACGCAGAGCACGCACTATAACACTGGACCCCCAACACCCCCTCTACTCGGTCTTCACACTACTCCCATCTGGTGGCAGATACAGATCCCCATACTGTAGGCAAGCCCGGTTTGGCAGAAGCTTTGTCCCATCGGCCATAACACTGCTAAACAAAATGCCCATGTAATGTGTCCGGTGTGTTTATATGTGTCCGGTGTGTATATATGTGGGATGATGTGTACCATTGTTGTGAGGTTGGGTGGATGTTTATTGTTTATTTGTGTTTTATACATGTATTCTTGTGCAGACGGTGACAACAAATCTCCTTATTAAGGACAAATAAACATCTATCTATCTATCTGTCTGTCTGTCTGTCTGTCTGTCTGTCTCTGTCTGTCTGTCTGTCTGAACAAACCAAATATTGGTTCTTGTCAATAAGTCCCAAAAAAAGGTGAAAACCAAACACACCTTACACCTTACCTGAATTAATGATGAAAATCAGTATTAATGTGATGTGTTATGACACTTTAATGGAGACATCTTTGAAAGCATTTGGTCAGAATAATAACACACACTTTCTCTCTGAGTGTCAGCGTATGGTCAGAGGAAGGCTGTCAGTGTGATGACATTAAGAGTGACAGTGACCTCACGTTAGCCGACGTTTCCTGCCTTCAAGTGATTAATGCAGAAAGGAGAGTTCACTCAGAGAGAGAGAAGGATGGAGCTATACCAGCCTCGCCAGAGCAAAACTCTAGTTTAAATACATATTTAAGGAAAGAGTGGAGGATGTGCCGAGTTTGTTTTACTGTACATAACTGAGTTAACTATGCTAATGTTGGGCTAACATGACGTAAACATGCGCTCTTTCTGAAACACTTTAAGTGTCTGTTGACCTCAGTTTGGACCTCAACAACTAATGTTCCTCTTTCAGTTTCTGTCCCATGTGGAACAACTCACCTGTGATCTTCTGCTGACTTTGAAGTTTGACGACACGCCATGCCTCGTCAACTAAGAAGCGAGCATTCGCCAGTCCAGCGTGACTCCTCGAGAGCGAACGCGTGTCAATCCTAAGGTATGCTTATTCATTATGAACAGAGTGATGGCCTGCGAGTTAATATTTGATGCTTTTAAACGCTGCAACTTTCATGAAGTTGTCCGAATGAGTAGCATTTAAAACTCAAGTGAAGTAATGTGCTGAATAATTAATCTGTAATGTCTTTGATAAGAATGATGACTAAGGTCATCAGTTTGAGTAAAGCTAGACACTTTAATTATTCATCTTAATGTATTTAGCTTGTTTTTGTTAGAATGTATGGATTGGATTTATTAGTAGTGATGGTTCAGTTTTTTCAGAGTTCAGTCTCTTCGTGTCGCTTGTTGCTCAGGTTTGTAAATCCTGCCTCTGAATGTAAAGCTCCTCCTGCTGTGCTATAAAATGTTCATCTCCGATGCAAGTTTCTTCCTCCCTCTCCTGACATTATTACACCTCCTCTCTCTGTCCAAGTTGCAAACTAAATCTCAGCCTCATCTTGTCCGCAGTAACCTTGTTTATTCCCAGCAGTGGCATTAGCAAAGCTGTAAAAGTATTTATGGGGGTACAAATGCGGGACAGCCAATCTAAGGTAAATCTATAAATCCTGGCTGTTGATTTCTCAGGGCCAGGAGGTGCAGCCGGTGATCAGTGGAGGTGGGAAGTATTCCCCGGGTGACTCTCTGTGAGTAACGCACAGAGGCTAAGCAGCATGCCAAACAGCGCTACGGCCCTGCTGCTGTGTTTGTAAAACGGCCGAGCCGGCCTTCGCCTTCGAGTGAGACACCGCCTCGATATCCATCCTCCATGAGCTGCTATCATTAGCCAGCACCCAACAGGGACCTGAGTCAGCAGTGTGTGTGCGTGTGTGTGTGAGTGAGGGTGTGTTTGTTTCACATTTTGCACCCTGTCCTTGGCTCTTTTTGGGGTTTATATCAGCAGCACAAACCAAACTTACACTCGTAAAAAAGTGTAAAAAGCATCAAATATCCCAAATGGAGTGTAATATCTGGCTCAACATGTGGGACTTTATTGTAGCCGCATTAAAGAACTTTTTGCCACTAGGGGGCGGGGCAAATACAGAACAAGCATTCATTCACGACCACAATGGCTTGTAAAATATTAATGGCAGATGTGATAGCAAACAGTTGCCTTCTAAAACAGACATCACAGTAACACGGGGATTTATTTGGAGGTGTGTTTGTGGTCACCAGACTGATAGAAGTCCTGCTGTGCTTTGTACAATGCATATGACAACATACTGTAACTCAATCAAACCCTGGATGCAAACAGGTTCAATGTGATGTGAGTAGATGAATCACATACACATACTGAAGCTTAGCTAACAGACACTGTGTGGTGTGGATCAATCTCAGGACCCACCTGAATATATCCTTTCATTGTCTGTCCACGTTGTCTTTGTTTACAGTCTGGCTAGAATTTGCTGAAGCGATGGGAGTTGGAGTCAAGAGATTACATATCAGAGTGGATTGTTAGCATGCAGGTATCTGTTTGTTGTCATTATTTGCGGCTAACTCATACTAAAATGACAACAGATTGTTCTGGGATTGCATTACAGTGGATTTTATTCAACCCTATTTTCTCTCCTCACAGACTGTTTTCCTACACACAACCTATGCTGGATAAATTAAACTTACTCAGACTACAAAACAAGAACACTTCTAATACACTCAAAAAAAGCAACATGGGTGTCTGTTTTATCAACATAAGTAAAACATGTAGTTTCTATTATATTAATTCATGTTTAGTGGGTAAAATGTTTTAAATCGTGTAGTTTTAACACAACATGCAAAATCCTTCAAACTACAAGATTGCTTTATGTCCAATGAGTATGGGAAGGAATCCCATCTGCAATACCTCTTCAGAGCAGAAGTGGCAGTAACATGCAACATCAATGGTGGAGAAATGTCTTCATCAGTAAGCACTTATTTTAAAGGTTACCAAGTCAAGATCCATATTTTCTTTTGTCATTGTTTGCCTTCTCTTGGGAACAGAGTTCTATTCCAACAAACCCAGTCTGTTTTATGATCTTTTTCCAAACTTGACACCAACTGGGGTTTAACTAAGTTGGCTAGTTTAACCTGCTAAATGTAAACATTCTTGATATGTCAAAACAAGTCTTATTTTCTCAATAATTACTATTTGAGAGTTTATTTTCGCATGACAAAAAGGTTTGTATCACAGTTCAAATCATTTCTGATGATTGAACATACGGGCTGCACAGTGGTGCAGTGAGTAGCGCTGTTGCCTCAAAGTTAGAAGGTTCCATGTTTGAGTCAGGTGCCTTTCTGTATGGAGTTTGCATGTTCTCCTTGTGCATGCGTGGGTTCTCTCTGGGTACTCCGGCTTCCTCACACAGTCCAAAAACATCCTCACCAGTGGCCACATGTACAAAGGGTGCGTACGCACAAAAACGTGGCGTACGTGCATTTTCACGGCAAAGTTCAGATGTATCAAGAGTGAAATGACCGTGGAAATGTGGGGCGCCTCATGCCAACTTCATGGCTGGCCTACGCACATTTCTACAGCTGTTGATCCTTGCGCACAGATTCATACATCTGGATTTTTGTGTGCATATAACGTTTGCTGGATTTGAGCGTACGGCATGTTTCAGTGGGAAATCCACGCAAGTCTTTGTACATGAGGCCCCAGGTTAATTGGTTTCTCTAAGTTGCCTGTAGGTGTGTGTGTGCGTGAATAGTTGTCTGCCTTCTGCCTGAAGTCAGCTCCCCGCAACCCTGAACTGGATAAGCGGTCAAGATAATGGATGGATTGAACTTACTTTAGTTTTGTTCAGTCAGCATGATTAATTAGTGTTATTGTACCATTCAAAATTAAGTTGGACCCAAACATTGCAAATAAGTAATGGTAACGTTAATACTTTATGTTCACTCAACATATTTATTAATATTAGTTGGTTCAACAAAATTGTGTCTCGCTAAATGAAAGCACTTTAATGAGGTGGAAATTCTTTCCATAATTTTATTACGTTCACCCAACAAATTATTTCATTGAGTGTACAAAAATCTATTCCCTTTTCCATAGATATAGCATCTCAATGCAGACACCTTATTTCTGCATTAAGAAACTGCCCTAATGCAGGGCAGTTGTTCTATTTTTAAAAGCTGTCATGAAGTTTATTTAACATGAATTTTACACATTTTTTTGCAGTGTGCTTTAACATTCCTACACACACATTCTGCAATGGAATTAACATTTTCTAGTTTTATTTAATCACCTCATAGAAACTTTCTTACCTGTTGACCACCGATGTGTATAGATATCCCTGCCTTTTCTGCACAACGAAGTTGAAGACCACACATTTTCAACCTCAATCAAACTCTTCTTGTCTTTTAACCTTGCCTCCTGCGCTGTATCATGCAGCGAAGGATCCTTCCATCAGTTTCTATCTCTAATAAGATTTACAGAGAGAGCAGGGTCATATGTCTCTGGAGCTCTTCCCTCCATGTTGGCTGGGAAATCAATGCGACGGGTAAACCTGGCAGCACAGTTTGCAATCAGCTGCAAGGCCAAAAGTAATCACTGAATTGAAATAATCCGGAGAGATGTCCATAGTGTAGCAAAGTTAATAACAAAAGAGTCATCCTGGTCTGAGCTTTGAATGAGATATTAATCCTTGTATCAAGAATAATTACAAGGAATGTGCAGACATGGTGACCTTGCAGAGCGAGCTTCTCAGTCTGGACTCTTTCAACATTCAACAGGCAGCTCTGCTCCTGGATGTGTACTCAGTGGATGTAGTTTCCTGCTTAATTCTCTGCACTGCTCTGTTAGAGAACAGTCCCTCTGCAGGCTGGAAGCTCATCATCCACATTTTCTCACTTGTTTACATTAATCCTATCCAGATATCCACTCCTTCCCACTGCAGCTCTGTATATTCTGCTCTATTGTCTCACTTTCAACAGACAGAAGGCAAACGCTCACTAATTAGCCGTGAATAATCTGGAAAGTATCTTCTCAGGCTCCTAAAAAAATGTCAGGTCATTTGTTGACTGCATTGGCTGACAGAGGAAACCGATGCAACAGTCCAAATGATTTCCATAAAGAGAAACAGGCTTTAAATTCAGAGGTACAGTGCAAAGTCTGGAGTCAAAAATAAATGCAATATCAGAGATGTCCCACTGATGAAAGACCATGAAGCAAAAAAGACACGTAAACTGCATTAGATTAGATTAGATTAGAAAATCTTTATTGTCCCCAAGGGGCAATTTGGTTTGCAACAGCAGTCCTAAACCCATCCTATACATACAAGCAATACACACAACAACAAACACAAGTTCACAAATCAATTCAAGCACATATCCATATAACTTTACTCCCGTGGATGACATTAACAGCAAATATGCTTCGAAATAAGAGTCAAAAACGGGAGCTCCAGGCCTGTAGGGGGCGCTGAGTGGAACAGCTAATAATAATAATTACTATTATAGACGGGAGAAAGTGAGAGAGACTAGACACTGAATTTATAGTTTAGATGGTAAAGTGGCATGGTTTGACGACAGGCAGTAACATCAAAAGGAGATTTAAAGTAAGTCCAACCTTTACTTGGCATCTGGGACACGACAGTCCTCAGAGACACTCTGATCAGAGGGCGAATTGTTTGTTTTTGTTGTTGTTTTCTGGGTTTGTGTGTTTTGGCTTTGCATCATATATGTATCTACAGTTCCTTTGGTGTTAATTCAGCTGGTCTGGCTTTTTGCAGCACACTTTTTCTTGTTTCAGGTGTTGAATTTGGGCTTCTACACGTGTTTCTGAATGTATTCGTTTCTGAGTTAGCCACCTGTATTCCTCGTGGAAATTTTAGAAACACAACCCCAGAGGAAAATTTTTTACGGTTCAAGGCTTTCTCTTCTAAGTCTCTGGAGACAAAATTGAGATTCTCACTTAAGCCTCATTTAAGTTTCAAATTGTTCTCATTCGTTTCTCCTAAAATTCACTAGGAGAAAGGAGACCATGACATGAGTCTTATTTGAGACTTAAATGAGGGATCTCATTAATGGCAAATTTTCTTCTCTTTTTTTAATTATATTTTTGGTCTTTTTGCCTTTATGCGACGGGATAGCTGAAGAGAGACAGGAAATGTGGGGAGTAGTGAGCGGGGGGAAGACATGCAGGAAATGGTCGACCGGCCGGGAATCGAACTGGCGACCTCTGTGATGAGGTAGCCTCTGTATGTGGGGCGCTTAGACCGCTAGGCCACTAGCGCCCAAAATAATTCACCCCTTTAATTGTAATAATCTGGCTAAATCTGGTCAGCCCTTTTGCAGCCCATATTATAAATAAATCGTCTGTCATACCTGGTATGAAATCTCTATCTTTTGCAATTTCTCTCAAATACACTAAATCTTTGTAAAGTTGTTTTGTTCCAAACAGACTTGTAAATGAATGACCATATTGTGAAGTCAAAAAAGAGATCATTTGACATCTAAATTGCTAATCTTGCTAGTGGTTCAAATGTTTTAATGAGAATTGTAAGTTTGTGGACAATTACATTGAAATCTTAATTTTGCAGGGCACTATAAATGTTCATGAAAAGATGAGCTCAGACTCTTTCTTTGCTCCATCTGAGCTCAACTTGAGACACAAAAACAAATGGATGAGGTTAGAGTGAGACAATTGAGAGAGCTCCCTGATTTCTCCACCTGAGCTCAAAAGGATCACAACACTTGAGAAATACCTGAGAATCATCTCAGATTTTGACGAGATCTCCTTTTGAACCAAAAGGGAGAGTGATCTGAGACTTTTTGCAACTTTTTTCTGGAGGCAAGAATGAGAAACAGGAGACATAAGCTATAGTCTCATTTTGCTTTCAAACAGATCTCATTGTTGTCTAGGAGACATAAATGAAACACTTTTGAGATCTACTCTCTAAATTTATTTTCCTATGGGATTGCCCTTGTTGACCACTCTGCACTAGCAGGGACAATTTAAAAGCCTCACATGCGGACTGGTTTATTCAGGGGTGTGATGATCCGTCTGGTGTCATTTTTCAGCCTGTCTGGGTCTGAGGGGATGAAGAACTCTCCATTAAAGTCCGTCCATCAGCAAACTGTCTGACAGGCAGGTCAGGTCTTTGTCAGAGCCCCCAATCATTTTACTTTATGAGGTCAAGTGGAGTAGTCTGAGTGTGAGGCCCTCCTCTGCTCGGCCTCCTCAGGTGTAATTGCTGTTTGTTTTGGTAATGCTGAAAAGCAAACACAGCTCTCTCTCTCTCTCAGCCTCTCAGCAGCACCATCTCATAAAATCTTCAAGTCTTCACCAAAATGTTCATTCCCATAGACACCAAATAAAAGTCCAACCAATAATATTTGGATGGATATTATTTCAGAGTAAACTTTGAAGATGAACGTTTTTTATATCTCAGGATGAAATATGAATTTTAGATATGCTTTCTTAATAAATGTGCAGAGATTGTTGCTTCACTGTGAGTCTCTGTTTTATTTATTATTAAGAGAAAATTAAATTGAACATAACTTACAGCAAGTTTGTACCTTTATTAATCGCATACTGTCTGATGGTTTTGGAATACACTGTCTGTTATACATACGTATTACTTTCATATTTTCGGCCTTGTTTTACCATGTGTAAAACATTCTCTACTAAAATGAGTTTTTAAAAGTACTGTAGGCTGTCATAACAGGCTGTTACCATAGACTGTATAAAATATGGACGTAGTATCCGTGAAGTCACCCATCTGTTTCTGAAGAGCTGTTTGAGGCCAATCGTCGGTGGCAGTCATAATGCTTCTGTCAAGCCAGTGTGACGTAAAGAGGCGGAGTTTGAGCCTCCTTGCCAACAGCTACAGTGTTCCCGCAGTCAGCTGTGCCTCTCATTGGAAGACTCGTAATCTCAATATCTTCCAAATTGCCGGGTTAGAAAAAAATTCAACCCCCACACAGTGTGAGCTGTTCAAGAAATGAGCTATCCAGACTACCCTCGTCTTTTGTACCAGGCTGTTAACATGTTTATGTCTGCTGTAAAGATCGTCTTTTTCCCATTCATGTGTATGTGACTTCCGGTACTTCCAGAGCCAGCCTCAAGCAGATCCTCGAGGAACTGCAGTTTTTAGCACTTTCGCATTGGACTCGTATTTTTAGACCGGAGGTTGCCGCTTGGCTGTTAAATCATCAGTGTAGTTTCATGACAGTTTTTAGGGCAATAGCTTTGAGGCATTGAGTTTGGTGTTTTTGTCATCCAAGTGGAAGACATACTTGAGAGGAGAAGTTAACAGATACTCAAGTGTCCAAGTTATACAGGCAAGACTTCAGCTAGTCTCATAGGTGGCTATTTTACTGCTTAACAAGCTAAGTCTAGCCAGGTATGGTGAGCACAGGCACACATAGCTTGAGCTCCCTTGTCTTGTAGGTCGCTGCGGTAGACGGCCTGCTGCTGTGGACGTTCCAGACTCCAGCTGCTACAATTACTACTATCCGTCTCACCACTATCATCTCTTTCTCTCTGTCTCTCTCTCTTCATCTCTTTCTCTCTGTCTCTCTCTCTTCATCTCCTTCAATACGTCTTTCCAACCCCAACTCGGTCGAGTTGCTGTCTAACATGAGTCTGGTTCTGCTTGAGGTCTCTGCCTGTTAAAGTAAGTTTGTCCTTGCCACTGTAACTTGCTAAATGCTGCAAAGTGCTCTGCTCATGGTGGATAAAGAGGAGATCAGACTGAGTCCTGTCTGTAAGATGTTTGTAAAGTGTCCTGAAATGTATTGTGATTGTGCGCTATATAAATAAAGATTGATTGATTGATTGATTGATTGATTGATTGATTGATTGATTGATTGATTGATTGATTGATTGATTGATTGATTGATTGATTGATAGCTGCTAATTGGTGATAACTTATAATTTAAATATTACTTGAAAAATCATCCAGAAACACTGCATGTAACTGCTTTCTCCCACTGTCTCTAGTGACAATGTTCATGTGTGATTATGTGTGAAAGTCAGGCAGGTCAACACCAGCCTCCCTCTCCCCCCCTCCTTTGATATTGACACTGGTCTCCTGTTAGTTAAATGCCGTCTTCTCGTCTTTCCATCAAGCATTCTGCTCATCACTCGCACCCCGAGCGTGCAAGTCGAGTCCTCTCCTTGGCCCCGGGTCTGTAAAAGCAGCAGTAATGATCATGGAGAGCTGAGGCAGGAGATCTATCAGGTGCACCACTGAACTACGCACACATCAGACGAGCGGGCATCTCTTACCCCCTGTCTGCCATGTTTGACGGTGTGTGTGTGTGTGTCTACATAGACTCTGCTGTGCAGGGCTGTGGATGCATGGTGGGCCTCTCTGCGTGGTGCTCTCTGCAGTAGGTCCCACTGTGCTGTACAATAATGACCTGTCAGAAATGCAGGCCTCTGAAAACAGGGATAATCCACAGAGGCTATCTGACTAAATGAATTCTAACAGGAGCCGAGCCGACCCCCCCGAGAGCCCTGAAAAGCATAATCTATTCCACTGGCCTCTTATCAAACCTGACAGGAATAAGAGAACAAAAATAGCTCATGGCTGGCTGGAGGAGAATTATTTCTGCTGAAGGTGCTTCTGTTGTTTGATACCAGATCATTATCCTTTAATACAACGCAGGATGATGCTTTCTTTATTAATTAGCTTGGATCTTTCTCCTGGTTATTGTCAAGAATGATGTTAACAGATTTTACAATTTCATTACTGAGAGGACCACCAGTCCAGTAAACTGGGACCCTTAATTTACATTCTTTAGAGTCCAACTGTCTAGATTTCTTCATCCTGCAGCAGCTAAACAGGCTGTAATGTCTTCAACATTATCCTTGATGGATCAAAGTGTTTCCACTAACAATTCTTTTTTTTTGTCCCTGACTGTCTCAGGTTGTTATTCTAAGTGTCTGACAATATTACAGAAAGGATGACGAGGAAGGAAAAGCACATGTTGAAAATGTGAGAGACCCTTCACATGATTAGTATGCTCAACTGTGTCAAAAGCAGCACTTGAGGTCCAGTAGTACTAAGACTGAAATCCTACCACAGTCAGAGTTTAAGCGGATGTCATTAAACACCTTAACCAAAGCCGCTGTGATAAGGTAGAAAACCAGACTGGAAGACATCAAAACAGTCGTTAAGTGTCAGGAAGACATTTAACTCTGAAACTGTGTCAAAAATGGTAAAGTCGATATAAGCCTATAATTTGTCATCATTGTCTTTTTTAGATTCTTCTTTAACAGTGGTTTGTTGACTGCAGTTTTCAGTGCCTGTTGTCAAATCTGATAACATGACCTGTGAGAGTTTTTGGGAAAAGAAACTGTCAGCACAATATCTAAACAGCAGGAAGAGGAATTTATGGGATGTATGATGTCCACCATGTTTTTCTGGTTAATCAGAGTTAGGTCATGGTTTAAATTGTTTTTTATATCTTGTAGCTCGTACAGAATGCTGCTGCTCGAGTCCTAAGTAGGACCAAAAAAATAGATCACATCACTCCAGTTCTTAGATCTCTACACTGGCTTCCTGTGTGTCAGAGAATATACTTTAAAATCCTACTGATGGTTTGTAAAGCACTGAATGGTTTAGGCCCAAAATACATTGCTGATCTGCTGCTACTGTATGAACCATCTCGACCTCTGAGGTCATCAGGTACTGGTCTGCTTTCAGTCCCTAGAGTCAGAACGAAACATGGTGAAGCAGTATTTAGTCATTATGCACCACATACCTGGAACAAACTCCCAGAAAGCTGCAGGTCTGCTCCAACTCTCACCTCTTTTAAATCAAAGATGAAGACTCTTTTATTTGCCACTGCCTCCTTATCTTAGCTTATATTAACTCACTTTAAATGCTAATTTTGATGTAATTTTAAATATATTCTAATTTTCCTTTTCTTTTTTATGTTTTATTATATCTGTCATTTTAATTGTGTTCTGTATGCTTGTCTGAATGTTACCAATGCTTTTGATATTTTGATATAAAGCACATTGAGTTGCCCGCGTGTATGAAATGCGCTATAAAAATAAAGTTGCCTTGCCTTGCCTTGAACATGATATTGGCGTAATGACTGCTTGTCAACTTTTCTGTTTTTTTTTCTGTAAAGAATAAGACAAGTTCATTCATTGAATGTCGTGGTAGAATGAAGTTCAGGTGTGACTGAGACAGTTGGTTAGTCAGTTAGTTAGAAAAAATATTGCCTTGCATCTTTTTTTTTTGCATACCTCAGTTGAGAATTATAATAGCAAAGTTTCATTTTGAAGATGTCATAATGAGTCCGGAGATTTGTTTTTCGCCACCTGCGTTCAGCTTTAGACATTCTCATTTTTCATTTCTTACTAGTATAACACTTCTCCATGGAGATCTTTTTTTCCACTTCAGTGGGAGCAATGGAATCCATAACTTCATATTTTAGAGTAGAAGTTATCTGCCAATTTTTTTGTTTGAGCTCCAGGACAGGGCAGACTTTACTAGTGTTTTCAGTAATGCACAATTTTTAGGTAATATCTGTTTGTTTCATAATCAGGGAAAGATCAGCAAAGAGATAGTCATGCCACTTTGTCAACAGGGGGCGCCAAAATCAGCACAAAATGAAAGCAGATTTAAGTGTGAATCCCAAAACTTGTGTCAAGAGTTGTCTTTCTCCTTGAAGCAGGGGGATGGACAGCTCACTCAAACGTTGCATTATTCCTGAGTGATTAAGTCTTTAAAAGGCTCAAAGTCATCACTCACTGTCACTTTGTGCTGCCAAGAAAGTGAAGCAGAGTAAGAGGAAAAAATTGGAGAGGGAGGCTGCGATAAATCTCCTGTGAGGCAGATATTTCCTTTAAGACATAACTGTCAGCGTGTCAGAGGTGATTTCCTGTCAGATATAAGTGACGCTGAATCTGAACCCTCACTCTGAAAAATTACTTTCTGATGGAATCCTCCCTCCATTATAATCCCATTCAGTCCAATAACCAGCCTCAGAGAGTGAGTGAAGCTAAACTGTCAGCTTTCAATTAGACTGAGAGTTTGATCTGCTCTGTGCTCGGCTCGTCAGGCTGAATAATCGAGCCGTCAGCCCTGAAGGTGAAGAGCGTCTGTGTGTGTGGACAGAGACCTTTTGTCTGGAGGATTGACAAGGGTTGGTGCAACAGGCTAAAGTGAGTTCAAGTCTCCCCACACACAGACACACACAGACACACACACACACACACACACACTCTCTCCCTCTCTGCTCATGTCCCCTGAGAGGATATTTTTCATGCTTTCAAAGCGCCCGGCAGTGACAGGCCTCTGACACCTTTGTGGGTCCAGAGGAGTTTCAGCACAATGCCTCCTATGACGGCCGTTCTTGAGAGGAAACACACATTATTCTGCCACAACGCCACCAGCTGATTGATTGACACAGTCAAACTTTTTGAATGAGAGATGGCTCATAAGACTTTGACACGGATTTATATATTTTCTGAGGAGTCCCAGTGAAAATTGATTCATGCAGGGTTTCCAATTCTTTATGTTTACCCTAAATAGTCAAACTACTGCCTGAAAAAGTTTTATTTTCAGGTAACTGATATAACTTAGCGGCATTTGTGCACACAGCTACAGTACCTACTTACACCAAGAGAAAAAATATCCCTGGCTTCCATCATTTCATTTTCACTGTGGTAGAAAACTGAATATGGAATTAAACACACTGATAGAGAGAAGTTAGTCTTTGTGAATTTTGACCTTTGCAAACAGACAACTCCCGTCTCTGCAGCATTAAACACATTTTCCTGCGTTTGATTGAATTCTGTACATCCACCTCTCTCTATTTTAAAGCTTTTAATATTTTTAGGCGAGTGTTTATTCTTCTAAAGTTTTCTTGACTCACCGTCTTTAAATCTTTAGTCTAATGTCGTGTCCACAGAGAGACCTGTAGCTGAAACCTGGACTGTTGTTTGTGTCAGAGGGCAGCGGCTCGCCTTCACACTGAGGCCACGTCCGATTCACCTGACTGCAGCTGTGGCACCGGCCATGTGTGGCTGTGAGGCTGGATACCTGCTACGCACCATCCCCTCCCCCTCCACCACCCCGTGCTCTGTAAAACCCAGCACAGGGACACACTACCAAGGTCACACACACAAACATATCTACACAGTCCTCCTCTCCTTCCACAGCCGACAACCTTCACCATGAAATCAGGAATTGGAATGGTGGAGGAGTTGTCGTCCATGAGGTGAGGCGAGGGTTAAAGGAAGGCATGACATGACATCCCAATTTGTTGTCTTGGTAACAGGAAAAAACAAAGCTTTTATTTTTCAATCAGTGGAGGCAAAAATACAAAAACTATGAGGTAGATGTCAAGACAACTAACGTAAATTTCCATATGCTTGCAAAGGAAGTATCCTTTTTTTAAAATTTGTTTCTAACATTTGCACATGTTGTTGGATTTGCATCGTTTTTGTATTTGCAGCATGTGTCTCTTAAGCCCCGTTTCCACCAAGCAGTTCAGTTCGGTTCATCTCGGTACGGCACACATATTGTGGCGTTTCTTTAGACTAAAACGTGGACAGGTCCCCAAATTACCGAGCCGTACTGTCCCACTTTTTGGTACAGTTCTGTTGGGGTGCCAGACATACCGATCCGACCCCAGAAGGTGGAGCTAGAAACACTGCAGTCCATTGATTGGTCGAAAGAATCGTCACTTCCCGTGCAACAGCGGTAATAAAGAACAACACATAACCCCGCCATGTTTAAATCTCCAGTGGACTTCGGGAAGATAACTTTTTTTGTTTGGAAAATGGCGTCAAGAAACAGCGTTCCATGGTCGACCGCGGAGGTGCAGACTTTCCTTGCGTTTTTCTTCTTCTTCTTACTGTGTCGTGCTGCCATGACGTTACGCTATTATGTAGCTGAAGTGGCTATCAGCATCTGGCTTACACGCCACCCACAAAGTAGGGCACGGTTGGCTGTAGAAACGCAAACATGACCAGACGTTACTGATCGGACCCGTACCAAACTGTGCTGATCCATGCCAGACCGCTTGGTGGAAACGAGCCATTAGAGGTATTTCAGGCTGTTGCAGACCAGTTGCACTTGTCAGCTACAAGTCACAATTCACATTACCAACATGAGAAAATGTGTGACATTCAAAAGCAAAGACAGTCACTAGCAGTCTGTTGCAACACATCCCAGATAGTTGATTTTGAAGGAAAATGGTCATAGATTTTTGGGTTGCATCAGGTCAAAGCAACCCTTGGCTACACCTCTGGACACACCTTCTCCTTGTGTCTACATGTTTTTGTCCCATACATTTCAGTTGAAATCATATCCAACCTGAAATCTTCCTCCAACTTGAAATCTTCAACTTGGAAAAGTTACACATTGGTGCAAAATGTCAATATTCAATCTTTTCTCTCAGTTGCATCACAGCCTAACAAGCCTGTTTTTAGAATTTAGTTACAGAAGTACAGATGATGTTTTAGAATGTCGGGAGAAGGTGGAAAGTTGTCTGAAAAATAAATTCACATGAGAATCTGAGGAATAAAAGACAGAAACTGAGGCAGCGGCTGACAGATGGTTCCTCTGGGAGACACAGGAGAAGGGAGAACATGTTACTGGACCACAAGTACTCTGACATTTTCCCCCAAACCAACAGTTGATGACTTTTACCCAGAGCAGAGGACACTGCAGATGTTTTGGGTGTCCTTCCCCCCCACCTTTCCTCCACAAATCTCACCTGTTCAATTATTTAGCGTCTCCTCTTTGGTCCTGAGCTGCGGTGAAGGCTGTACCTGCCGATTACAGCTCGGCTTGTCACATATCTCCGTCTTGTCGTCGTCTGAGCGGGCAAGCTGCCTTTGGCCACATTACGCAGGAGGAAATGTCATTACCTCATCGCGGGCTTGTCATTTCCAGCCTTTGGTCTCCTGGGGCAGACAGGATGTGTCTGTGTGTGTGAAGGTGTGTGTGTGTGTGTGTGTGTGTGTGTGTAGCTGAGTCACCCAACATGAATACACCAGGCCTTCACAGTGGAAGAGAGGTCGCTGTTGGGGGTTTTTGATGTTTAAATCTAAAAAACATGCCAAGAGCTGAGCTGTCGTAGAGGCAGAGGATCCTCTGAAACATGTAGATTTCAGAAAACTAAAAATCTCAGTGCAAGTTGTCACTTTTATAAACACTGCAGTCATTTCAGTTGCACGAAACTCATTATGAGCTGGTTGATGCTTTAAATATGCTCTGACGTATACTTTTCTGTCTTGTAACTTTGTGTAGACTATAAAAAGTGAACGTAGCTACTAGAACATTACTTATTGGTTTTGAAGCCTTTCATAGTTTGGCCTTTGCCATCTTGATTCTTTGCAACCAGAAATGTACGAGCAGATTATGCGCATTATTATGTCTTTATCCTGTGTTAACTTTTCCTGCTTCACCGTAGTCAGGTAGCACAGGGGAGACTTATTGATTGCTGCTGCAGCTCCAGAGCCAGTTGATGCTAACTCCAGGGCTAACCTCCATAAACTTGAACTTGTCAGCAGCAGGCAGTAAGCAGCACACAGGAGTTTGGCTTGGCTCATGAGGAGTTGCAGGCTTTATTATCATCACACAAACTACACTTTTCATTGATACAATGGTACCGCTAACTCTCGGCTCTCACGCTCTGTCCGCCCAGACATCCACAAGCACACCCAACAACCAATGAGACATGCACAGACTCTCACTCACTCTACGTCAAATTCCTTCACACACAGATATTCCTAAACAGAGCTATGCCACCTGGTTGACATGTTGTTGTAGCAATGTGACATTTACATGTAGCCCCGCCTTAAGTCCTGCCCTGTTTTATGGACTACTATTAACCCTAGAACACTATCGCTAAAATTAGTAACAGCATCACTAACACCAGGTGTTTTTTACCCAATAAAATATATCCAATACCAAACTAAATAAACTAAAATATGACAATACATGTCAAATTAGAGTAGTGTTCTTTTATTTTAAACTGTGCCATGTCTAACAAAATGAAAAAAAATTATCATGGGGCGACCCTATAACAATGCTCCAAAATTACTGAAAATTTTGAATTTGAACCAAAAATTCCTAAAACAAAAAATGATGAAACTGGAAATTTGGTGTTCGGTCCACCCACTCCTGGGACATTTGAGACTTCCCTGGTGAAGGCACAGTCTCCTTGACACACAAACAGCTGCAGGAGAGAGAAACAAAAAAGGGTGAAAATCACTGGAACACTTGCCTCTAGGAAAAAGCAAGTTTTGGAGAAGGTAAACACCCACGCCTTCAAAGACGTCAAAGACGATGCTGAAGCTACCCAGGGACCCATGACACTCAGACAAACGCCACATAATGAAAATCATGTAAATGTGTTTGCTTGGGTGAAAATCACCCAGCGATAGTGTTCTAGGGTTAAGCCAAAAGGCTCTTTTTTGTGGTCCCCCATCTTGACTCTTTTTAGAAAGAGTCATAAAAAGCTGGAGAGGATTTAGGAGTTAGTTTTGTGGTTAGCAAGTCAATGCAATAATTTATAGTAGCTGTCATTCATGTTCATTTGAATACTTATTTTGCTAAAAATGGGATTTAAACACATTTTCTTAGTTTCCTCGTTTTCCAAGGTTTTAAAGAAACCTATCAAATTAGTTATTACACAGTGTGATCTACATTAAAATATGATGTATCATTAAGTTTTAATTATGGACCCTGGACCCAAGGTAAAACTCACATAGGTGCAGGAAAAACAAGTGGCTGCAAATTCAGTTTGCTACTTCAGCACCACGGACAGCACCACAGACACATAAACACACAGCACAGATAGGCAGCTGATATTTCAGAGCCACGTTCAGGCTCTCAGACTGACACAAACCTCAGTCTCACTTTGAGAGTGAGTGAATCAGCTATAGGCTAGACTCACGTGTTTTGCCTAACAACTCACCTGTTTCTGCACCTCATGCTACCAGTGGATGCAGAGGAGGAGATGGCAGGTCAAGAGGGGGGAGAAATTTGGGTAATTTTGCTGAAAAATCAGCATCCAAATCACCTAGTAGCTATATCCATGAAATAACTACAGCCTTATATGAACTGGTTTGAATTTGTGGGTCATTTAACACTTTTTACATGAGGTTTTTAACATTTAACGTAACATTAGTAAGTTTATAGTTGCTATATTGACCCTAATAAATGTTGAACTTGTTGATATGACCATCAGAGTGCAAAAATCTGATGGCAAATTTAGCAGAAATTATGACTATCCCATCTTTTCTGCCACTGGGTGGCACTCTTGAAGCAAATTCAAGCACCTATCCTCCTTAACCGGCCAAGAAACAGTGTAAGCAGAGCTCTACTTTGGCCCTTTTTTTTGGGAGGGGGGTTCTTAAACTCGTGTTTCTAGCAGGAACAGCTGGAGTAGTGAGGTCTCCGTTTTCCCAGCCCTTCTGTGTTTGACTGAGGCCAAGAGCTTAAGGAAAGGATTGGAGATGGAGAGTTAGAAAGAATTCTGAAATCACTATCTGGGTGTGTTTTTGTTTGCATGTTTGCATGTGTGTGTTAGTATGACAGAATATTCTACATTGATCCCCCTTCCCTGAGATCCCTCATCCCACCAGCAGCACATCTGACAGTTTGTTTCTTGCTGGACCGTATTTACTGTTTGAATGCCTGTCCTCAATTTCAAGCATAGATATGCAAATCACGCCAGAGTTATTAATCGCAGTGTCACAGGGATTATGCAAATTATAAAGAAAGAGAGGAGAGATGGAGAGGAAAGAGAAGAGTCTGGATGTCAGCAGACTCATGAGGGAGATAGTTTTGTTTGGATCGAGGTTGCGATTATCGTCCTCCCCGTTCTGACCTGATTCAGACAGTCCCGGTGAAAAGGTTGACTCCATGTTTGGCCTGTCAGGGTGGTGATGAGTCTGTTGTTTCACAGAGGGGAGACAGCATGTTCACATCGATTTCCCTTTTGAGTTGCTCTAACAGAAATTTCGACACATTTCGACACAACAAATGTTGTTACTACTCAGGCACAGTGTAAAAAGAGCTGCACAAATAGAACAACCTGTAGTGACATACCACACTGAAAAGAGTTTACTATCACCAGAACACTGTCTTTAGATATTAAAAGGGTGATATTAAAAGGGTGATATAATTTCATTTAATAATCACATTGTGTGTGTTACTCAAACAGCAACAGCCAGTGTTGAAAAATGAAGCCAGTGTAAAATTGCAAAATTGGCAGTTCTTCAAGTGTCCACTTGAGGTTGTGTGCAGCAGCCATAGACTGTATAAAATATGGACGTAGTATCCGTGACGTCACCCATCTGTTTCTGAAGAGCACTTCCACATTGGACTCATATTTGTAGACCGGAGGTTGCCGCTTGGCAGCAGCCAGTTCATCCTCATTAAGCCCCATAATCAAATGCCCAACTTTGCAGCCGTAATAGACATGTTTACAGCCTGGTCTTGGCTTCAAGCGCTTATTTCTGCTTTTGTAAAAAACTTGTAGGGGGTTTACAACTCAGCTATTTTGATTTTTTTTCATGCAAACAGTTCTATAATTAGGGGTATAGCGAGTGGTTGGGTAACAGGTGGGCCTGTTGTGGCTGTGCAAGGAGGCTTAAGGTCAACCTAATTTAAAGATTGATGAAAGTAAGGTGAAGATGCCACTACCAACATGGCGATCACCGTCATTTATTCCCCATAACTCTGGTAACATTTTCTTACACTTGTTCCTCAGCATGATGTTGGATGAGTGCATTTATTCAGGTAAATCGTCCAAAGCCATAACTTTATGTATTTGCATAGTGAATATCATCCAATAGGGCTGGAAACTTGTGCATCATGAGGTCAGTTCTCAAACATATGCAGGGATGGACAAGTATGCTGATATTAATACTTTGCTGTTTTAACTTGCAGTTTTACACCAATATGAGCAGAACCAATCGCTTTACTTAATGGAAAACTTGTTTTTTTGCTTAATGTTCAGCACCTTTGCATAAGTTTTTATATGGGTTAAGTAGCTTTAAAAATAAATGTGCCTTGACCAAAAAGCAAATCATGAAACTTGGTATGCACCAAAAACAACTAAACCCTTCATGCCAGGTGCAGCAGGATGATATAAAAGTATAGTCAGTGTGTTAAAAATGAGAGGACAAAGTAAAGATAAAAAAGGCACTAGAGAGGAAACTGTGTAAAAAAAGGAAGAGTAAAAGGTTACTGAAAAAGCTCTTACTGCCCGGCAACAAACAGCGGATGGACAAAATCAGCAACAAGTCAGTGAAGGAAAAGAAAAATATACTCGCCTGATCTTTCTGAGGAAGATGAAAAATGAGCTCAAATGATTGTTTCCTTCAACACTAAAACAGACAAACAACTTATCAATCAAACATAGTATTAATTTATCTGACATGCTAATATCATGTGTGTTTTCCAGTTAGCAATAAACATTAAGCTTCATGCTGCAGCACCGCTTTTTCCTCTCTGGTGATTCGGAGAGTTTTCACCGATTGGTTCACTCTGTAATTTGAAGCAGTGGATTTTTGAGGATGCTCACATCAGCATATAATGCTTAGTTCTACAATAACTGAACATAAATGTAACACAGTGACGGCCAATAACTGCTGGAAAGTCTGAAGTGCTTGTGTGTGGAAGGGGAGCGACTGAAAAATGAGTCTGAGCATTTGTTGGGCACCAATTGGTCACCTTGTACCTAGGAAATTAAAGAAGTATCATTAAAAAACAAAGTGGAGAAAAGACCGAAGAAGACTATTTTGGAAATTTTGAGCCAGATGTTTTGACAATCAACATGAAAATGTAAGACTGAAATATAACTAGATCATCTGCGGACCTTCAGAGGGTGAAATAATACACTGCAAAAACTCGAAAACTTTTTTTTTTCTCCTGTTTTTGGAGGGGCATTTTTTCCCAGTGTGTTCGACTTGGCTTCACAGCTTATTAAACGTGCGCTCAAAGTGCTCAAAATCAATTTAATGTTGATGTTGTGGAAACAGAATAAAAGAATAAACTATAAAAGAGAAATCATAATTCTCCTGTGATGCTCAGTGTTGCTCTCGGCTCCTGAATCCTATCCTGTTCGTGTTTTTTTTTCCCACCAAAGCACAATATCCCTGCTACTGGAGACCACTGCCACTCTAAATCCTGTTTCCACTCGTCCCTAATCTACCTGTGGGACTGTCCAGATTGGAAATAGATCACATGAGGAAGGCCGGGTACCTGCAGTCATTCTTCCCCGCCCTGCTGGACGATTATTGGCAGGTTTTGGGGCCCTGCTGCAAACGGTGAACGAATGCATTTCTGCAGATGACCGTGAGGCAGCGAGAGATTGAATTCTCACTCCTCCCCTGTGTGTGTGTGAGGCGGGGGAAACGGGTGAGTCTCCCAGAAATAGGCAGTGATAGATGAGCTACATGGAAGAAGACAGCTACCCCTGCTCTCCAGCCTGGCTGAATCAGGAAACTGTCTGCCAACTAAATGCCTCTCCTCCTCCCCTCGTCTCCTCCCTCCCTCCTCTCTTACACTCTCATTATAATTTTCTCCTTTTCCTCCTGGCCTCGTCTCTTCCTCTGCTTACGAATCAATCGTTTTGTTAGTGCTTACCAGACAACAGATCTTTAGTCATTATGAGATTGTGCTTTATATCACCGCTTAATGAGCACTACACCCTCTGCAAGCATTCCAGGCAGCAGCTAATGGTGGAGAAAGCTTCACTTTCTTTCTCCTGCTTTCTTCTGTGTGTGCATGAGAATAAATCTGAGTTAATTAAAATGTTTGCATCCTGATAATGCTGCAACTGGATGTGATTATTTTCCCCTCAAAATAACTTACCAGGTTCAAATGATGGTGGGAAACAGAACACAAATGACACAAAATCAGAGCTGTCTTTTCAGAGCTTCTCTTACAATTGCATAGAAATAATGGAACCGTAAGGAGCTGCTAGCCATACATTATTTTAATTAGCCTGACTTTTAGCTGAGTTTTAGAGTGCTGTGATGGTCTGAAGGCTGTGACAGCGAATTTCCTGAGTGAATCCACGATAAATTAAAGGGTTATCCCGGCAAAACATGGGCCCTACCTTTACGTAATTTGAGGTGTAAATGAAGACCCTGAGTTTTGGATTTGCTCCTGTTGATTTTCTTCTTCAATCAATCAATCAATCAATCAATCAATCAATCAATCAATCAATCAATCAATCAATCAATCAATCAATCAATCAATCTTTATTTGTATAGCGCCAAATCACAACAAACGTTATCTCAAGACACTTTCACAAACATAGGAGGTCGAGACCACTCTGTCAAATTATGAACAGAGACCCAACTTCAAGACAGGATAAGACTCAGTCTGACCCCACCTTAATCCATCATGAGCCTTGCACATCACAGTCTTTAGCTAGTTACAGTGGCGAGGAAAAACTTCCATTTCACAGGCAGAAACCTCAGGCAGAACCAGACTCATGTGAGACAGCCATCATGCCTCGAACTAGTTGGGTCTGGAAAGAGGGATAGAGGAGAATATGAGATAGAGGGAGCAGTGATAGTGATGAGACGAGTAGTAGAAGCTGTTGCCGCTGGAGTCCAATACGTCTGTATCAGCTGGAGTCTGGAACGTTCACAGCAGGAGGACGTCTACAGCAGCTCAGAGGGACCTACGAGACAATGGAGCTCAGGGACTCCAGAAAGGTCTATGGTTAGTAACTTGTCCTGCCGTAGTGAAACAGGCTGTAATGGCTCTTAAATCATTTTTGCTGAAAATGTACCTGATCAAAGTGTGTCCACTAAAAGTTCTTCTTTTTGTCCCTGACAGGCTCAGGTTGTTATTCTGAGTAGCTGACAGGTTAGCTTGTTTGTGCTATTGCGTGTAATGCTATTTTTTTTTTTACCTGGCTGTGTTAAATTCTTGATTCTGATTGGTCAGAACATTAGAATTTGACTTAGACTGGTCTTCAGATTGGGAAAATAAAGACAGTAAGTGGGCACAGATGTGAGAGCACCCTGAGGAGCTACTGGGCCGCAACCATCTCTGAGAGGGAAGAGTGAAGCAACATCCTGTCCTGCAATCCAGGCAACAGCAGCAGAGCTGGTGAGAACATCTTTAAGTTATCTTCCATGGAAATGTTCACTAATGTGAATTAGAACAAATGACCAGCATGATGTTTGAACTTGACCCTGAAATGTTCAGTCTAATGTTCAGTCATCCTGCAAGGATGCTGATAAGAATCCAGTGCCATGGAAGAAATACCGACCATGGACTCGGAGAGACTCTTGAAACTGAGCACCTTTTTTCTTCTTGCGTCAGCATCCTGCTCACCCTGTCAGGATTCTGATTTGCATAACCACAGTCCACTATACATAATCCCTCACATTTTATCTACCTGAACAGCTCATTTTAAAAACCAAAGCAAAAGAATTACACTAAACACTAACTAATCTACGCAGCAAACAAACAGAAACCTTTATGTTCTGTGAGGTTAAAATAACTTTCAATAGAGTCTGGCGTCTGTTAGTAGTGTTGTAATGACGGTCTCTCTGTAATGTTGTTAGACACTTAGAATAACAATATTAGCCTGTCAGGGACAAAAACAAGAACTCTTAGTGGACACACTTTGATCCATCAAGGGTTAAATTACAGCTATTAAAGCCCTGTCAGCTGCTGCAGACTGAAGAAATCTACTGGAGATATTCTAAATCTTTTTGCACCTGTTGGTCATTTAGTTCCTGAAATATGTAAAAAGAATAGGCCCCAGGTTTAAGAATAGTGGGATCCCCCTGTAATAGTGTATTCCCTTAGATGCTTGCTGTAACTGAATGCTCTCCAACAGATTTCCTCTCAAAAATCTCTGTATGTAACCTCTTCTTCTCTCATGGGTGAACGGCAGAGAGACCAAGGTTCACTGGGCCAAGTCAAAGTCACCTAATGACAGGTGGGGGGCCATCTTTGACCTTTTAAAAGGTTGCTGTTGAAGCCCACTTCTCTAAAGCAAATGTTTTTCATCCCTGCAGCCTTTGCCCCACTCAGGCCTCTTACCCCGGCCTTCTGGTGCTTCTTTATTCATTGCTCTGATAAATGTACATGACCCCTTAAAATAACAGGAGCTGCCCCCTAGGGAACACTTGAGCGATGTGACATTCCCGCTAACCCGAGATGACTTTTAAAGAATGGATAAGTGAAAGGCAGACAGAGGATGGAGGGAAAAGATGGAGGATGAGAGGGATGGTGGAATGGACAAAATCAAATCAGTGTGAGCAGAGAGGTTGAGCAGAAAAGGTTAGAGACTAAAAAAACTTCCCTTTTTGACTTGATGGCCTACTTCTTTGTCTTGAAGATGCTCTCGGTATGCTCTTCACACACTTGTGAGCTCTCAAAAACAAGTAGCTGTTTTCACAGTAATTAAGACACTCGACTGCTCATCATACCACAAAAACACCTGAATGCAGCGTCAGAATTAGCATGCAGCTAACACAAGGTCTTCTGTCAAACACACAGGCGAGCACTCATCAAGGGTTCAGTGTTTAATCAGTGGAAGCTAATGCTCTACAAACAATCTCTGTAAAATGTTAATCAGAGCTCTAATTAGCCCATCGTGCAGTCATAATCACCTCAGATAGAAACTAAGCTGGGGGTATTTCAGCAGGCTGATGCTCTGGTCCTCACAGTCACCCTCTTCCACTGAGCTGTCACGTTCAAAGAAGGGCGATGAAGAGCTCTTAATTTGCTCCTCACCTCTGACTCTGTGGATCTGTGTGAGTGTAAACAACTCTTTATCTGTGTATGGACCAAAGCACTGAGCTGCTGTTTGGATTTGAAATATGTGCTGGGAATGTTTGATACATTGCTTCAGAAGAATTCTATGGCCTTAATGTTGCTTTTCATTTGAGCCTTTTAGAGGAATATTTTGTGCCTTACTCATCTGATTGGTTTGGAATGTTATACACAGTGTGGATTTTTGAACATGGTATTTATACTTTTGATTCCCATCCCAAATTTTCTGCAGCATTTACACTTTGTTAGATGGATTATTAATTTCACAGTTTTCTCTCTCATTAGATCATAATCATGCATTTAAATAAAACAGCGGTACACTAATTAAATCAACCTTTTGGGGCTCCGTACTGTTTTGATTAAAAAGACCCTTTAATTTAAGACAATAAGTGACCAGTGGAAGTGGGTGGTGCAACACCAGGTGAATTGGTCACAGCTTCTGAGTCTGTACCTCATAACAAAAGTTAACGTAGGCTGAGCTCAACTACTTTCACAGTAGCTAGCAGGATTACAAACTCCACATGGCATGCAATAGATGGTTCTATAAAGAGCTGCACAGAAACTGCTGTAATGGCAATTTCTTTATTTTGTTATGATGTCAGCGTGATGGATGAAATAATCTTATGGAGAAACAAATGGTTGTCTTTAGTCAAGTCTTTATTATCAATGCTCTTTGCAAAAAAAAAAAAAGAGGGAGAAAACAAGTGAACTTCTCTCAGTCAAAGTCAGATGCCTTCCGCCCCAAAATGTGAGCTCAAACAGCGTGTAACAGAAGAAAACAGGTGTGGTACATTGACAGGAAGCTCTCCCAAAAAAGGGAATATTCTATCATAAGTCTATCAATGATCATTGGCTAAGTAAAATACAGGACACATGAGAGCATAACAGGATACGTAAGCAAGCTATGTGTGAAAGCTAGGGTGAGAGAACAGGAAACGTCCTGTCTGCGACCTTAGTGTTTCAGATCTTGTTTCCTCCCTGTGTGTATTCAGTTTAAGTTATAAGTTGACCTCGTGTCTTCCTTGTGTTATTGGTGATCCATGTCTTGTGTTGTGTTTCTTAGTCTTGTCTATTGTGGATCCTGTTTTATTTTGTAGTTTTTGCACCCTGTGTCCAGTTTAGTTTTACTTCCTGCCTTTCTGTGTCCCTCTTCTTTGATTAACCTCATTAGTTTCACCTGTGTCCATGTGTCCACACCTGTTGCCCGTTACCTAGTGTGTATTTAGTGTCTGTGTTTTCCCCTCTGCTGGTTTGGATCAATACGTCTCCTTCTGTGTTCCCTGTGTGTTACATGCTCCCAGTGATTCCCTGTGTTTTCTTTTGGACATTTTAGTAAGTTTCTATTTCAGCTTTTGTCTTTTTCTTCTTTTGGTCATCAACACTTCAAAATTCTGCCCGAGTCTATCCCCTCGTTTAAACCCATTGTGACAGCTACTGTATGATACATGTGCTTAGTACTCATGCTCTCTCAAACACAAGGTAGTATATGCCTGCTCGTGTGGCCATTTTCACTCACATTTAGGAGTATTCTGCACACTCAGTGTTCAGATGATAGCAGACTGCTGTGGTTACACAACTCTTCTGCTCTGACTCCTGGAGAGCAAACACAGCAGGTACAGCATTTTAATACTTACAGTTGTTGTTGTTGCTGATTGTTTTAACAGACATCAGAGGACAACAGAAGACATCACAGAAAGGGGAGTTACCTAAACCAGGGATTCCTAAACTTTTCAGCCCAGGACCCCCCAAAATATAGGTGTAAAAGACTTGTGACCCCCACTGTCCCTCAAAGTGATGAATTGTGGCTTCATTTACCTGGTCTGCAGAAAGTTAGCCTACCTATATGAGCATGTGGCTGTGTTTCCTGTGCTGTTATGAATTAATCTACTGCTACTGATGCTTTTGATAATTCACTGTTCACTAACCCTAAATTTAGGAGCCATCTGGCAACAAAGAAAGGCAGAAATCTCGTTACATTTTCTACTTTCAAGGTTTTTATTTCATGTTTAGCTACTATTTTTGTAGATATTTTTTTTACTATAATGGGTAAAATTTACTATTTTAACATAACTTAAAAAAAAAAACATTCTAGAAGACATTTCACGACCCCCCCCATTTGTGTCACGACCCTCCAGGGGGTCCCGACCCACACTTTGGGAACCCCCGACTCAAACAGTACTCACTAACTTTAAAACACGAGCTGGCCCACACAACCTTTACAGGACTGAACTATGAAATAAACTTGGACTTTATCTCTTTTTGTCCTTTATGTTGATCAGAATATTTTATGTGAGTGTTAGTTTATGAAGGTTTTCTAAGCTGTAGGAAATGTATCAGTTTATCGTGCGCCATTTTCAATCACTTTTTAACCCTGAATCAGTCAATAACTTACTTCTGCAGTTTTTCACAGAGGAATGTAGAAGTGAAACGAGTTTAATTAGAAGTTATGAAAGTCAGTAATCAGGATGTAGTCCAGAAAGATTACAGAGAAAACAACTGAGTTACATCTGACGCTTTAGCCCCAGTCTTCAATCGCACACACACTCAGAAAGAGGAAGCTTTGATCGGTCTCTAATGTAACTGGCATGGACTATTGAGTGTTTGGTCTGAAAGCAGAGAGCTCTTTGACAGAGAAAGGATGAGGAATAGAGGAATGTGATGCAGCCAAATTGTATGAATTTATTTGATTGTGTGATGGCTCCACGCTGTAATGATGGGAGGAAAATGCTGATGTGTGACTATGAGTCAAATGATCCTCAATCTAAAGCAGAAAATGAATTGTTGGCTTCAGTTTTGTTTTTCACTTCACTTGTTTTCTGAGGCTGAGATTAGTCCAAAGAGAATCTTCTTACTTTGATTTCATTTCATCAAAAAAAAAACAACTTACCATTATTAGTTTGAAACTATTTAGATTGAAGTTGATTTCTCAAACCAAATATAAGGGAAGCTGTCTGTCAACTTCATCACAGTCCTCAGACCATGCTGATCCCCGGACGAGTCCATAAAACTGAGAGGCCTCACATTTAACATTTGTTGTGATGATTCCACAGACACGAGATCTCACAGAAACCTGCGTGATCAAACATGACTACAGAGGATGAACAAACATGGAAGGTGGTCTATGTCAGCTGACTGTCTTGGCCTGTCCTCTGTTTTGTAGCAAACAAAAAAAAAACGAGGAAAAGAACATGGGCGAGTAATTCCACAAGCTGCTTATATTTTTCAATGTTCCACTTGGCTCAGGGCACAGTTGTGTTTACATTCACTGCCATGTTTGAGAGCTGTAAACATCCTGTTGGAGACTCTTCTCAGTCTGCTCCTCTCATTGGTTATTGCAGGAATTCTGTCTGAGGTACGATTTGGAATCGTAAATAACAAAGATGTTTGATATTTACGATTCCAAATCTTAAGCCAGGGAGGCTCTGAGGCGCTCAGGAACAGTAAAATAATCCTATCGACAACTCACATTCGAGGATTATTTGGACAAATAGTCAGATATGACAACCCCCGAATCAGGTCATGTCCCTGATCACTGTGGGTGGCAAATTGGGCCCTAAATCTGTCCTAAAATTGTTGATGTGTGGCCATTCTATGTCATGTACTCTGACCGAAGACCTCCCCCTGCTACAGGCAGCTACAGGAATTGAAAACAGTGGCGGATCAAGGGGGTGGCGGATCACCCCTGTGGCCACCCTGAAATTCTTAAACATGATTGGCTATTTGCTATGGCAGAGGCATTACTTATATTGAAATCAGCTATTGCGTTTCAGCAAGCTGCAGAGACAGTAGTTTCTATAGATTTGAATATTATTTTTGTTGATGCTTTGACTTCGAACAATCATCTTCATTTTGAGTCCTTAAAGAGTTAATTTCAGCAGATTTAAATGTTGACACTGTCGAGTTACATTTTTAATGTTAACCTTAAAATTCTACAAAAATGTAACATTTGGTAAATTATTTTATAAAATAAGTTAAAGTAGATGTGATTATTGGAAGTTTTTAGGTTTGGGGTAAGCCCCTAATGTCGCCTTTCCAACCCTTCAACAATCAGTGCCCCAGTTTGGCCACCCAAGCCAAAACAGTGTGGCTCCACCACTGACTGAAAATGGCAGTCTTCTTTGCTTTTGTAGGTCATATAAAGGCAGTTTGTAGTACATTTGATAAACAGCTAAAAACACCTTTAAACATTGATTTAGACCAGGGGTGTCCAAAGTACGGCCCGGGGGCCAATTCTGCCCAATGTCCATTTAATTATGGCCCCAAGCTTCCATCTTAAAATGTGTTATTATAGCAAAGAAATGAATCACCTTCTGAATCACCTGTACATTTGCAGTTTCTTTCAAGCGCACAAACAAAACTAAAGTTAATCCAGAAACGTCTCAAAATGCTTCATATGGACTACTTTTATAAATGCAAAGCTCTGGATATTCTGCAGGAATATAATTAGGAGGAAGAATTGACAGTTTTTTTCAAATTAATGTTTTTATCATGATGTGAAAATGTTCTTGATGAACACTAAAAGTTCAGAAGACACAAGACAAGATCAAAATTCGGAAATTGTGCAGAAAAGGACCAGAATTATTTAGTTCTTAAAATGTTGTCTGCTGGTCAGAAAAGTCTTAAAAACAACATGAAATAGAAGTGTGATGAAATCCAGATCGTGATCCTGCCATAGAAAAATAACAAGACAATATTTTTTCCCACATTACCAGACCCGAATGAAAAACATTCTACAGAAGAAGATCAAGTTTGCTAATGTTTAAGTGGCTTGTGGAGAACTGAGGACTTCCTAGTTACTGATTTATTGAGAAAAAAATGTAAAATAATTGTTATTAAATAGAGATTTCATATATAACTTTTATGATTCCTAAGTCACCTAAGTCTCAGTAGGAGCCACTGGCCCTGAAGTATTCTGACAACATCAAATGTGGCCCTCTTTGAAAAAAGTTTGGACACCCCTGATTTAAACCCATACATTCATAGCATTTACTCCACCCAAAAATGTGTGCGAAACAAAATTGATGGCTGGCTGTCCTGATCTGATTTATTCTATGATTCCATGCAAGCCAAAATAAATTAGAAAACTGTGCACAAATGTACATTCTCCACTCAAAGTGATGCAGAGGTTAAGATCAAAGCTCTGACTTGTCTTTATGTGTATCATATTCAGATGAAGATCCTCTTCATGACCTCCAGCATGTACTCAGACTGTCTCGTTTCATTTTCTCTAAAGTTTCTCCTCTAAATTTGGGTTTCAGACTCGGCCAGACGGGAAGAAAAAAACCTCCAGTGTGCGTAAACACTGATCTAAGAGCTGCTGCATCTTTAATCTCCCCTGTTAGAGGATGTTTTACTGGAAGCAGGATGACATCAGCCTGGAGTTTCCACCTGGACTCTGTGGTACAGTCATCTTCTATTCTTTACACACACACACACACCACACTTCCCACACCGCTGACATACAAAGATGATTTAATTTTACACTGAGGATTTTTATCAGCACTTGGCGCTGACCGACACCACCATTATGGTGCTGATGATAATCAATCTCAAATCAATTAGGCAGTAATTGCTGAGTCAATGGGGGAGGCTGGTTAAATATTGATAAGTGTCTAAAAGGTCCATCAGGGTCTATTGACAGCTCAGGGAGACAGACAGCAGCGGCTCAGCTGAGATGGAGGGATGGTTTCAGGGGGTCGGGTTGTTTTTGCTACTGAAGCTGTCCACTCTGCTGATCAATGTAAAGCCGCTCTCTGTCTGCTGATGTGAAGTCTGTTCATGAAAATGGATATTTATTTTATGAATATCTGCAGTTATGGAACTATTCAGAGTCTGAACTACCTTAAGAAAAAAATCTTCTTTTTAATTCAAATTAAAAAAAATTCAACCTTTCTTTTAATATTTGTCTTAGTTTTGCAGAACACTTGAAAATCAAACGTGTAGATATTCAGAGCAGAGCTTTATTTAGGTAGAAAATGGTAATCTGCACATCAACATGGACAATTTAGAATATTTAATCTCGTGCACCTTGGTAAGGAAGCCATTTGTTGCGATTTATGCATGCATGCAAAGTTGTAAGGGGCACTAAGGAACCATTTTTCCCACTCTGGAGTTACATAAAATATGAACATTTCCACCACTTTTGATGGTTTTGCAAAGTTTCAGGAGTTTTTTTAACACCTTTGGGCCCTCAAAAAAGTAATCTGGCCAGACCTGATCTGTGGGATAATACAAGGAACACCTTCCAGTCCAAAGCACCACTGCCTCCTATACAACTGTTTCCATTATGAATAAAATATAAAGTAGAATTATCACCTTTCTGATTAACAAACAAAGAAAAACTAATAATAATGAAGATTCCTTAAGGTACGTTTACCTTGAAATAAACAAAAAAATCTGACAATAGAAGCTTGGTAAGATTTCTTAAAATAGGACGTAATATTTAGAAAACTGTGATCTTAAAATAAGCAGGGAAAAATTATTTTAAACAATATGTTACCAGTATTTTAAAGCATAGTGTCTCAGAATAAGTCAGGAATGCTAACAATTAGTTTTCCTTTTCACTCAAAAAACAGATTTTTGCACTAAAACATTTCAGGTCAACTTCTACATTTGAGATATATTCACCTATATTGTTATCTGATTTAGAAGAAACAGTGTCTGAAAACTGTAACCAAGTGGGATAAGACATTTTGACTAAAAATGAGACAATTTCACTTGGTAAGATTTTGAGTTTTTGCAGTGTATAATTCAAGGTAGAGCTGTTGTATTCGGCAGCATTGTGTTGCACATGTGTTCATGATGTCATGGCTGATCGTTGTTTAATAGAGACATTTTGCTGAGGCAGATTGTTTTTTGAGGTTTAAAGATAAACTTTTATTGACTGCAGTGCTCCGTCATGATTCAACTCACACAGCGTGAGCACTCAGGTTGACCTTGACAATCAGACCGTATTTTAGCAAATAAATCATGGACTCTGGTTTTGCGTCCTAAATGATCCACTCGGGAGTTGACATTCCACCACAACATTATACAATCATGCTCAGCCTGGGTCAGTGTACACTGAAGTGAAATATCAGAGTGCAGTGTCAGTGTCGGCCTTTAAAACCAGTTTTAGTGGCAGTGTGGACTTTTCAGTTTGACTCACACTGAGCCCGAAGCTTCAGAGAGCAGATGAGCGAGGACTTCTCTCTAATTATAACGCCGGCTAAACGTGCTGTGTCGGTTAAATGGTGTTTGCAACAGATGCAACCTCTGGCTGCTTATTGCAGCTACTTCCTGACACTCCCAATCAGCATGATTGATTGGATCCTGAGCTGGTCACTAACTCTGATTGGCAGCTTAATGACAAGGTGGGAGGAGAATAGCTTCAGGAGACAGGACATTTATTGCTGGTTAGCTGATCCAAAGTCAGTTTTTCTTTTTTAAATGTGTGTGTAAGACCCTCTGTTGTTTGTCTGCAATAAGAGCAGCATGAGAGAAATACTCATCCATAATAATCCTTCTGCACTCTTCTCTTTGGCTTCCCCCAAACTGTCACATCCATCACGATTAGCTGACTGGTGGAGCCCGATTCTCCCGTAAAATGAATCAATCTCACTGAGCGCCTGCGAACACCGGAGCCGACTGTCCGTGTGACTCGTGGTGTAACCAACTCTGACAAATATTCAAGGCTCATACAAACGCAGAGCAGACGGCTCAGTGATCCGTCTTCTGCAGACACGCGTGTTAGCATCCATCTGCATTTGTTTCTCAGAGACACTTAACACTGTTAGCCTTTTGAAAAGAGCGATTATCCTCTGATTAAATATAAATCTTGACTTTTACCATCATAAATCAAGACAGAGTGCTCTTGGCTGTGGACTTCTTTAGTACTGACCCTTTGTGTTATTGTCTTAAATGCATAATTATGGGGTCATAAGACTACCATTGAAAAAATACATTTGTAAAATACACGTCAAATAAAATGTAAAGGGAAATAGACTGACACTATTTTGTGAATATCTGAATTCATTGATGTTAAGATAGTTCTATCAAATGTAATTTCCTTGTTTTTATTACCCATTTTAAATTGGCACAGCTGATTGGTCGGACCACATATACAGTCATTTCAATTTCAACAGGAAAAAGCAACTCAAAGGACAACCTGATCACACACGTCATGTGAAGTTAATCCACATAAAGGAGATTAGCACATTTCCCCTCTGCCTGTTGACACTGTGGTAAAAACGTTAGTGTCAATCCCTGTCCTGCAGTCCAGGCGACGGCAGCAGAGCTTCGTAGGGCATCTCAACTCAACTTAATTTATACAGCACCTTTCATACATAAAAACATGCAGCCCAAGGTGCTTCACAGAATAACAGAGAGACAGAAAACAACAGCAATGGTAAAATTATAAAAGGCATTATTATAAATAAAATACTTAAAAATAAAATAAAATCAATACAGTAAAATTAATAAAATAAGTAAAAGTGGAAAGAAAAGTTTAAAATAATGTAGCGTTAATAAGATCAGATGAATACAAGAAATAAATACATAATTAAGTTAGATAAATATATGTTAAAGCAATGATTAAAATAATAATGTTTAAAATAATAATTGTAATAATAAAAATAATAACAAAAATCTCAAAGCTACTGATCCCTATAAGTAACTTATAACATAAGCAGTTATAATAGTGGATCATTTATAGGTAATGGGTGGTTATGAAAAATAGAATCCCTTTAGGGTGAGACACCTGTAAGGATTCAAATTTGCCACCTGTTCACTAAACATGATCTATTTCTTTTCCATCTCTCCTGATTTCAATCTCTGGGTGTTTGCTGTTAGAATTCTGTTAGAGGGGCGCTGGTGGCCTACTGGTCTAAGCGCTCCACATAAAGAGGCACCTGTCCTCATAGCAGGGGTCGCTGGTTCGATTCCCGGCTGGTCGACCATTTCCTGCATGTCGTCCCTCGCTCTCTACTCCCCACGTTTCCTATCAAATCTATCAAAGGCCAAAAATATCACTTTAAAAAAAGAGTTCTGTTAGAATTCAAAAAATAAACATTTAAATATGTAGTAACAGTTTTTACATGAGCACAAAAATGATGCATTTATATCTAAAAATGAAAACTTTAAATTACAAAGTTTAATTTTTGTATTTTCCCAGATGTATTTATTCCAGAATTTCCACATTTTTTCTTTCAAACTTTTAAAAATCAATTAATTTATTCTTTAATTCAATCCTCTTTACATTTACACATTCTTACACATATTTATATGCTTTTCCAACAACCTTGTAAACTCTGTGGTTTTATTGGCCCCTCCATCATACCGCCCTGTAAAAAGCTCTGACACATCGTCTGCTGCTTTACATGCTGTTTAACGTTCATTATTAAATTCCTTGATCCCAGTGTTTGATGGCTCTCATCTCTATCTTTCATTCTCCTCAGACGTGTTGTTTTTAATATAATATCCTCTCAGAGATAAATAGGACCTTTATCAGTTCTCATCGAGGTAACAGTGTCCCGGTGGAGTAAACTGTTTGTAATCAGAGAATTAAAGAGCATTTAATCTTAAAAGGGGTGTCGTGTGGAATTCTTTGATGTGAGCTAATTCAATATGAACATAACCTGGGGGCTCTGAAGATGGAGATTGGGGTTGAGATAAGATGTGCCTTTAGAATAACAGCACAGCGCTCAAACATGCAGTGAAGACTAATCGTGTAGAAGAAATCTTTTCTTTAACCTTTAGAGAAAATGAAGAAGATGAACTAACAGCAGCTGATTGGAGACTGGAGTTTGTGTCATGGCAGAGTTTAGAAAAATAAAAGCCCTCTGTTATCCTAATCAAAGGTCAATCTATGAAAAATGACATCATGATTTTTATCATAAAGGGTTAATTTTTGGACCAGCTGGGAGAAATGTTGCACAACACTCTACCACTGTTATGAGCTATAAAACTGTTTATTCTGCTGAGCTTGTTAGTGTTTCAGAGGGAAACTGTGCTTGTGCCGTGCAGTCTGCAAGGTGAATGTGTGTAACAACATGAGCTGGTGTGTGCGTGTGAGAGAGAGAAAGTGAAATGAGGCTGCACGCTCAGCAAACCTCTCCAAGGTGAATAAATATTTTAAAAAGGAATGAAATGATAAGTCAAAGTGGCTAAAAGTACAGAATCACATATTCATATGAATACTTTATATTTTGTCATGCTTGTATATGGACAGTAATGCAATTACTTTGTAGAAAAAACAAAATTTCATTTCTGGAAAGATTTCTAGATTGTGCTGTATGAAGGAAAAATGTGTATAAAATGAAAAGATTCCTCTGCAGTGTTTTGAAGAGCTTCATGATTTCTGTAGATGACTTTGCTGTTGCTCTGCAGAAAACTAGCTGAATCTACCTTTTTGAAAATATTGTTACCATTAATGTGTTAGTAAAAGTCAAACAACAAATAAGGGAGGCCAGAGATGCCTTTAGGAGAAGAGCAAGGGAGGCCTATAGATATATTTGTACTGACAGTATGAACATGGAAGTTATTAATGTTCAAAAGTTACTCTTGAACAGGGTCATGTCCAAAATCAAAGCACCAGGTGAGATTATGAAGTCAAGCACAGATATAAGTTGAAGATAAAAAGATCTCACAGTCCAAAAATGAATGTGATGCTGTCTTCAACAGCTACAGTATGTGTACTCAGACTCTCCTGAAGTTGTTCAGCCTGTGACCCCCCAAATATTGGTGCCAAAGACTTGCGACCCCTACGTTTGCTCAAAGTGATTTCATGTGGCTTCATTTAGCTGCTCTGCAGAAAGTTGGCCTACCTATATGAGCATGTGGCTGTGTTTCCTGTGCTGTTATGAATTAACCTACTGCTATTGATGCTTTTGAAAATTGACTGTTCACTAACCCTAAACTTAGGAGTCATCTGACAAAAAGAAAGGTAGAAAACTCATTACATTTTCTATTTTCAAGGTTTTATTTAAAGTGTAGCTAATTTGTATACTAGTTTTGTGGATATGTTTTACTATAATGGTGAAATGTACTTTTTTAGATAACTTAAAAAAAAAATCTGGAAGACATCTCACGACCCACCATTTGTGTCTCGCGGCCCACCAGGGGGTCCCGACCCATACTTTGGGAACCCCTGCAATAGATGACCAAACAATGGTGTTTGTTTTTCTGTATCTGGAAGGGCATATTTTCAACCAACACGAGTAAACACAAACAATCTTGCAGCCATACATTCTGTGAGTATTGGGAGAAAAAATTGGCCTTTGCATTTGGGGCTTCAGCATGCTGAATCAGTCAATCATACAGTAATACTGTGTGACTAATTGGTTCAAAGTAAGGGGCAGTAGTGGTTCTTTCATCATGGGTTCTGTCCATAGACTGTATAAATAATGGACGTAGTATCCATGACGTCACCCATCTGTTCCTGAACGCTGTTTTGAAGCCAATTGATGGCGGCAGCCATATTGGAAATGCAGATATCAACCAGGCAGAGTGTGATGTAAAGAGGCGGAGTTTGAGCCTCTTAGCCAACAGTTATGTGTACCCGTCCAGGAGTAAAGTCAGTCATGTCCTTATTTGGGCAAAAACTTGTAATCTTAATATCTTCTGAAATGGCGCTGGAAAAAAATCACCCCCTGTACAGTGTGTGCTGATAGAGAAATGAGCTACGAAGGGCCCAGCCATCTTTTGAACCAGGCTGTAAACATGTTTATTAATGCTGCAAAGATCGTCTTTTTTTTAATTGGTTTGTATGTGGTTTCCGGTGTTTCTGCAGCCAGCCTCAAGTGGATTCTCGACGAATTGCAGTTTGTAACACTTTTGCATGGGCTTCATAGTTTAAGACCGGAGGTTGCAGCTTGGTTCTGCCATATAACAAAGGGAAAACCAAGAAGCAACAGCAGAAGAAAAAGACTCTGTAACCTTTACTGCAGTGTGTGGCTTCTACTGCTGCCCCACTCATGTCAGAGGAGATGACAGATGAAAGCGAGGTACTCCGCTCACACCCCAAAAAAAGTTTCTTCCCTAGTTTGGGAGTTTTTTGGATTTCATAAAAAAGAGGGGGTGTTTAAGGACGACAAATAATGTAGAATCATAAGCAGAGGAAGAAAGTGAGTTTGCGTTTCATTAAAAGTTTATGAAGTCATGTCTTGCTCCATCCGTGTCTTACTTTGGCATTGTTCTCATTACAATTAACATCACCATAATATCAAGAGGTGAAAACCTGATATTGTGACAGCCCTGTTGGATTGGATGTGTATTAACTCTTCAAAAGCTCAGACTTAAGTCATATCATCAGTTATTGTACTACTATTTAAAAAATGTGAAAAGCGTAACTTTGCCCCTACGGCGAGGCCCTTAAATCTCTTATTTTGCCTGCAGTTCAAAGATATTCAGTTTCCTGTCAGAGATGAGGAAAGAAGCCAGAAAATACTCTCAGTTTATAGACTTTATTTTTCAGTAATTAACTCCAAATGAGTAATGGGTTATAAACATAGCTGGCAATTTTAATTTACTAGTTGACATCTCATCAGTTACTCATTGCAGCTGTAATTATTTCCTCTATTGTTGAATAAATCCCACATCTGTCTCATAAAGTATGTTTTTTTTACTTCATTGAAAAAAAAAGGTCTGAACTCTTTTTGCATTATTTGATAAAATTATAATTACGAAATGAATAAATAAATCATACATTTTTCATAAAGATCTCGTAGTAGACAGAGTGTTGTGGCTGGAGGCTCCACAGGAACAGCTTCCTGAGTCACGTCAGGCTTTAAAAACAATCAGTGGTCACTTGGGGGTCTCAGGTGGAAAGGTGTGGTGATGTAACTGTGAGCAGATTGACTTCTACACGAGCGGCCATTTGGTACAATTCTAATTAATCCTCCGAGTCTCACTGGGACTGCTGTTAGCACCACACACGCTCACACAAACTTACTCTGCCAAGGACACCAGCTAAGAGGAATTTAATCAACGTGATGGATAACATTTGTCTTTACAGCTCTCCCGGCAGTTCTCATGTTAACCATTCAAGGCGACAGCCCTGTTCCTTCCTAATGTTCCTGTTTTCTGCAGCCATGTGATAAGGTGAAGTAGAACCTAAAGGCAGAGAGGAAAATTAGAAGCGTTACAATCCCAGGGATGGAGGAGGGACAATGAAATACAATGGCACCCAAAGGTTTGTGCAGCTTCTTTGTGACATAAAAGAGGAATAAATACAGAGCTGTGAAGCTGACATTTCATTCAGACTGTTCAGATCTTTATTTGCAGACAGGAACGACTTTAATTCAGATCCAGACAGCCAGCACTCTGATGTGAGAACAAACAGCACACTGACGATTAATGAGAGGTTGAGTTGGTGTTTCTCATCTGTCACAGCTGTTGACTTCACTCAGTAAACACATGAACACATCAAAAACATGTCACTGTGAGGTCAGTTGGTTAAAAGCTTTCTGCTGGATCATACTGAAGTGTCCTGAAACACTGAAGAGCACATCTGAAGAGTGAAACTTCATCCTTTTGATCAGCTCCCCCCTCAGCTTACACAAAGGCCATTTTGATTAATCAAATGAATCACCTGGAGTTAACAAGCCACCATTACTGCAGCGGCGTCTCCCTATAACATTTTTAGGTTTGGATGTAAGCTGTCCAAGGTGGTGAAAAATGTTCCACTTGTACCATGACTTATGTCACTTTTGACAAGGATGTAAAAGACATCAGGAAGAACCTATGGAGTTATAACAGCCGTGACAGACTTTTACTTTGGAAAAAATAGAGTGCACATGCACAAGGCTTTATTTGATGGAGAGTCCACCTACTTTAAAGCAGACACTTTCCATGGACTCACTGGCATCACAGAGGATTTTTTATTTTACTTTAATTTTGCTCAGAAGTGGATCAGACGCACTGTCATAACCTGATGTTGCTTTTTGGTCTAGGTAGAAGATCATTTGAAAAGATGGCATTTGAAAGCAAACTCTGTAGGCCATTTTTGAATATCCAAAGGGTTCTGGTTTCTATTTGTAGTCCAAGTAATTTGTTTACTAGTTTGTCTGCGTGAAAACAATGTGTGTCAAGAGCATAGACTGTATAAAATATGGACGTAGTATCCGTGACGTCAACCATCTGTTCCTGAGCGCTGCTTTGAAGCCAATCTACTGCGGCAGCCATATTGGAAATGCGGAACTCAACCAGGCAGAGTGTGATGTAAAGAGGCGGAGTTTGAGCCTCCTAGCCAACAGCTATGTGTTCCCGACAGGGAGTCAAGTCAATCATGTCCTTATTTCGGCAAAAACTCGCAATCTTAATATCTTCTGAACCGTCGCTTTAGAAAAAAATTCACCCCCGCACAGTGTGTGCCGATAGAGAAATTAGCTACGTAGAGACAAGCCGTTTTTTGAACCAGGCCGTAAACATGTTTATTAATGCTGCAAAGATAGTCTTTTTTTAATTGTGGTTTCCGGTGTTTCTGCAGCCAGCCTCAAGCGGATTCTTGATGAACTGCAGTTTATAACAGTTCCGCATGGGCTTCATAGTTTGAGGCCGGAGGTTGCCGCTTGGTCAAGAGCAAGAAAAAGCTAAATGCGTCATTCAGGAACCAATCAGCTTTATTCAGACAATGGTTCAGCTTGTTATTAATTTCTTTTAACATATATCTGAAATCTGCTTTAGTTATTTAGCCCCAGCTTCATTCTCGGGTTTTGAATTCAGGGCATCAATGATTGGAGCCACGTTACACAAAGAAATGTATAACTTTTTTCATTGATGGTGATGAAATGGGACCAAGTCTTTCCTGGTTTTCCTGCTCATGGCCCTGGTTATTTTGCATGAACTCTGTTGCTTTAAAGAATTGCCTGATGGACACATTTTGTACTTGTGAAGAAATGCAGTTTTTCCATCACTTTGAAATGTGCTTTGGACCACCAGGAGGAGGTGATTTTTTTTAAAGTCAGCCATAAGGAGACCATGGCAAAAAATCCCAGCAGGTGGCAGCCACAGAAGAACACAAAACCTGAGTTGGTGGACAACAATATTGCACCACAACTACACTGAGACTGGAGTCGAGTTAGGCCAGTTTCATGACATACAGTATAGAACTGAGGACACTTACAGCACAGGCAACAGCTTCAGGTGTTAAGAAATGAAGCCAATGAGGAACTGCAAACCTGCAGTTCATTAAGTGTCCACTTCAGGTTCTAAAATGGAAACCATATTAGAGTCCAAATCACTGTGTCAAACTTTACAGCAGAAACACGTCTTTGGGCTTCATAAGGCCTCTCCAGAAACCAATGAGTGATGCCATTGAGACTTCATCTATGTTTTAGATCAGTCAGCCCTATAGGCTACTAGAAGTCAAATCAACAACAGATTCACAGAGTAGTTATGTCCTCTACCTCAAATCGTGCTAGAGCATCCATCTGCTCTGACAGCAATCTGATTGCCCCATCCTCATCCTCAGTTCAAAGAGAAAGAACTTAAATTACGATTATAAAAAAGGACTGAAGAGTGATTTATAATCACTACCCATTCCTACTGATTACAGGGAAATACATTCTGTTATAAATAATGAAAAAAGCTCTAAAGTGATAGCTAATGACTGACTGGTAAAAAATGCTGTTGTTATTTATAAATAACACCAATTATATTCCATCATCGCCTCATTTCACACATAAAACATGCAGATCAAGATAACGTGACTGTAATTACCTCATGCTGCATCATAAAGTCAGTGTGTGGCCCATATGTTCCCTCTGCACAGAGCGGGGGCGAGTCGGATATTCACAGAGGGAGTGGGGTGTTTTAATCAAACTGCTCCTCCAGCTGTTCCTCACAAGGGGAAAGGTAGAGTGTGTTTCGCACACAGGTGAAGGAGAGGAGGCTCGTCGCGTGTTGACTCTTCTCTTTCTGAGCTCACAGTCGTGCTGAGCTTTCACAGGGCCGAGCAGAGAGCCGTGCATAGGACAGGGAGCTGAATAATTACAGATCTGTGTAATCGGGGAGCTGACGGAGGGCTTTTTTTGCTGTCACAGGTCGACTCATGCTGTGCTGCGTGCAAGAGCAGGCAATCTTACTGAAGTGATCATGTGTTCCCACATGGTATCATGCAAGCAGCCATTCCCTCTAGCTTTTGTGTAGTGTGCAGTACTGCTGTCCATAAGTAAACTGTAGCACATCTACTTTTGGTCAAAACTGAGCTTTAGATACAACTGAACCTTCTCATGATGTTACTGTTATAAATGGACACAGTTTCAGAGTTCAGCACAGCAATTTAAGCTAAGGTGGTCTGCTTTAAAATTCTACACAGTTTTTGCACTCCAGTTATGTAGGTGAGGCCATGTGACTGCAAGAAGCTTAACTTTTGGGGTATCTATGAAATCAATCCCTAAAGCCTTGAACGCTTTATTATACTGTAAAAGTGAAAAACAAAGAGAATTAAAGCTGCAGGTGGCAATGAACGGGCCCTTGCACTCCTGCAAAATGTGAGCCACAGCCTGATGTGAGCCACCACATGATGATTTGGTGGGATTTCAGGCATTTTAAAGCCCCCCAAAATCCTGTTTATGGCAAGACATGTGCGTTTGATGCAATGCCTTAAAGTCTGCCATGCCCACAATTTTAGTCTGAACTGAATGCCTCTAACAATTTTGAATCTTCAATGTGTCTACTACAGAATGTGCATGGTTTGGACTTGATCGGAGAAAAGGCCTAGGGCATGATCCCTTAAATACGTACCCTTGCAAATCAGGCAAAAAACTGAAGGAAAAAAAAATGGCCGACTTCCTGTTGGGATTTCACCATGACATTAGGTATCTTTTTTTGTAGGTCTTGGCCTGATAGATATGTGAAAAAATTGTCATGCATGTAAGTTGAACTGTGTTGAGGGGGTGACCAGTTGGAAAGAAGGGGGCGCTATTGTGCCATTTTTGTGACTTTTTGCACGAGGCCAAACGAATATCAACATGTCGCCAGGCATGATATGTGATATGTGATATGTGTGTCAAGTTTGGTGATTTTTCAGGCATGTTGAAGGCTCCATAAAGGCAATTTACTTTACTAGATAGAAAGAAAGAAAGAAAATCCTTAGGGTTACAAGAGGGCCTTCGCCGACTTTGTCGGTGCTCCAGCCCTAAAAATTGACATCTCTCTGTATTGTATGTTGCCGATTGACCCAGACTTCACCAAACATGGAGAAATCTAGAACTAGACTGGTTAGGTAATTAATAATAAATAACCTTGATTGAGGTTTTCAAACAAAACACTCTGTAGATATCATATTCTGTTAACTGTTTGTCTTCTGTGTCATTTGGCTCCTACGAGTGCTTTTTTTCTTGCTGTTTTGCCACTTATAGTCAACAGGCACAGAAACATTTATATTACCATGGTACAGTTACATTTACTGGATGTCTTTCTTTTTTAGGGTTACATTGCTGGTTCTGGTCCCGAGATCAAAATTTGCAACTATTTTTTTAGTCTTTATAGATACAAGGAGAGTGGGGAGAGGAAACTAGGTGGAGAGATCAGGGAATAACTTGGGGCACAAGAGCCAGGGGTTGGATTTGAACTAAGGGGACTTTAGTCTTGTAAATGGGGAGCTCAGTTTAATCATTCAAAGCAGTGGCCTTCTATTTGGAAAATCAGACTTTAAATACAGTAATCCACCAATTAGAACAGACTGAGAAATAACATTTCACTGCTATAAGGCGATTAAAAGTAGACTGGGTTGTTTGGATCACTTTGTTGTGTGTGTCTGATGTATCTTTCATGTTGTTGTCTTTTTAAAAGCTGTGCTGTACCACAAATTGCCTCTTGGAGGACATTCATATTTTCTAAACTAAACATTAACTATATTTTGGGGTCAAAGGTAATTTCAGCTGTTGTTGCATTTGGGCGTTAAATACCCATGCATGAGTAAAATTCATGAAAAACCACATGAAGTATCAAACTCCTCAAAGCTGTTTGCCTGTTGGTACAGTTAGTTTTTAGAGTGCAGAGCTGTTTGTATGAATCCTGAAAGTCAATACAGATGCCTGACATGTTTTCACAAATATCACATATTGCCATCTGCAAATGTTTGCACCATTGTTGCAGTAAAAATTAGAAAACTGGCATGAATAACCACAAGCAGCTTTCTTCTAGGCAGCTCTCTGAACAAAAGAGTCAAACTAAGTTATCCTGACATTCACATGAAACTGGCAGTCAGAACAAAGACTACATGAGACAAACGCTGAAGAAAAACACGGGCCTGTCATGAATATTAATATCTGCGACTGCTATGAGTCTGGTGGTCCTGTTCAATGGAGCAACAGTGTGATTGACAGCCTGATGGCGATGGCACAATGATCAATCAACCACTTGAATGAGCGGTATTCCCAAAACCATATGCTGCCTGTGTGTAGGACACTGCACTGTCTTAGACGCACCACCACGCTGCATTTTTTACAATTTCATTTGAATGAATAACAAGAGCAACCAAGCGGGTGCTTGTGAAGAGGCTGAATATTCAGTGAAAATGTTAATGCATCATTTTATGGAAATTAGGCAGCGAGCCAAGAGGCAGCAGATTCATAAACACCTGTTTGCTTTTGATGCTTTGGCACAAAACTCACGGTGGTTTCAATCTGCAGAGTGAAGACTTCAACTGGAGAGACATGCAGGGAAAAATAATGAAAAAGAAGAAACAGCATGTGTTAATGGATCCTTAGCAGGCACATTACAAGGATGATAAAGTCATTAATTGATGTATATTCTTGGAGGAGGATAGGAATCCTTCTCTCTCCATCAGAGAAGTGTGAATCTGTCCCATAAAATATTCAGAAAGCTGTTTTTCTCTGGGAAAGTAATACATCATCTATATATAGCCTCCTTTTTATCACTCTTCCTGGATCTTGGTTGATTCCTGATTCCGGAGATGTATTTTCTCTTCCAGACTTAGATGATGAGAAGAATGCTGGATGAATAAAATATTCAGCTGCCTACTTAGTCATGGTGGCAGAGCGAGTGTGTATGAGTGTGTGTGTGTGTGTGTGTGTGTGTGTGTGTGTGTGTGTGTGTGTGTGTGTGTGTGTGTGTGTCTGTGTGTGTGTGTGTGTGTGTCTGTGTGTGTGTGTGTGTGTGTGTGTGTGGGGGGGGGGGGGGGGGGGGTTGCTATTGTGTACGTTACCATAAATAACCAATGTACTGTAGCTAAACATAGTTTAGAAAGAGGCAGTAAAATTGAAATTTTAGAGTCACCATATGGGTGGAATAATAAAGAAGAAATAGTGGTGCCTGGATTGATTCAAGTGGAGTTGTGGCGCTTTTAAACCTGGGGACTATTTTTCCATATTTTGAGTCCAACATTTTAGACACAATCCAGAAGATGTATTCATCCTGCAGCAGGTAAACAGGATGTAATGTCCACAGCATATCCTTGATGGATCAAAGTGCGTCCACTAAAAGTTCTTGTTGTTGTGCTTGACAGGCTCAGATTCTTATTCTAATGGCCCTTTTCCACTACACAGTTCCAGCCCTACTCGACCCGACTCAGCTCGACTCGGTTTGGGTACCTTTTCCACCAGCCCGAGTACCGACTCACAGTGGGCGGGGTCATCATAACACAGCTGCGCGAAACTGCGTTCACGTCATTTTGAACGTGACACAAACACAGCAATCACAAACAATGGAGGACGTGGAGGCAATGGTGTACTTGCTGCTTTGTCTGGAGAAACTCGCACTCATGACTCTTCGGTGATGACATTCTCTGACCAATCAGTGGCCGGCAGTCCGTCGACGTCACCTTTTAGTATCACCAGGAACCAGAGCAGAGCAGGTACGAAAAACTGGTATCTGACACGAGGTACCGCGCCGTGGAAACGCAACACAAACCGAGTAGAGTCGAGTCAAGTCGAGTAGAGTAGCGCTAAGACGGACCGGTAGAAAAGGGCCATAAGTGTCTGACAACATTACAGAGAGGATTCCTACAGAGATAGACCTCAGACATGCTTACTCTTCGCTCTCTGCAAAGCCATCAGACTCCATCGACAAAAACCTAATTTTGGCATCGCAGGATACTGAGGTTTCTGGTATTTCTCTGCTTGTGTTTTGTGACTTTTGGGGCCCAGTAGCTCTTCAGTTGCTCTCACATCTGTTATTTTTCCCCCTCTTAAGACCAGCCTGAGATAGACACTAATGTTTTTTATCAGTGTCAACAGGCAGAGCAGAAATGTGCCAGACTCCTTTTTGAGGGTTGATTTGATGTAATGTGTATGATCAAGTTGTGCCTAGTGTATCTTTTGAGAGTTAATCACCATTCTTATAGAGATGTGTAAAACAACAACAACAACAAACAAAGAAAAAAGGCCTAAGATATCCTTTTGTTGGGCAGGAGGCTGGAGCAGTTAAACCTGAAATGTAAGACTTTCTTGTTCATACTTTAAGGCCAGACAGTAACAAACGAGAAACCAACAAGAGCTGAGTGTTCAAGTAATCAACACTCTGGAGTTTTTCTGTGAAGAAATCCCAGAAGGAAGCAAATCACTCATTATAGTATATCAGACCAACTAGTGCCATACGTTCATACAGTAACACATTATTTCAAAGACAGATGTCTGTGAAAAACACAGGCTCTGATTATTCCACTCATCCTTTACACCTCATTCATTCTCAGCTCCCTGTGGATCAATTCCTACATAATCCAGCGCACCGAGTTTTTCAGAGTCTGCAGATTATTGAAACTATTTCTTTCTATCTTGCTTTCATTGCTGTATCTTGCAAGGGATTGAGATGGGCCGAACAGGGTACCTTCAAAGAGCTCAGGAGGCTTTGATGAGTCCACTTCCCCTTCCTCGTGGATCAACAGGGCTGTGGCCTTTACTCGCTCGGAGGAAGACAAAGTCCATCCTTGAACTGGTAATCAGCTGCTGCTGCAGGAGAGCGTGAGCCAAGACTCAGAGTGAAGAAATAACATCACCACATAGGACATGTGGTTTCACTCGGTGTGACACACAGTGCTTTGATTTCAAGACAGTGGGATTATCTTTCATTAAAAATAGATGCCTTCATAATTTCTTTTTTATCCCTATGAGCCATCTGGATGTTTCAGGTCTTAAGATGTAATTGTGGGAGATGACAGTTAGCAGGAGGCTAATCATTTTCAGACCAGATCATTCTCATGGTCAGTGGTGTATGAGGAGCTTCAACATAATATGTTCTTTCTTTGATAAAAGTATAATAGAAAACAAGCCAGAATAATTCAGATTGAAAATATATACATTGTTTTGATCTATAAAACATCAAAGCTGTGTGCTTCTTCCATGCTGCACTTTGAACATTTGTTGTGTATGTGATGTGTTCTCTGAAAATGAGACAAAACTGCCAAAAAATGTTTAATTTTCAAGTGCTCCTAATGGCCACTTAATGTAATATAAGACGTTTTTTTCCCCTTGGAGTACAACTGAAAAGTGTAATCATCTTATATTTGGGGTCTTGACTTCAGAAAGCCAGTATTCGTTCCACACAGTGGACGGCTCACCTCTCTGCAAAATCAGTGTACCCCTAATGACTGAGGCCAGCTGCCACTCACAACTACAGCACCAGTGGGACAAAAAGACTCAAAGTAGGCAGAGTTACTCAACAACTGAGGTGGAGTTATGATGTTGATTTTAAGATAATGGTTATCAATGTAGCAGAGACTTAAACCCTCCTGTTATGTTAGTTTTTTAGGGACAGCAATACTGTTCTAGGGTCAACTTGACCCGGGGCATATTTAATTATCCAAAAGTGTTAGAACCCAAAAATTTCCCAATAAACATTATTAAAATCTCATTATTAATTTCATTACTAACCATTTAAATCAATATTTAGTGCATTGGTGCTCTTTAATCCGCATAGATCATGGTTCAATGAGGATAATTCACTCGTTTTTTATGAAAATTCATGTTAAAACTTTTTTTTTATGTACGTTGTAAAGTGATTGGGGTGAAATATGTAACACAGTTGCAAAGAAACATTTAGTATTTGACACTTTTGACCTCTTTTAGCCTCCACCTTGACTGCAGGGTCAAATTGACCCCTGAATAGTAGCCTATCTATGTAATATAAACATGCAGGGGGGTTGCAAATGTATCAAATGAACCATTTTCATTTTATGTTATCCACACTAATTAAGATGTTTCATACTGAAAAAATTACTTTTAACTTTTTTTCTTTTTTGAGCTTTCAAATTGGTCAATTTGACCTGCAACATAACAGGAGGGTTAAACAGCTGTCTCTGAACTGAAACATGGAGTCACGGAGTGTAATGTCTGAAGAGGATAAGCACAAAAAGACGTCTGAAAAATGCTAACAGTCAGAGAAAATCTAACTGTCCTCCAAAGCAGCCACAGCAGCAGTGTTAGTAAAAAATAGATGGAAGGTGTGCCCATTACTGGAGCCATCATCAAGCTTAAAACCTTAGAGATCCCCCCAGAGGATGGCTGTTTTTCAATGAGACGGGTGGACTAATATCTGATCAATTACAGCATATTTTAATTTCAATTGTTTTAATGGTAAATACAGAGACCAAAAAAGTGACCAAACTTTTTTTTTTTAGAAGCCAGGGTCATCTTATATTCTGACCAACAGGGACCAATAAATGTTGACTCATCTTTAAAAAAAATGTTCTCACTCGGGATAGAGGATTTAAAAATGAAGGCCTGGCTCAAGTTAGGAGGAGAAACTTCAGCCTTGATTGGCTATCATCTGATTGGCAGGTGCACCTACAAAACCAAACAGCAACCTCAAAGGCAGAAATATGATGCTGCCTGTAAAGTCCAGTTCCTCCAGTGTCCACCAGGGGCTGTCTCCTAAAGTATGCCATGTGTACATTTGCAACAGCAGTAATAAACATGTTTACACCCCAGTACAAAAACAGTTTGAGACTCTATGAAATTTTTAACTATACAAGCTGAATTGATTTTGAAGTCACCCGTTTACATTAGATTAAGGATCAAAGTCATGCACAGTCAGGAGTATTCTATGTCTCTCAGCATATTTTTGTCCTCCAAGGTAATACCAATGTTTGGCTAGAGTCTAATTATGAGGAAAATATGAAAAACAAGATAAACACAAATCTTGCTAGCCATGTATTAGTCACTGGCATAAAATAAACACATCTTTGATGACTTAGTTTTTGTAAATCCCTTACTTCTAGCTCCATCCTTTTGTCCGAAACAGTCTTTTCTGCCAACAAGAAAGAAAAGTAAATGGCATCAGTTATAATGGAAAGAAAAACTTCAGGATTAAATCAGTTGTTCGCAAACCAAAATATGATGTAATGGTTCAAACTATTTTTATCCGATCTCAGGCTTTGCAGAGTTAAAATTTTTGTCTGCATACCATCTGGTCCCTGCTAAAATGTGGCTCACTGTTGTCAAAGTTCAAAAATTCCTAAATAGAAGCAGGTTGGATCAACTTTTGAGTTGAGATGAGAGAAACTGCAGGGAGCTGCCTCACACTGGGAAGCAGAGATGACCAAAGTAAACCTGCATGTCGTGGGGCAGGACTGGGTGATGTGTAACATTTCTAAATGTGGATTTAAAGATTCTGTCTTAGAGAAGCATGGGCCTTCAGAACCTTAAGAGTCCTATTTTTAAAAGTCAGACATATTATGTCTTAATTCTGCTACACTTTATTAAAGAAAGGTGCAGCTTTAGCAGGTCTATTAAACATGCAGTGATGTGGACATCACCCTTTAACAAGCCTTAATTCAAAAGAACTCTCCATGACATGCAAATACCACTGTGTATAAAAAGTAGTCAGTTTTAAAAACTTTATAAAACTGATTTTATTACATATTTGCCAGAAAATTATTAGCCTCAGGGTCTGTGGTCACTGAAGTCGTACCTTGCCTTTTCCTGAGCTGCTGTGGTTTACGCTTTGCATGAAATATTTGTGGTGTTCACTTGGCTGCAGTCATTCTGCAATCAAGGAAATATCAGCTGAATCTTTGCCATGCATGCATCCCATCTGCTGTGCTGGGAACTTCTGCTCACCTCTCCTGTTTTCTGCGTCTTGCTCAGTCGCTCCATCTGTTTTTTAACATGACTCCTATTACATAACTCACCTTTTTATTCTGCTTTTCAAAATATTTATGTTGCTAGACGTAATTGGGTGTTGTGACTCGAGGAAAAAAACTAAAAATCAGTCATAAGCTAAGGTCAGTCTGGTTTCCTTTTCTGATGAACGGTGAAGCTGAGGTCCACAATGTGTAAAGTAACCTCTTAGCAAAACATAAACTTATTTTAATGTGTGCATAGATATTGGCTAAGCATGGTGGGTTAGACAGAAAGGCTGTCAAAGAATATGATTAACCCACTTGCCTTCTTTTTAATGATACATATAAGTAACCAAGGAGGTTATATCAAATATAAGTGCATATATGCCCTAATCCATCGTGACTAATCTCAATAATCACAGTTGTCTGTGCATTTCTAATGACAACATCAACAACAAAAATTGCACCTAAGAGCAGCGAAATACAAACCCATCGCATGGTTTCTACATTAATTTATGCCTCCTACTTCAGGGTTCATGCAGAGTTAAAAGGTGCCACGGGTTACCAGATTTCAGAAACAGAGGACCAGGCTTTCTCTGGTGGTGTTTGACCTCAGTCCCACTTAGCTGGCCATCCTTTTATCAGAGAGTGGCTTCCTGCTCCAAACTCTTGTGGGAATCCCTTTTTTCTGCTCCTCTCGCCTCTCAGAGTGCAAACGTGAGGTCTGACCTTTGACATTATGCATGCAGGTTGCTAAATCGTTTTTGATTCATTCTCTAGAGGAATGGTTGAATAGTTTCTGCAGAAGCACATTATGCTGTTATTTGTATTACAACTGGCTTGCTTATGAACATATTTAGATAATAGTCCTTGGATAAAAGCTACAGAAAAATAAATCAGTACAATGTTGTATAAATGTAAGGCAATACAAAAAAATATTTTAGGGAAAGAGAACTTTGCAAATTCTAATTACTACAAATGCAGTTGTAGTAATATTTGGGTGAAAACAACAATGAGGTAGTTTGGTTTGCAAGCAGGAGAATGGGAATAGTGAAAAAACAAATGAGCTTTCTAATGACAAAGTAAAGCACTATATTGTAAACAGAGCATATACTTGTGCACCACTGTCATGACTTTCTTAAAATGAGCCAATTTAAATGATAGATTTGGCCAGCTTTTTGACCAAGCTGACCAGGATCACTCATTGTTAAAACATCTTTCAATAGTCATTCCTACATTAAACTGAAGCTTAAGGTGTTGGCTTGAAATGTGTATCCCTCTCATTTTCCAACTCATTGTAACAAAGAGGCAATTAACTATCAAAGACACTCTGACACATTGTGACAACCAACCCCATCACTACGTGCACTTGAGTTCAGTTCACCTCCTCTGGGTCCTATCTCGCCATCATAGAATCACCGAATCCAGAGTCCGAATCCACGCTCCAGCTCCTGGTGGGTCCAAAAAACCTGACCTACAGTAGTAAGGTCAGAGTCAAACTCAATAACTTATCTCTAATGATGAAATATAGCTAGCACAATCTCATCATAGTGTCTCTTGTTACTCTGACATCAAGATGACAATCATTACAACTAATGAAAAACGACAAAATAAACACAGTAACATTATCTTTCTAAATTCAGATGTTCATTAACATGACAGTCAAACCAAACCTGTCTTTGTGTGGTAAAAACCATTAAATGGCCACACCGAATAATTAAACTCTGCGCCATACAATGGCAACATAAACTCAAAGTTTGTGAAAAGTCCTTGAATTTCTCATTTCTCTCTAAATGACAGCTGTATGGGGTCTATTTTTATATTTCTTTAACTAATCTATTTTGAAGATATTAAGGCTAAGAGTTGTGCATACATGTCTATAGCTTTCGGTGGGAGTGATTTGACTGACGGGGGGGGGAGGGGTTGCATAGTTGTTTGCCCAGAGGCTCAAGGCCCTGCTCAACCCCACCTCTTTACCTGTTTCTAGACTAAAGTTAGGTTGACTAAGTGGTTCTAATATGGAGACCAGCTTCATAAAAACCTCTTCAGAAGCTAATGGGTGATGTCACTGAGACTGTGTCCATGTTTTATACAGTCTAGGACAGGAACATTTTATTGTTAAAACTCTAAAAGTGAATAACAGGGTGCAGGTCTAGCCCAAGTAATGGAGTGAAGACTTACCGCTGCTGGGTTTAGCTCCAACCCCAAGCTCACCCATATCAACTTTCTCTTCATCTGTTCAATCCAATAGGTCTGCAAAAGAAATAGTATACGTATGCATAGGAAAAATACATGTACTTTAGTATCACTATGATTGTACAGGGAACTACCATACAAGGAACCGTCCTTATGACAGTTTCTTTATTTAATCAGGTGTTAATTAGTCTCAGAGGCAGAGATGTGGTGCAACTTGTCCCTGTGCTGTAAACAAATCTGTTTCCCCGAGTGTCTGGTGAGTCTTTCCCTGTAAACATCCTCCTGTTCCCATGGAGTTAGAAGTATCAGTTAGTTTAAGTGGAGTCATTCTTCATCAAGTAGCCAAAGGAAACCTGTGTAATATTACCCGACCGTGATTGACAGGCTTAGTCTTAAAAGTTGACAGCAAATCCTTAAAGCCAACATTTCAAAAAGTAAACAAATAAAAAGAAAGACAGAACATGAATTTCCAGTGTTCTGTTATAGTTTCTTTTTGTGTTGTTCCATCACAGGACCATCATCTCTAAATCCTTCATAAAACCTCATCTGAGCTATCACCTGTCACCGCAGCGTCAAACACTGCTGACAGAAGGAGTGGAAAAAAGAACAGTTCAGCTTATCTAAAGATTTCCCAGGGGACCCTCACTACCAGGTAACGCCACCCTCCCTCTAATTGCACTTCACAGTTAAAGAGTCATTTTCTCAGATGCAGGAAGGAACTCTGGTCTTAATTTGCTGTTAACAACCCCTCAGACCGCCACCTCCTCCAGACAAGGCTATATTAGGCTTTAATTAATTCTGGTCCCAGCAATCCTCTGAGGTAAAGGTGGTGCAGGTATGCTGCTCACAGCACAGGTCTGCAGCTCTGTAATGAAGAACACGGCCAGAGTTCAGAGGGACGTCTGGTGTGGGACACAGCAAGGAGCTTGATTTCATGGAACGCTGGAGGAACTGTGAACTTGATGCTGCAGCAGGAGAAATTTGCTGCTCTTATGGATGCTGACAGCCTAATTTGTTTCAGTTCACCATGGCTTTCCAGTCATGAGGTGTTTATGATTTCTTCTTTAAGGTAATTAATTGAATTACTTAAATCTTGGGGTGTTCTTTTATGAGTGACCGGGTATTTTTTAGGGGTTCTCAAAGAGCTCTGTTATCATTACATGAGCAAAATAATCAGTGGCTCTGTGCTCCCCCTCCCGACTTTCTATTTCTGAATAAAGACAGTAGCTCAGATCTTTGACACAACCCTGCTTCAAGTACTTTTGTTGGTTAGGACCTGCGTACCAAGTACTGCAAATAACCTCTGAACTACAAAAGACTCAAATCTGACTGAGTGTATTTATGGCAGTACCAGTCCAAAATCTCCTTACACCTAATACGACCTGACAAGTCCAGACAAATACCTTATTTCAAGATATTACATGGATGTATTTTAATGATATCCCATGTATAATCATGGACTAACCCTGAACACAAATACAGTACATTCCAAGGTTCAAATACAGTCACGCCGCTCCCTGATGGGAAGAGGAAGTTGAGATTTAATATGTTTTATCACATCCTGGCCTGAACAACTTAACAAATCAGAACAAGAGAAAGTTACACCTCTCAACAAAGTGTCAGCTTCTGCTAGCCAGCAGCTCAAAGAAAGTCCTTTGTGCACTGTTTACTGAAAATGTGGGTGCAGGTCTTCTGCTGCACAGTATCAATTTACAAAAAGGTGGAAGGACCCATTCAGCACAGCCTGCAGCTGTAATCTACAACTTAAGTCAAACTGAAAAAGGTCAGTTTAGAAAATATAAAAATGTATAAAACACAACCAAAAAAGAAGTGTGACAGGCAGCGCCAGTGCATTGTAAAGCTCTTGTGTGCAACTTTTTGTTTGCATTGATTTTGACGCCCCTTGGGAACAAAACAATATGTCTTATCTCTTTGCTGATCAAGTCAATGTTACAATGTTACAATGTCATTTAGCAGACGCTTTTATCCAAAGCGACGTACATACGAGAACAAGAACAACACAAGCAAAGATCTAGACAAGAGGAAACAAGATCAGTACGAGTAACAAAGTGCTTCAAGTCCATTAGGATGCAGGTACTGCCAAGCAGTGTAAAGGCTATGCACACACACAGATAACCCGTCCTATAACTGATGAACTAATTTGCTTTTTAAGTCATATAAAGGCATCACTATACATTTCAGTCTGTTTCATCACCAGATAAAAACTCCTTATATGAGCTTATATAAACTGTATTCTGAAGTTAAAATTATATAATATCTAGAAGCTTTGGTCCCCCTACACTTTTAAGGACACTTTTAAAACTGGTACTACTACTACTACTACTACTACTACTACTACTACTACTACTACTACTACTACTACTACTACTACTACTACTACTACTACTACTACTACTACTACTACTACTACTACTACTACTACTATAATTTTATTTGTAGAGCACTTTTCAAAAACCAGGTAACAAAGTGTTTTACATGGGCAGCAAAATAAAACAGGCAGATTATAAAAACACAAGTCAAGATAAAGAAATAAAACATATTTTAAAATACATAAAATTCCCCAAAAAGAAAAGTTCATATCTAGGTAAACTTGTGAATCAAAGATCTGCTTGTGAGGAATTAAAATCCTGCAGCAGAGCTTCTTCTACCACCCAGAGAGAGCGGTTTGTTTACTCTCTGAGTCTGACTGAACTCAGGTACAAACTGCACAAGTTCTCTTAGTGCAAAATATATTTTTTATGCTGTCTGGTGGTAAGACTGCAAGATATTGTTAGATTCTTGGTTATATTGTTAATGCTGTTTTAATCAGATCTCATGTGTAAGGATTCAAACCTGCAGGATGCTGCCTGTTTTTGGTCTGAAGGTTGGGGGGGGGGTTGAGATCAGGCTCAGGTAGGGCACAACAGTGTGTAATCAGAGGGGATTAAATTGAAACACATTTTGATTCACCTTCATCGTGGAAATATCTGCTCCTCTCAAAACACGCTGACTCCTCCAGCTGAGGACACAAAGCGTCAGCACACACACACACACACACACACACACACACACACACACACACACACACACACACACACACACACACACACACACGCGCACACAAAACTAGTCCCATTTTCTCCAGAAATTACACCACTCCACATGAAACACACACCCAAATCACACATAAACATCATACAGAGAATTATCTGCTTACCCACACGATAATTCACACAGAGTGTAACCCCGCTGAGGATCATTTCTCCTGTTACAAAGATAGTGTTATTGATGTGATGGGTCACATTGCAATTTAGAGGCAATTAAAAGGTAATGAATGTGCTCAAATGAAACCTGTGCCTGGAGGGCATTAGCAGTGCATGGTGGGGATGATATATTTGTGTGCGTGTGTGTGTGTGTCTGTGTGTGTGCTGGACACTGACTTTCCTGCAGCTTTAAACCAGAATTAAATGACTCATAGAAAATAGCCATTGTATGTGACAGCTGTTATAATATTGTAACAGTTATTGCAGCATGTAAATCATTTAGTTTATAGTGAGAGTAGCACGTGCTCCTGTGTACCCTAATCACCAACAAAACACTTAACACTCAGGTTTATTTCCACACCTCCCTTCACTTGGATAAAGGTATTATTGGTGTGAAATTGGCCGACAGCCCCCCCCCCCCTCTTTTTCACCTCTTGTCCTGACGTGCACAGAGGACCAAACACTCTGTGACAAATTCATCCCCAACAAATTATCTTTTCAAGTGGAACTGTTTTTGGTCTCAACTTTCAATTAAGGACTTTCAGAAATTCATTTTACTACATTGGGTTGAATCATTTGGGGACAGTGTTTTGTTAAGTAAGACATTTTATGCCTGAATCTGTAAACATCAGAAAAGTACAGTAGGCAGCACTCGATATATTTTTGTATAAGAGCTATGGATCTAAGAAAATAACAGTGCACTACAGGTCACAGTATTGCATTTGGGATACTGAACTGATCCTCGAATGACAGTAGCTATTTAATCAACACCTGACATGCAAAAAATGGTTTGTTACAGACTGGAGGAAAGGTTAATTTCTTTATTTAGACTATACAGAACTCGGTGCTAAATATTTGGTGAAATCTTCTGAATTTAATCTACTTTTCAATTTTTTATTTTTGTCCAGTAAATTTTACTTCCTGTATTATTGCTACTTTTTGAGAGACACAAAAAAATATCAGGAGGATAAGGCAGGCTGATATCTAGCTGTTATGGCCAATATTGGGCTGATATTGACGGATTTCGGGTTGATATTGGCTGTTAAGGCCAATTTGCTAATATTGGCTGATTTTGGACTGTCATGTGTGATATTGGACTGATATAAGTTGATATTGGGCTGATATTGGCTGATCCTGGGCTGATTTTGGTCTACATTGGTCTGAAACTGGTTAATATCTGGTTGATGTTAGCCAATATATATCTGGTTATGGGGTGATATTGTGTTGATATGAGGCTAATAAAGCCTGATGTCATGATGATATTGGATGAAATCAGGCTGATATTGGTCTAAATGGGGCTTATTTTGGACTGATGCTGGGCTGATATCAAACTGGTATTGGCTGATGTTGGTCTGATATCAGCTTTTTACATATAATATGGACATGTGAGTATAAGTTATCCCTTTTTGGAGAGTAAGCCTGTTTGTACAGAGGATATGATGCAAGAAAAAGTGATTGGGTTCATTTAAATATGACGAAGGATGGTTAATGAACATAAGCACAGAGAGCAATAGAACAGAAAAAAAATTAAAACATTTCATCAACCAATCAATCTTTATTTGTATAGCGCCAAATTAAAACAAACGTTATCTCAAGACGCTTTTACAAACATAGGAGGTCTAGACCACTCTATGTCAAATTATGAACAGAGACCCAACTTCAAGACAGGATAAGACTCAGTTTTACCCCACCTTAATCTATCATGAGCATTGCACATCGCAGTATTTAGCTAGTTACAGTGGCGAGGAAAAACTTCCTTTAACAGGCATAAACCTCGAGCAGAACCAGACTCATGTTAGACAGCCATCATGCCTCGACCGAGTTGGGTCTTGAAACAGGGATAGAGGAGAATAAGAGAAAGAGGTGATAGTGATGAGACGAGTAGTAGAAGCTGCTTCCGCTGGAGTCCAGAACGTTCGCAGCAGGAGGATGCCTACAGCAGCTCAGAGGGACCTACAAGACAAGGGAGCTCAGGGACTCCAGAAAGGTCTATGGTTAGTAACTTTCAATGGGACAGGCAGAGTTAAAGTTTGTGGCAGGGTCTTCAAATCGAAGCATTCACAATCAAGTGGTCTTCATCATGTGATGACCTTGTCACCTTTTGACTACCAGTGGGTGAAAACTACTTCACGATTAAACACTCTTTGTTATAGCAGGAACTTAAAAAGAGAAAATAAATCCAACCAGAGAAACAATATTTGTAATTTCTCCAGACTCAAAATGGACAGACTGACACATTCCTAACCTCTGAAAACGAAATGCAGAGAATTCAATGTGATTCTGTGCCGAAACTAATAAGCTACCAGAATTATTCCAACATCTGTTTCAGATGTGTAACAACCCAACAGGAGGAGGGGAAATGTTTTGGTTATGCACAGATGTGTTTCTCTGAAGAGACGATGGCTGCTGTTGAAAAAGGGGGAACTTATAGCAGCAGTAGTCATTTTCATGTTCATTAGATCTCCCTAACCTTCCAAACCTAACCAGGTATTACTTCCTAACTGCTCTCCTAGGTGTTTTTAATTAGTGAGGAATCCTCGTTATGTGAGGCAGATGGCACAATCCTCCATCTTTTGTTAAAGTCACACTAATTAGGATTCTCTGCAAAGATGCGTCCAACCAGAATCCTTAATAAGGGAGCCTGTTAAGCCAAGTAATAAGAAACCTGATGTCTCCAAGTGTTCACCTTGAAACTAGAAAATAGAAAGCAGTCAGTATTTCTGCTCAGACCTCTTATTCATGCTGTACACGTCTGTGATGGCGTTAGAGTGCGCTGGATGTAAATCATTTTGTTTTTGAATACATTTAAAAAAGTCAGCCTTTTAGATGCTAATTATATCATTGCTTATTGATGCATACAAATGTTTTTGGTGACAATCTGGATTAAAAAAGTATGAATGATCACTGATTGAATCGATATGACTGTTAAGTTAAACCAAGGTTGAGTCAGTCAGTCTTTTGTGTGAATGGAAATAGCTTGCACATCAAACCTGCACATGTCAGTCCTCTCTCTGTCTTCCAGCTCTTTGAAAGCAGGACTTTGAGTTAGATTTGGAGGCACTCTCATCTGTGTCCAGAGACCCCCTTCTAAACAAGCACAGATGGCAAATTAAGGCAGATATGGCCTCGAATGAATCTAAGTGAATTTGGCTTCATGCACTGAACACGGTCTGACAGGAAAGAATGCTGGATCAGGTTTTGACATTCTACAATATTATCATTCACGCTCTGTTTGTAGGAAATAAATTAGCTGACTTATATACAATCACAAACACTAGGTAGACTTCATCACAATAAACATTATCTTTAGTTGCAGATTGTGGATGCAGCTGACAGCTGATAAAAAAGGATGTTACAGGACTTCATGAAATAGCTTTAAATCACAGGGATAATTCAAATCAGTGAGTTGAAAACTGAACACTGATCCCTATTTTAAACAGCAGAGGGCGCTACAGTCTTTATCTTCTCTAGTTGGAGGTCACTACATCATGTTACAGTGGCACTGAAGGGCAAAACACAACGACATTTCACAAAAAACAACATAGGCCTATACAACGAAGCAAATTCAACATATCCAAGACATCTTTTCTGGATCCAGCTTCACTTAAAATTAAAAAAAAAAAAAAAAAATGTATTTCAGAGATCAGAGTTCTAATGCCCCTCAGTAATAGTCAGGGAACACAACAACCTTTTATTTGTTTATATGATTCTCTTGAGGTTCAGTTTACCATTTTTTAAACTTGAAATCGAGGGGTATACTGACAAACAAAAGGCCCAGAGGCCCACACAAAAATACCAAAACCAATGTTTTCATGAATAAGGAAGCCTAACAAGGTTAACCAAGAGATGAGAAACAAATTGGATGATAGTAAATCGTTTTTAGTTGATTTAAGACACGGGTCGAAAGCGACCTGTTAACACAAGAGGTGGTAACAGAAAGCTAACACAAGAGGAAGGTTAACTTGCCAAAAGAGATCAGGCTAATCTATCACACAAAGCTGGTTATCAACATGATGAGTCAATCTGGAGTTACCCTGAGCGCTTTGAACGGGCGGATTACATATGACCAATCACAGACATGGAGAGTCTGCCGTTAGTACATCAATGTATTTTTCAAACTCAGATGTAACCCACATAAAGCATTTTGTTAAATATGAAAAAAAACCAAAACTTTCTTTTATAAGCAACTTGAACAGTGTGCGGGATTCTTGCAACTCAAATTTTGTGAGCTTCTTTTTACTTCTGGCCTACAAACCTGCCCTTTGAAGTTGATTTGCAAAGCCTTTTCTTCTTCTTAAAACTCAGATGTAACCCACATAAAGTATTCTATTAAATATGAAAAAGAATGGGGCGCTGCTTGCCTAGCGGTCTAAGCGCCCCACATACAGAGGCTACAGTCCTCGTCGCAGTGGTCGCTGGTTTGATTCCCGGCCGCGACCATTTCCTGCATGTCTTCCCCCACTCTTTGCTCCCCGCATTTCCTGTCTCTCTTCGGCTGAAATAAGGGCAAAAAGGCCCAAAAACTAAATAAAATATATATATATAAATATGAAAAAGAAAATAATAACAAAGTTAAAGTATAAATAGCTATGCCCTAGTAATTCTAAAAAAAGCTAAAACGTGTTTGTTTAATCACCTATTTTCTATTATTTTTAAAAAGTGTTTTGTTTTGATGTTTTCATCAAATAGAAGTTTTAGAAAATAGAGTGAATATCATAGTTCAGCCAATCAGAAAGCCCCTTACTGCAGGTAGTCCTACCCACATGTCCCTAATTCTATGGTAGCAGGTGAGTATGTTCATGCATGCATGTAGCTAGACGGGGAGAATCACATCAGAGTTTGAGTTGTTGAAGTTAAATTAAACTAAAGAGAAACGGGAGAAAACCAGTAGAAAAGCAGAAAACAGGGTCTGTTGATGATGATATAATCATCATCTAAGCGGTTGCTTGGTGATACTTTGGGGAAAAAAAATTTAAAGTCATAATTTCTGTCCTCCTTTCAACCCTTAGATGAACAAGTTATTAAAATTTTAATTGTGTTTTTGAACATGGTGAAGTTATAGCAGCATTTACACCAATTTTAAAAATGGCTTTTGCAAAAGTAATGATGTTATTCATGGGTGTATTGTTTACTAAAGAGACATTGAATACCTTGAATGCATTACATTTATGTGTTGCATGACTTCTATGCTTATGGGTGTGTTCTTTTGCACACACTGGTAAACATGACAAACAAACAAAGATATGAAGATTGCAGCTTTTCAGTCCTTTGTTTTAAAGTCATCTCCAGGCCTCTCCTGAGTTATGATCTATAACAGTACAAAAGAATGATAAACCTTACAAACACAAAAGTTTGGATTTCAGCTGTTCTGATACTTATTGGTTGCTTACCTTGGAAAAGGACAATATATATAAATCTCTAGCTGTCCCAGTGTGTGATCAATAACGGTTCAATAACTCCTCATCTCCCCTGTGTACTAATGGCCAGAGCTGCTTTACAGAAACAAACAACACTGTGTGTGTGTGTTAGCGAGAGAGAGACGAGAGAGAGAGAGAGAGGAGAGAGAGAGAGAGAGAGAGAGAGGAGGAGAGAGGAGAGAGACTGAGAGAGAGGAGAGAGAGAGAGAGAGAGAGAGAGAGGAGAGAGAGAGAGAGGAGAGAGATGAGAGAGAGAGAGAGAGAGAGAGAGAGAGAGAGAGAGAGAGAGAGAGAGAGAGAGAGAGAGAGAGAGAACGAGAGAACGAGAGAGAACGAGAGCGAGAGCAAGAGCAAGCGCGAGAGATCTATATCTTCAGCTCTGCCTTCAGTTATGAGCAAAATTCACCCAACAAAGAGTCCCTGCACAAAGCGGATTCATTCTCCATGTGGTCGGGTTTCACAGCATCTCTTTCACTCAGCATCAATCACCTTCCTAAAAGAACCACTGTGGACGTTGTTATTAGAGAGAATAATGCACCACTTAATTCAATTTGCTTTTTAAGATAGAATAATACGAGGGGTGAATAAAATTTAAAACCTGAATCTTTTTCATAAATCTTAATAATGAAGTTCACTTTCTTGTTGGCTCTAAATGTCACACCCTGAACTCAGAAACATGGCGCCTTTCTCTCAAACCAATTAATCTTTGGGATGAACTCTTCCCTTCTTACAAGAACAAGCTCTCTATTATCGTCCATCTTCTGTCTGACAGAGTTTCCCCGCCTTGTCTGTGATATCAGCGTCGTGTTGGAGGATGACTTCAAGTGACACCGCCTGGGTTTTATTCAGAAAGTCTTCCTCAGAGAAGTTAGCCCATGCAGGATGTGGGAAAACTGCTTCAGCTTCTATTTAAACCTTCATTCAGATAATAAAACATGATGCTGTTGTTTAGCTCAGACCAGTTAAACATAATCAAACATCACTTTTGATCACAGAAGGGTTCAAATTGTAACTAATTTCATTGATATGTAGCAATTCAGCTCTAACCTAGCTGTTTGTGCCCTAAACTCTTCAAAGTCAGTCATTTTGTACATTTAGAGACATGAACTCCTCTTGACATCTGAATTTGGGATGTGGTATCTGGCATCAAGACGTTAGCAGCAGATCCTTTAAGTCCTGGAAGTTGTGATGTTTGGGCCTCCATGGATCTGACTTGTTTGCCAAGTGCATCCAGCCGTTGCTCGATTGGAATGAGGGCTGAGGAATTTTTGAGGCAAGAGTCAGGCTTCAGCATGGGAGCTCTGACCAGTCTGCAGCTACACAGCCCCATACTCAACAACCGGTGAGGAACTGTGTGTTCTGACACCTTTCTGTCAGAACCAGCGTTCACCTTTTCAGAAATTTGAGGTCTAGTGGATCTTCTGCTGGGTCAGATCAGCCTTCACTCCCAACGTGAATCAGTAAATGTTGGCTGCCCATGACCCTGTCATCACTTCAATGCTTTTCCTGCCTTGGTCCTCTTTTGGTAGGTGCTGACCCCTGTACACTGGGAACACCTCACAAGAGCTGTAGTTCCGGAGATGCTCTGAATCAGTCGTCTAACCATCACAGTTTGGTCCTTGTCAAAGTCGCTCACATCCTAACACTTGCCCATTCTTCCTGCTTCAACACGTCAACATCAAGGACATGTTCAGCTGCTGCCGGCTATATCCTGACCCCTGACAGGTGACAGTGTGAAGAGCTGATTATGGCTGATTGGTGTATGTGAGAAATACTGTATATGTGTGTGATCCTTATATTGCAACACAGACTCCTTACTTAAGCTTTAATGTTCATTATTTTTCTTTTACATAATTTAATGTTGCCTAATGGCATCAAGACTAGTTCCAACCTACATAGATGTACAACAACTCAAACGAAACACATTCATCTGTGTGTCCATCAGAGGTAAACTGAAGAACTGAAGATTAAGAAAGACCCACAGAGAGGGAGACTAAATCATGGAGAAGAGTTTTTTGCTTTGAATCATTTCAGTTTAATAGCCTCCAAATATTAGGTGAGCTTCAGTTAGCTTAGCACACAAACAGCTGATACAAATGTCCTTCAGAGGGACAGTCTGGATGTTAAACTTTTAATACAGGACACTACTAGTACTTCAACCCCAGTCTGTTTATACACAAACATATGTACTTCTGTTGTAGAAAGTCAGGAAAGTACTCTGTCAACTTGAATAAACTTGATCCATCTTCATCACGCTGATGCAACGCGACCTGCCACTGAGAGAAACACAGGGAAAACAACCTCTTGGAGGCTGATCACAGTCAGATTTCACATCCTGGGTTATAATCCCACATCCAGTGCTGATGATATCAAGGTGTTGTTCTTTAGTTCTTCCTGCAGTTTATCAAAAATGTTTCAAAAGTTGTTAGAAAAGAGACACATTCACGTCAAGAGGACTATTCCATGGCATTATGTTTTTGAAAACAAAACAAGCACTTTTAGTTTGTATGAGCTGCAAGATAAATAAATGAGGAAAAATCTAAACTGATGTAAACATGAGGAGCAGAGGTCTGCAACATTTAAGCTAGGTATCTGTCTGAACTATCCCTTTAAGAGTTCTCTAAATACAGAATCTAAATCCCCTTGCTGTGTTTTTATTACCATCTTTCCACTGACTTACTCCTGGTGTTCTGTCATGTTAAAACCGTTCACCTGACAAACAGAGGGTTGGTAGATGAGTTGACCTGTAGGAGGTTTTTTAGTTGAACTTGTTGTTACTCTGTTCCCGCAGCCCTGCGGTCCCAGCCTTGAATTAAAATCTGTGGTGATAATGAGAGCATTAAGGAGACAACTGTGAGCAGGTCTCACCTTGAAGCACCGATCGCATTTCCTCATGAGCTGATTTATTTCCAGGTAATTAAGTCACAGGTTGGGATAAGATAGTGGTTTTACAGTTGTGTGGTGAAGAAGAGGAGGACACTGCAGCATGCACCTCGAGATGCACCCCCAGCTCTCTGAAGCTTTTTTTTTTTCCGGCTTGAGAACAAATTAAAAGCAGTAACAAGAGGCCAATGCAAAGAGAGGCCGCCTCACCCTGAGTTCAGCCACAATAAATAGCCCGAGCCCCCACCACATCCGTCATATTGATTTTTCCTTAATGATATGCACAAGAAAGTAATTTCCTTGTCTCTGCATTGTCAGCGGTGACTAATCAGATTTTCCCGAGACAACCAATTCCATAGCTCAAGGAAACGCTCGGCTACAGATTCTGGTCATCCGAGTGACGCAGACATCACCTAACAGCTTGTACAGGTGCAATCTCTCTCAGCACGCAGCCCCAGAATACTAAGTGTGTACTACCTGAGCTGTGTCCTTGGTTCTTTAAAGCTGCATGTGCACTGAAGGAAAAGCAGCATGAACACAGGTACACAATACTTTATTGCTTCTCCATTGACATAAAATCTGAATATTTAACTGAGAATCAATGATTTGAAGTTAACATGGGATGCAAAAATAAAATAAAATGGCACAATAATAAACACAACAAATGAAAAACAAAGTATGGACCAGTAAAGGAACAGTTAATACCTCAGATGGTGCTGTTGAGTAAATTTCTTAAGTATTTGAGAATATTTCAAAATTTCATCTTGATGCTATATCCCAGGACTTTGTGATAGCAGGATTTCCAGAAAGAATCCCAGGATTTAGCCACATCCCGACACAATGTTGAATTTTTGGATCAAATTTGAAAACCTGATCTTTTCTCCTCCAAACCCTCTGAATATGGAACAACTTGGGATACAGCTGACTTTAAGGGGCTAGCCTGTCTGTAATACAGCTCATAAGATTATCTTTTTATTCTTTGGGAAAGTAAATATTTCTGCTCTTATCCTCCAGATGTATTCATGGACAGATATTTTATTTTATGTGCCTAAATCTTCTCTGACAGGGAGGACTGACTCCATCGAGACGCTGAAAGCTGCAGTGTTCAGTTCATACTTGTGGGAGGAAAATCTGACCTAAGTTTATTACTGAGTATTTCTTTTAAACAATATTTCAATAGACAGAAGGCTGGTTTTGTTTTCTTTGACTGATAAACAGCATGAAAAGAAATGCTTCAGACAGTCTTTCTTTTATTTGTGGGTTATTTCTAAATACTTGCCTTCAATATTTAACCTTAGCCAAATGAAATTTGAATATCTAATCAATCATGCAGTGTTAAAGTTGAATGCTTATTGCCGTCTGCTCATTACTATTTCACAAGGCGGCTCCATTTATGAAATGTCACTCAAAATAGTGAACCCACAAGCCAATCGATGCGGGCCGTCTTTCCATCTGAATGTTTGATTCGCTGTAAATACAGAAACACAGAGTTATGGATCGGGGGCCGGCAGTAAGACGCCCACATGTGGTTTCTGTGCGCGGGGAGCAGGGGGATGTGCTGAAAAGGCATTGATCAGTGGTGCGGCTCAGTGTTCAGTTTCCTGGAGTCCCGGTCCCTGAAGCTGCGACTGGGGCCAACAGGGGCTGAGACGTTTGGAGTCAACTCGTGACCTTTGAGGTTTTTCTGAGACCGGGCTATTGATAGAAGAGCAGGTTCTGTTACATAAACACTGTGAGCTGTCATTTTTCAATAACTGATATCAATAACTGTGAAGAACACTGTGCACTGAGAGAGAGAGAGGGGGGGACAGATACAGCACAGGAACAGGAGAACATTTGAAACGTGTTCTTCTATGAACGGAAATATTTTGATAATTTATCATCACATTAATACTTGACTCAAGTGGATAGTCTGTTTTTTTGCTTATTGGGGTTGTATAAGGTACTTGAGTGTCACTCTGACTGTTGATATCAGATTGAGATCAGCATGGCTCCTGTTTGAGGAAGATGGCCAGAGTACTGACACAGAGGATGAGCTATGAACCTCTGTTGGCAAAGGTGGAGTTCAAATGTGTTTATTCCTACTTGAAGAAAATCCATCAACAAAATCCATTTCACACAAACTCTAAGCTTTATTTTGAAAATATTCACAGCCTCAAAACCGCCTTTAAACCATACAATGTCTTTATTCCAGGCAAAGCGAGGTTTATTAAAAGACATAAACCTCACAAACAATAGGAAATGGTAAAGAAAGCATTAGACATTGAAGGAAAATAAGACACAAAGAACACAATGGAACACAATAAAACAATAGCTTTGCTTATATGGACCCCTAATAATCCGAATGCTTCATGTAAACTCTTCAGTTTGAAGACAGTGGTCTTATCCGGCTCATTCAGAGAGATCAGAGGGTTGGTTTATTGAGTTTATTACTCAGATCAGTACTAAAATAAACACCTCATCTGGTAATTTCCTCCTGTTAGGGTAAAATAATTCTTACTGTGCAAGTTTGCCCCACGTCCCTTTGTGCTGTTGGCGTCAATGTTTGTGATTTAGACATTCTTTTGCAACAAGGCTCATTTACATAGAAAGGGGACGATTGTGCCCCAAATGAAAACACAAGAGCTCATTTAAATATCCATAAACAGCACCAACACACAGAGCCATTTTTTCCTGTGCTGTTCAGTTCAGTGTGCATTTTCCACTATGTGCTGCTTCATGAAAGATGATGGCTTTTTCTCTCATTTGCACAGGTTTATAGAGTGTTATCACATACCCTTTGTGAATCGGGCCCTTTGACTTTAAAACTCAACCTTTATATTTGGTGTGAATAACATCTATTGTTGAGTACCTTTTCTGTTTATCTTAAATGTGTTAATTTTTCCCTTTCATTACATGTTTTCTGCACCAATGGTCACAGTAGTTACTCATCATTAAACCTGAAGTACAAGAGGGATGATAAATGAACCAGAATGGGTGATGTGGATATGCTATTATGCAAACTGAATTATAATGAACATCTTCTGTATGCTGAAAAACAAAATGTTTCCCTCTATGCAAAAAGCAAAACAGTTTATCTGATGTTTTTCATGCTTGAATTCATACTGTGGATATTAAAACGACCAGACAAAGTGTGAGAACCGAAGCTTCCCTGTCATTATTCTTTCATAATCAAACTCGACACAGGCCTAGTATTAAAACATGATCTTTCAGGGGTGGAGGATTAGTGTCTTTATTAAACTCCAGTACATGTCAGTAGAAACTTCAAATGTTTTGAGAATTAGCTGCCTCAGAAATCCAATGAAAAAGCTTGTTTGAACCCAAATGTGCTCACTTGTAACAGTCATGCTGCATCAACAAAAAAAAGTACAATAATATTACTTTTTCAGACTTCAGTCTTTGTGTCCCAGACTGTCCAAGTATAATTTTACAATTCTTGTTCTTTTAAAGCAGAACATCCACCACTGCAGTGGAGCCACAGGAATGGTTCAATTATTTGTTCTGAAACTAATAACTGGCTTTCAGTTACAATGACCCCCATTTTACCCTTTTTTGGAAATTCTAACACAACTTTGAGATTTAAATTTAAAGACTTCAATTTAAACAAACTAAAAGATGTTATTCTCTAAGTCCATTTACATTGAATGGAGAGCCTTTTCTAATATATTTCATTAATTTTAATTTTTAGTTGACATTTTGTTTTTATAACCCTTAAATTGTATGATTTTTTTAAAATACAATTTAAAGAGAAAGGGTAACGCAAAAAATATAAATGTTTGCTTTTCATCTTTTCAATACAGTCACAAATCACACAGCTGTGGCAACAAATCTCTTTAACATGTACATTAACTGAAAGAAAGGAAAGGAGACTCACCCGCCATCCCGCCCAAAACCCACAGACTTGATTGTGTTCATTTTTAAAGAGCATATACTGCGATTACAATGGATTCCCGACCAAACAATAGCTGCACATCAAATTCTTGGATATCAAGACTATCAAAAAAGGCACAAACAGACAGGTCGCGCTAAGAACTCAGCAAAAACTTTTTTATACAACTAATCCCAGTAAGGTTTCCAGTGCCCTAAATTCAAAATACTTGAATCTGATTGGTCAAAACCCCCTAACAACAGTGTGCACTTCTCAAAAATACGACACATCAAAATGACACACGTCATATCAAATCAACCCACTGAAAGCAGCTCAGCACATTTCCCCTCTGCCTGTTGACACTGTGTTAAAAACGTTATCCGTCTCAGGCTGGTCTTGATAGTCAGGGAATAATGACAGTTATGGCCCTTTTCCACTACACAGTTCCAGCCCTGCTTGACTGGACTCCACTCGACTCGGTTTGGGTACCTTTTCCACCAGCCCGAGGACCGACTCACGATGGGCAGGGTCGTCATAACACAGCAGCGCAAAACCGTGTTCATGTCATTTTGAATGCGACACAAACACAACAATCACAAACAATGGAGGACATGGAGGCAATGGTGTACTTGCTGCTCGGTCTGTGGCTTTTTTGTTGCAGGCCGAGCGAGAGAGGAAAGCAAAAGAAGAGCAAAAGAGTACTGATGTCATTTTTCTTTAAATGGCGGTTTTGATTCCTGTGCTGGGCGTCGCGCTCATGACTCTTCGGTGAGGACATTCTCTGACCAATCAGTGGACGGCAGTCCGTTGACGTCACCTTTCTAGTATCGGCTCAGCTCGCTTGGAACCAGAACAGAGCAGGTACGAAAAGCTGGTATCTGACACGAGGTACCGCGCCGTGGAAACGCAACACAAACCGAGTAGAGTCAAGTCGAGAAGAGTAGGGCTAAGACGGGCCGTTGGAAAAGGGCCATTAGTGGGCACAGAGGTGAGAGCCGCCAGAAGAGCTACTGGTTACAACCATATTTGGGAAAATTGGATCAACATCCTTTCGTGTAATCCAGGCAGCAGAGATGGTGAGAGCATCTCTAAATTGCTGATCTCCACGAAGTAACTTAAACCGTAGGCTGTAGTGATGATAGTAACAATGTTCAAAGTTGTGGCATTTGACTTATTTGTGTTTATAGGTGTGTCAACTGCAAATCTACTCATTAGCTGTGAAGAAAAACTACACATTAAGCCATATAATACCAAGAGTCAATAATAAATCACCTTTAATGCAGAGTCAAATTAATGTTTATAAAAACATTCTTTAATGTCTGTTTTCCTAATAAGCTGTTTTATGGTGCTTACATGAGTTATAAGTAAACAGCAGTCTTATCTACAGCTTCACGAACCTGTCACCACTCTAAAATGAGCCCTCAATGTTAATTGAGAATAGTAAAAAAAAACATCAGATATTGCAACTTTTATCATGTTTAATTTCAAAGACATTAAATATCGCAAATTTAAAATTAATTTAATTAATGCATATTTTCTGTGATAGACCCTTAAACCAAAATAAACAAGAAATAAAGTAAATGCATGTTTTTTGGTACCTTTAGCCATGATGTTATTTTTTTGTAAAACTTACACTTCCATGTGTCATCTTCTCTGCAGCCTTTTCTTGATCTGTGCGCAGAGCAGAGGACGGGGGGAGGCAGCTCAGTGTGTTTACAGAACCGGCTGTGTCATACGCGTCTCTAAACTTACCACCCACTTCTGCACGCCAGCTCGCTCGCCCCCTCCTCTTTGTAGGCCCGGCTTTGGTGAATTTTCCTGAAATACACACATTCACCACCGCCGAGGGCATAAACAATTATCAATCAGCTCTAATCCACTGTTCCACATAAATAAGAGTCTCTCACACAGTTTGCTGAGCTGTGCTGTCACTGTTTTTATGACTAATAAAATTTGACTTGGCACACAGACCAACGTGAGGTATGATAACTTACTCCATGCTTACACAAACAGAGGTGGTTTGCTGCAGTTGCAGTAAGTGGTTGTGGTTCACACAAGTATTTGTGTGCATTTTGTGTTAAGTGTGTTACTCTTGTCACAGTAAGACGCCTGCTGAAGCAGCGTATAGACCATTAAAGAAATAAAACTCCTCTATAGCTTTACTGTAAGGGTTACAATTTCCTTGGTTCTGTGTCCTACCTGCTGCCTTTTCTAATGATAGGACAACTTTTAGGCTCTTGTTCTTTCTGATGTCCAGACAGGTGTAGACCTCAAATTGGTCAGACTTATTTCTGCAAGACGCTGATATATTTTTTATTTGGTGACTCTTCAAGGTTGTTTCATAGTTTTCAAACCAGGACCTACATGTTTTTCTAGTCCTGATGACTTAGGTATGTGTTTGAAAACTTAACAAAAATTATCCTTGCAGAGACAAACATTGTTGCCTGTAATACAGCCAAGCAGTTACCTCTTGTCTTAATAAATAGAGGCAATGCTTAAAAAGTGTGCATACAAAAATGCGGTTCCTGGTGTGTCCACTTGAGGCTGGCTCCAAAAGCCAAAGAAGTCCCAATAACACATCAAGGGAAAGCCTCTGTTCTTGAAATATAATGCTTATGCTGAAGTTCTAAAACTGCGGTTCGTCAAGTGTCCACTTGAGGCTGGTTGCAGAGGCATATATGCTTGCCAATATAGCTTTTTTTCCCTATTCGTATACACTGTGGATGAACGTTTTACACTCACCTGTTTTGAAGATATTAAGAATGAGAGTAATGCATATATTCCATAATAATGCTAGGTTGAATGACAGAGGAGCATGTAGTTGCTGTTTGTTGCCTCAGCCTTTTTGAAATTCAAGTGGACACACTCCGTCCCGGAACCTACGGTCTTCGGACCTGGGTCTCCTCTCCATCCCCCGGACTAACCTGCAGACTTTTGGAGACAGGCAGTGGCACCCCCTACTCTGTGGAACTCTCTCCCTTCCGACATCCGCAGCGCCCCAACCCTGGACAGTTTTAAGAAAGCAGTCAAAACGCACCTTTTCCTCAAGGCCTTTTCCCATTAGACAGTGTTATCCCCACCTACCCCCCAGACCCCCTACCTGATCCTGTAAAGTGACCTTGGGTTTCTTGAAAGGCGCTATATAAATACCAGTTATTATTATCATTATTATGTTTTTTTCAAAGATGGTGACCACCATCTTTGGGCTTCACAATGCCTCTTCAGAAATCAATGGGTGATGTCATTGAGACTATATGGCCATGTGCTGAATGATCACAGCAGCAGGACGAATATCTACTGGAGTAGCTCAACAATTCTACACTCCAATGAATGTAAAAATATAGCCCAGGTTTAAAACACAGAAATTCCCCTTTCCATCTGCATGCAGTTTTTGGGCTAATGAGAGAAAAGTAAGTGAATAAACCAATGAAAACTTTTTTAAGATAGCATACTGTGAGATACTGCTTGTTAAACCAGGACTCGTGATGTTCCTCCAGCTTTTTGGTTCACTTCAGAGTGAATCTGTTTTTACAGGCATTAAAAAAAGTTTGGCTGTAAGACTCACTGTAAGAGTTTGTTGAGGACACGTTCATACTTTATTGGGATACATACTCTTTAGAGATAAAGGCGTTATGCACAGCATGTGCCATTTTGAATACTCCCAAAAAGTGAACAGAAACACACAGTTGTAGACAGAGCGTGTAATTGCCTCCCTGTTCCCTCCTTCAGGCATTTTTCCAGTCAAACTCTGAAACAGCCAAAGGCAACTGTTTGTGTGCATAACTCTGAGACACTAGGAGTGAAAGTGATTAGACTGAAGGCCTGTGTGAACATTGTGCACTGCGGGGCATTTGTTTGGCATGCATATTGTTTGCTTTGTTTTCAGCGTATGGGCTCATCAATAATGCAGAGCGACTTAACCAACAATTACAAAGATGAAGACATCAAAATGCAAAACAGAGGGCCGTGCTCTGCTATCCAATAAGAGCAGGACTACAGACTGGACAGACTTTTAATTAGCAGCCTTTGTATCAGAGCCAGGAACAGCAGATTGGCTGCTTGCTCTCATGTCATCAAAAGAAACCAATAACTTGAAACATGACCATTTGAATTCTGGATAAATTTTGTAGTTAACAAGAGCTTGATGACAAATCGCTTTCCATTCAACATCACAAAAAGATGGATAAACCTCTGGCAGCTGGATAAACTGAGATCCTCATCGGTTTTTGGGTTGGCAGTCAGTCCATGGTGCATAGAGGATTTTGTTGGCCAAAAAGCAAAAAGAGTCGCCAAGTTAGAAACAAATAAGTTACTTTGATTTGTTGTAATTATTTCCCAGTCTAATATTCCTCAAGAGAAAGCATGGATGTTTTGTGACACAGTTGAACAAATTACATCTTCCAGCACTAACTATCTCTCTTCAGTTTACTTCACATTAGCATTACTTTTAAATATTTTAAGTTGTTGGTTTTTGCATTAGAGGCAAAGCACTGTTTGAGAAACAAGAAACAATTTTTAAAAAAACGGTTAATTTATTTTTTTCTATTAAGGGAAATCCATTTTTTAAAACAAGGTGATAATTATTCTCATACCGCTAAAGTAAGTCAAACTGAATGTGTAACTTACTCTCACCAGAAACAGATGGATGGGTGCTTTTCAGGGGGGATGTAATGAGCCAAGAAAGCTCTGATCTTGCAGACATCTGTAGGGGCAAAATTTCCTTCACTTTTGTTGCTTCCCAAAAGTACTGCAATGGAAGTTGTTCAGTGATAACTGCTGGTTACACGAGAACATGGTAAAAATTGTCCATCATTCCCATCTGCTATACAGTATATTGTCAGAACATAGCCAACAGATTCCAAGTTAAGTTAACAACAAAGGTGTGATAGTGTTGTTGGTGAATTAAAACATTTTGATAAGGTCAAAAAGTTGAACATGTAATCCTCCTGTCAACATCACAAACGAAACCTCAAACATCTGTTGACATTCTCTTTAGCCTCAACACCCAAGTTAAAAGGCTGCTCTCTCTTTGATTTCCTGTTTTACTTTGTAGATTTACCTTGTGTCTTGTTTCCTTCCTGTCTGTATTAGTTATGAGTTGTTGTGAGTTTAATGATCTTTGGCTGTTTTCGAAACCGCCTACTATACTAGCAGTACATACTGATTTGGCCAAAACTCAGTATGTAGTAAGTAGTATGTGAACAAGAGCGAAATCTATAGTGTGTGTGTGTGTGTGTGTGTGTGTATTTTATTTGTGTTTTCTGTTAATTCTAGTGTGTTTCCTGTTTTATTTTGTAGTACCTGATCCCTGCGTGTCTAGTTTATTTTACTTCCTGCCACTGTGTGTTTCCCTCCATGTTGATTATTCTCATTAGTTTCACCTGTGTCCACACCTGTTGCTCGTTACCGTGTATATTGTGTCTTGCCTTCCTTGTGTTGTTGTATCATTGAGTCTTTCTAACTCTGTCTCTTATGTTCCCTGTGTCTTCCTGCTTCCAGTGTTCCTTGTGATTCCTTCTCTTGCTCCCTGTGGTTTCTTTGTGTTTTTTGTTACACCTTTTTGGGGATTAAGCTTTCTTGGACTGTTCAGGTACGTTTTGGTTTGATTTTTGTCTACTATCTTACTCAATGTGACAGCTTCAGATAGTGCACGGTTATGGAGACCAAATGTTGGTTAATGTCGTGTAAATTTTAGCAAAACATCAGTCTCCTTTTATACTTTTTAAACTGCTCATTTTCCACATGACTTTCTGAGTCAGTAACACATCTGTTTTCTCTATCGGCTTCTTGCAGCTCTGTGGATAACAAGCCTCATTCCTAATGATACATTAAAACCAGTTCAGGGAGTTGAAAACCAATCCTAAGTGTATATACAGTACGTTTTGTTTGCTGAAATCTCCTGCAGCCATGCTTCTGTTCCGAGAGGATGCACTCCTCGGCAGTCAAGTTTATCCAGACAACGTTCTGGATGAGGTGAGCCCTCACCCACAGCGACCTGGCTCATTTAAAGTAGAATGTCGTGTCTAACCTTTTCAGGGGGCCGTGTTTTTATAGGGAATGTCCCTGTCAGAACCGCTTTTCATGGACCACCTACAGTATCCAAGCTTTTATTCTTTTGGTTGGTTTTCTCAGAGGAATACTGAGCTACAGCACCAAGAGGACAACAAGCACTAGAAAACCCAACAAATGTATTCTGTATCAACGTCATCTTTCCTTTTGCTAACTTTTTTAGTTTGATTTAAAATGTAAGGCCTTGGATTGATAAACTTTCAAACCCGTACAGCCTGATTTAAAGGACAATTTAATGTACGTCTTTCAAAAGAAAGTTTCTTTTCTACAGTTTCTGTAGATTTTTTTTGAAGCTTTTGTAAGTTAGGAGTATACAAAGAGAGCAGACCCAATCTGCAGTCTAACACAGAACCCACTAAAACCTCTCTCCTCTTAATAACATCCACACTGCAGTGGTTCTTCATCTTCTTGATTTACTAAAACTGAAACTATTCTATCACATTTTCATTAAATCTGGTGTGAACATTGTGTTTGAGCTTTATCTACTGGCTTAGAGTTGAATTTCTTTATTTTTTCCTCAGATTGAAACAGAGCAAAAGTTTTGTCATTTCTTAAAAGATGGCTTTTTGGACTTTTGTTGCATTTTGATGGGACAACTGAAGAGAGAGGTAATGTGGGGTGTAGAGAGTGAGGAATGACATGCAGGAAAGGGTCAAGGACAGAAGTTGAACCAGAGACCACTGTGACTAGGACTTTGCCCTCTGTACAAGGTGCATGCTCAAACCTCTAAGCCAAACCGGCATCTCAAACTCTTGTTTTGTTGGACTATTAACTGCAGGGATTAAAAAATAAAAATGTTAAATTGTGGTCAAATCTCCTTTACAGGCTGCCCAGGTATCGTCTATGTGTGGGAAACACTGGAGGTGCTTCCTCATCTGCAAAATCTTCATCTCTGTACACCTCTATTCAGCTACATTTGGAGGCGATGGAGTGACCTCCAACAAGAGACGTCAAAGGTACATACAACACTCTTCTGTTTAGAAGAATGACATCAAAGTTCATTTTTCATCTCATCGATTGTCCCTTATGTGATGGAAGATACCATTACATCCCCAATAGACTCTGTAAACCATAACCCCACCCACCCCAAATCGTGGTCTTCCATGTTAAAGCCTCTGTCTTGATATTTTGATGTCCTCTTTTATTTGAAGCCAGAAGTCACCATATACAGTTATGCTCATAAGTTAACATACCCTTGCAGAATTTGAGTTGTTTTTTTGTTTGTTTTTTGGCCATTTTTCAGAGAATATGAATGATAAGAGAAACTTTTTTTTTCACTCATGCTTAGTGGTTGAGTGAAGCAAAATGTTTATCAAGTTAGTGTGTTTACTCTTTTTATATCTTAAAGACAACAGAAACTACCCAATAAACTATACATTCTGCCAGGGTATGTAAACTTATGAGCACAACTGTATATACATGGCAGAAATTGCTTGGCTTGTAATGTCCATCCCCTTATTTACAGATACTTTGATTTATTGATTATGATAACTGGGACGCTAATTTGGGTTTGCTTAAAACAGTCTTTTGTCATTGAAAAAGAAAATAACAGTTGAAAGTGTCTTTTGGTAAAGATTTACACTGATATGACATTTCCAGGTCACTGCAGAGGTTGTCAGTCTCAGATTATCCCCTGCTTCCTGGTCTCTGTGACTCTAAATATGAGCATACTGTAGTAAATGAACATCATGCTGTATTGAAGGAGACTTGAAAATAGAGTGAGACCATAAACTCATTAAGAAAATGTTTTTAGAGGGAGTAAATCAACTAAGAAGTAGGGACATTTTTTCATTGACTTCAGTAAAATTAGTCGGATTTATAACCAGTTAAGTCGCCCCCTGCTGGACATAAGAGATAATTTAGTTTCAGGGCTTTTTTGCTTCCCTTGAAAATCCAGGGGCTACGTCCCATTCTTATGAATTTCAAGGCTCCAGAGGAGACTATTAATTTAAGAAACTGGAGCATTCACTTTTTCCTGTAATTGAAGTTAAAAGAGAATCCGTCACAGCTTTCAGTAATTGTGGAATAAGTTATCTGCTAATGAGGGCAGACTCTGACATGGTTCGATGTGGACTACCTGACACGCTGCTTGTGTGTGATCATGGGCTCTAATACCTCCTTTAATCAACAGCCAGGTCGAAGGTATTCTGGGGGCATTTGTCTCACCTCTGCAGCGACACTCGCTGGCAGATGCTTTGCATATCTGGCCTGCTGGATCAATATGTTATTAGAGAACAACCTCTCAGAGGCATGTCAATTAATTCTGGGCCGTCAGCATCCCCTCCTCCCTTGCATCGTCTATTGGGGTTGAGGGGGGCCCTGGGTGTCTTTTTAACTCTGTGCTTGTGGAGGGTTTCTGACCTCAGCAGCTTCAAGGTTTCAACCACAAAGCAGGAGCAGTCAATGTCAAAAATAGTCAAAGTATACAAAGTAGAAAAACTGGCGTGTGACTCTCCTTGTGATTGGGGATTTGTCTGATTTAATGGCCTCTCTTCCTGCATGGCAGCTATAGCCTCAATGCTGCAACCTTATTTCCATCAGCGAAGTACTTTGTGCTTAAAAACTCCAGTACTGTACTCCTGCAGTTGTTTCAGATGTTCTGTGTCCCTTGGGTGTAGCTGCAAAATATTCATCATTCAGCACCAATGCAGTCATGTGAGGTATGCTGTGACTGATACAGACAGCTTCAGCTTCTAGTTCCTGCTTGTTGGGATTAAAACTGGGATTAAAAGAGGCTAAGAATAGAGAAAATGGCATCCAACAATATGATAAAGGATGTGATGGAAGTATTTTGTGAAGTTAAGAAACTGTGTGGATGTAAACATTCAAAACACTTATGTCACACAATTTCACATACTCAGCATTTGAGGGGATGCCGTAGAGAAGTGATTCAGTTTTCTTCAAACTAAAATGGTTGGTTTTGTCAATGGGGTTTGGTGTCTTTGAGGCGCATGATGTAACAGCTGTTGATAGTTCTCCAAAAATAATCTCCCACTCTAAAGGAAAGGTTTATCTCTGACATGATGTTTTCTGTAATGTTGTGCAAGCTGTTTGTAAAACTTAGTGAGCTAAGCTACCAGTTACTGGACATTAAAAATCAACGTCAAGACACTACCAAACAGAGAACTGCAGCAAGCTAGGCTACACCGTAGACTGTATAAAATAGTGACGTAGTATCTGTGACGTCACCCATCTGTTTCTGAAGCGCTGTTTTGAGGCCATCGTCGACGGCAGCCATACTGCTGCTGTCAAGCGATTGTGACGTTAAGAGGCGGAGTTTGAGCCTCCTAGCCAACAACTACTGAAGCGACTAAATGGAGTTGTGCTTGTGACGCGTCTTGCCATAAATCAAAATCAAAGTTCAAAGTAAGTTTTCTATTTATAAACAAAACACTCAAAATAAATCAATACCAAAAAAGATCGAAATAAACCATGACAATGACAATGACGGTGGCGCTTCACAAGCACAACCCCATTTAGTCTCTGCGGCAACTTTCAGTCTGAGCCACTTCATTTAGTCAACAAAAAATACTCAACCCCACTCACCCTCTTTGTATACCTGCCGCCACCCAACTCAACAGGTACTTAAAAGGCTGACCACACCCATGAACCCAAAACCAGAAATCAAGTAAGCAATAAAAAAGGAAATAATCATGATTCACGAATAAGACCGAAAATCAAGATTATGGCCCCCCTACAGCTACAGTGTTCCCACCTCTCAATCAAGTCAGCTGTGCCTCTCCATTGGAGGACTCATAATCTCAATATCTTCAAAATTGCCGTGTTAGAAAAAAATTCACCCCCCGTTCATTGTGTGCCAATCGAGAAATGAGCTACCCTGACTACTTTCTCTTTTGTACCAGTCTGTAAACATGTTTATTTCTGCTGTAAAGATCGTCTTTTTTTGAATTGGTGCATATGTGGTTTCCGGTACATCCGCTTGCTAAACCAAAGGATGGCATAAGTTGCTAACTACTTCAAAGATGTAGTCAGTTTGAGTCAGACTTTATTTGACCTTTGCATGTGTATCTGGAGCATTTTATACGAACATTATAAGATATAGCTGTATAAAAAAAATCAACCTCGGTGGTTTATGATACTGCACTTTAAACAACTGGCCCAATTTAACACATGCTGGCTTAATTTGTCCCAGAGCAACCTTTATTTTACCTTAACAACACAGGTTCATCTTGAGTTAGATAATTACAAAGTATGATTTTAGAAATCCAAAACAACTATAGCTTTTTGATTTGCATAGGTTTGCTTTAACATACTGCTTAGATAGCTGATTAGATTAATTGTATGCAAAAGTAATTTTTTCCTTGTGTTTCAGTCTTGTTTATTATATGTTTTGTTATTGGGTTATGATAACGGTGATCTTCTTGCAGCTATTTCAGCGTGTTTCCCTGCTGCTGGCTGATGAAACAAAACCAAGATTGTTTGTACCCTTTGGTCATGTAGTCCTAGATAACGTTTCCAGAGAGCTCAGAATTGAAAGAGGTCCAGGTTTTGTGTCTGCCTGTAGAAATATCTGTTCATTCTGACTCCACTATAGGAGCTGGCTATAATGTACATGTGAACCTGCGTGTATAGCTTCTGCTCTGCCACAGATGGACAGCAGTGAGATGACCTCGATGACTCATGGCACTTTTTATAGAAGCTCTTTTCACCTAGAAGTCTTCACACTCCCTGAATCAATGCCTTCTAGCGAGCCTCTGCAGCATCAATATGTCGACGTTCTCTTTGTGTTACAGTTACCTCACTTCTCAGAATTTAACTTCACACAGCAGGGGCACTGAGAGTCCGGCTTCTTCAAGTAAAACCTTCCAAGATAGCCGGTCCAGCTGCTTTTTTCTGAAATTGACCCAAGAATGCATCTCCCTCTCTGCACAGATTTCTCAGCAGACGTTTGAAGTAAAGTCGTTGTGCGTCCCCGGATGACAAAGACGGAGAGAGTATTGTTTGAAAATGTGACTGATGGTTTATCTGCCTGAGAGGGAGAAAGAGATAGTGTTGATAGATGAACCGATACACTCCACTCTCTTTGTTCTGTAGGTGTGTTGTTGATTCACTTTTCTCCTGCTGTGGTGATATTTCACTCTTTCTCCGGCTGTGGATGTCTTCATTAAGTTACATCTCTGTATTTTTTTATTTTTCCTCCTCTGAGCTGAAGGCTTTTCTCTTCCTTGTTTCAGTGCTTCAGCTGAACATTTCGTATGACTTTTAATAGAGCGTTATGTGAACTTTAAAAACATGAGTTGTGTCTGAGGTGCTGTGTTAAATCAGAGCAGAGAGGAGGGAGCTCAGGGATCAAACGGCTGCTGTATGTGCAGTGATATAAAAAAAAATATCAGAACCGCTTCATTAAAATGATACGTAAGGAAAATGTCTAAATGCAGAACGGCTGCAAATATCACAAAACCTTTAACGCTTTCTGCACAAAGGAACTGTTTGAGTTGATCTAAATTAACTGAAGTAACAAAGCACTCATTCCTTTGCAGCATAAAGCTCAAGCTAACTTGTCTTCTGTGTCACCATGTTGTACATTTTGTTAATGTCTAATTATTATATAATCTACCTGGTGGTGTAAGACACCATGAATAATTGGGCTGCGGGGAACAGCAGTGATCTGACTTCAGAGAATGATTATTTGCATGATCATCATGTTTAATCTAAAATAGAAACATAATATCTAGAACCTTACTTGCATGACTCACATAGCCTTTAGGTGGTACAGGTTTTGGGGCTTTTGAAGATTTTTCCCAACAATGACATCACCCTTAGCAAAAATGCAAATGTAGAAACCCTGCAAATAACAAGGACAATCTCAAAAGATAAAAAACAAGTCATTTTTCTTTTTAGCAACTGATGATTAACTTTTAGGTGTTTTTTTCAAGTTACTTCTACATTTTGTGTTTGATTAACAGTCAACGTCATTGGTTTTGGAAATATTTTTAAATTAACTTATTTAGTTGTGTATATACATTGTGTATATATGTTGTAAGATATGCTTATTTTATTTTAATTGCTAATAACTTTTTAATAATTGCTATTTTATATGCTCTTGTTTGCTTTATACTGTTTTGTACTGTCTACTTTGTTGCTGTAACACTAAAATTTCCCCATTGTGGAACGAATAAAGGATATCTTATCTTTATAATATTAGAAGAGTCTGATACACATGTCGGTGTTTTGCATTTTGATTCTTTTACTTAGTCCCAATACTTGTGAGAATGATGCTTTATTGAGAAATAAAAGCTTGAAGCTGGGAGTATGGACTTTAGGGATAGAAGCATTATATTTCTCAAAATGGCATCAAAATTAGAAAGAATATAATGATTCAGCAGATACAGTTATCAGACTTTAAACATTTTGCACATTTTCTTCATATTTTTAATTGCTCTACTTTTTTAAAGCAGACTTCTGCTGACTTCAAGAGTCATTTTTCCATATTTTATTAGTCAGAAACCCGTGGATTAAACATTTTGTGTTTTATATAGTACAATTTGATGAAAAAATATGGGATTTTTTTTGTATCCTTAGGTATGGAAATATAAGGTGGTGTAGATTGTGGGATACAAACAGACTGTATAAAATATGGATGTAGGATCCGTGACATCACCTATCTGTTTCTGAAGAGCTGTTTTGAGGCACATTGCTGCTGTCGAGCGATTGTGACATACAGCTACAGTGTTCCCGCAGACAGCTGTGCCTCTCATTACGAAGACTCCTAATCTCAATATCTTCAGAATTCTTCAGAAAAAAATTCACCGTGTGTTCCGATCAAGAAATGAGCTATCCAGACTACACTTGTCTTTTGTACCAGGCTGTAAACATGTTTATTTCTGCTGTAAAGATCTTTTTCTTATTCATGTGTATGTGACTTCTGGTACTTCCGGAGGCAACCTCAAGCGGATCCTTGATGAACTGCAGTTTTTAGCACTTCTGCATTGGACTCATATTTTTAGACCGGAGGTTGCCTCTTGGATATAAAGCATTTGAGGAAACTTAGAGTCATGACATCACACCAAGGAATTTTGTAATGCTACTGTTGAGGCTTTTTCTTTGCTTGACTCTTCAGTTGAAACTTATTTTGGTTGAAATACATTTTAGTTACCACTCCTCTCTTACTTACTTCTGTCTTTTTTCAGGTTTTACTTCTTCCCCGCATTCCCCTTTATGTCCCTTCATCAGCTCTTCTTTACACCTTTGTGACCAGGCTGCCAACCTCTGGGGATGCAACTTCCTGTTGATATGCAGAGCGACACTGCTTCCAATCAGCTCCTCTGAAAGGTTGTTACTAATGATCCCCAAGGAGGAAATCCAACCTTGAATACATACCAGGCCTTTGCAGGCATTTGTGCAGGTGTGCAGGGCATGAGGGAGCATCACATCTTACACTCCTCCTTGCCTTTGCCAAAGTTCAGCTGAAATATAACATAGCCAATGTGTGTTATGGAAACACAACCTATTTATTTGCTTTTATTGTGTCACTGTGACTTTCTGAGTGATTAAACACAACTTTTTTCAGTGATAGTTACAGATGCTTGTAATCAGAAGGATCCTTCAGGATACTCACATACTGAAGACAGAGCTATAATACTGATATCAGGGACAATGAGGAGGAAGACGGGCAGGCACATCTTGATTATCCTGCAGGGAGACAGAAGTGTATGAGCAGGGAGAGACTTTCCATATGTTTCTCTTAACAACCAATGAAGCTGCGATTCAGGGAGTCGGCAGAAAGAGCTGACAGCGCGGGTCCACACCGCGGGCTTCCTCAGGAACAGCCGAGCAGGCAATATTCTAACTATAATTAAAGGGTATAAACCATGTCATGAAGCCATTAGACCAAATAGCTGGCAACCAATCTGCTATAACGTTAATGGTACACACCGACCACGGCTTTATAATTCAGCTGTTAGAAAGAAAATCTGTTTTTAGATACCTATAGTTTGGTTCCTAACTTTTACTGAGTTAACCAAGAGTATATTTCATGTGACTATAGACACATTATCCTCCTTGTTTAAAGATATTGAAGCAGAAGGTCAAAATCAAGGTAAAGTTCTATCAGTACGGACTTTACTGAATGTTTAGACCTGTTTGTCTTGGACACTGTTGTGTTGACATTAGTTTCAAGGCAGTTGTGACTGGTCTGCCAAGTTTTGGGCTCTCCAAATAAATTGAGAGTAATATTGAAAATATCCTTTGTGTTGTTTTTGTAATGAAGAGAATAAATCATAAACTTTAGGACTTTTTTTTTCGCAAATCAATTTGACATGACGTGTGTTATCAGGTTGTCCCTTGCATCCCCCTTTCTATTCAGAATTAATAGCCACTGTCAAGAGTTTTTGACCAATCAGAATCCAGTATTAAATGCAGCAAGGTGATTTCAAAGATTAAGTATTTAACACTTTGAAAAACATAATTTCGAAAGCAAAGACAAGAAGTGTTCTTCTTCACTGTGTGTGAAGCTGTCATTTGACTTTAAACACACAAACATGGCCACTGTATCACCATTTATCAAAACAGCTTTGTATCAGGAGGAGATTCTTAATGCAGCTCCTGAGACCGTTTGTATCACTGACACTGCTGAAGAGGAAAGTTCACTAAGACTTTGTACTCAGATTTCCAGCTGGGAGGAGCAGAGGGCGAGAACAACATCAAAAGAAACAAAAACTTCTGAGATGCACCACCAGCAGAGTCAGGGAGAAATCGTTATATATTTAGGGCACGGTTTTCCTTTACTTCCATCAGGTTCATCATATAACACAACTTTATTTGTACACTCAAATGTTTGAGAATTGCGGTGTGCCTCAAGGCTCTGTTTTTGGATTTTAATAGTTTTTCTGCTGTCTGTATGTAGGAAAATTGGCCCGACATGTTTTCCTCGTATAATTTTTATCTACTTACCATGCTTCCCTTCATTTCACTTTGCCACACACCTGCACCTCCCCCTTCACTGGACACAGCAGCTCGCCCGACCCTTTTCCTCTCTGGTCTATATGTGCCCACTCTGTTGATGCCCACTCTGTTGACTGCTTTCATTAACAGTACGTTTTAAAAAGTCACCCCAATGCCACATTTTGGGGTTTGGAAATGTGTCATTCATGATTGTAGGTGAGGCCTTGTGTGAGGGAAGCTTGTTGTCAATGAGGAATTATTGAAACATTCTAAAATAAAGAGTGCAGGATGGCATTGCTTCATAAAATATAGTTAGTCTGTTGAAATTACTTTGACATTACTATTATTACTTTTATTGTAGATTAAGTCAGCGACGGCTTGTCCTTGGTTCAACCCCTGCACATATGCACACTCCGTGTCCATGTGTGGTGACAGTATGAGCTATTACACAGCGGGTGTTTTTTCATCTTGGCTAGCTGGTTCTGCTGGCTTGCCCCCTGATGGGAGTTTAGTTATAAACTATGGAGTTTACATTAGAAATGAATCAACTGAACAATACACTAATAAAACGTCTCCCTATTCAGCCTATCTTATAGATGTGGACAGATTAGCACTCCATCAGAATCAGAGCACACAGAGCACATCTGTGCAGCGTGAGCCCCGTTTCCACCAAGTGGTTCAGTTCGGTTCATCTCGGTACGGCACACATTTTGTGGCGTTTCCACTGACTAAAATCAGGACAGGTCCCTAAATTACCGAGCCGCACCGTCCCACTTTTTGGTACCCTTCTGTTGAGGTGCCAGACATACCGATCCGACCCCAGAAGTTGGAGCTAGAAACACTGCAGTCCGTTGATTGGTCGAAAGAATCGTCACTTCCCATGCGACAGCTGTATTTCTCCTCGCGGCACACAGCCTTCTCTGAAACAAAACTTGATTGTGTTTTGTAACAAAGAGCCACATGCAAATCACAAAGAAGAAGAATTGCTGGATTTCTTCCATCATTGCTCTTTTAGTGTTCTGTTTTTCTTCTTCATTGCATTTATTAGCGGGGTACACTGTCGCACTGCCATGACGTCACGCTATTATGTAGCTGAAGTGGCTATCGGCATCTGGCTTACACGCCACCCACGAAGTAGGGCACGGTTGGCTGTGGAAATGCAAACAGGATCAGGCATTACAGATCCGACCCGTAACAAACTGTACTGATCCATACCAGACCACTTGGTGTAAACGAGCCTTTAGAGTGGGGATGCTGACAGCTCATCTCCACAATCAGATGCAAAACAAGAGAAAGCTGCACAGAGTTGTAAAACTTTATGGGAATGTTTACACCTGAATATCAAGACAAAACGTTTTTTTAAACTGAACGTTTAGTCAGAGCATATAGCAGGGGGAAATTATATGCATTTATTGATGCTATTAGCAGCTGTCCACTCACAGTGAATCCAGCCCTATGTGTGGGCAACACTTCTGCTTTTAATGATAAATTATGTTGTTCCAACTGAGACCCTAAAGTTTCAGACCCCACCTGAAACTATTCTGTTCTCTGAGTGGTTTCAACACAGAGCCAGAGTGGCTGAAAAAATATTCAAAGACAAATACAGGAAGAAACTTTTAACACAGATGTGGACTCTTAACTTCAAAGATGTAGTTAGAAAGACTGTTCAGTCATTCAGACATTGAAACCCCATGTCAATTTATTCAAGCTTTGTTTTGCACTTGTTGAATGATATGGGATAAGAAGATACGGACAGACGGGCTCTGTTTTTTCTTCCATCATTGTTAATATGTTATAGTATTCCACTAAAACAAAAGTCAGTGGCATAACTTGTGTAACAGCAAAGCATTTTTCAAAATAAAAGCCACAGTATGCATCTTTGCTGCCAGCAGAGCTGAAGTTGCTCTATATTCTGCCATTTTGATGAATTGATTTTACACACTGGGGCGTTGTCTCTGTTCATAATGGGCTACTTGGAAGGATTGCATGTTTATTCAGCAAATGATCAGATAAGAAATTACTCTTAATGGAAACTATGGATCCCTCCCAAGCTCCTCTTCGTATACTCACAGCGTAAAGATTTGCTCCTATAGACGGCCACAGCAGCACAATTTACTGTCCGCTGGAGAGCAGCCACACTGAGGCTGAGAGGGAAGAAAGATCCATGTGTGGGTGAACATGTTCTAGAAATATTACACTTTATCGCTGCAGTATACATTTTTTATTTTAATTTAATGTTAAAAGTAAAAGTGCTGAAGCTTTGCCCTCTATCATTCTTTTCTGTTTTTCTGCTGATTCACTTCAAATAAGATAAATAGAGAAAACTCACATCACGCTTAAATCTGTAGATACTTTGTCACATAGTGTTTGTAAAACGTTTTGATCTTCTGTACCAATTTTTACAACCCCAGAATAAAAACAGTCCACTAAAGCCTACTTTGGAAACTTAACTTAATGTGAAGTCATTTTAGGAGTATTAACAAATGCTTACATCCATGAAATATGCATGAAGTTTTATAGAAAAAGGTTATGGAAGCCAAAATTCTTCAATAATTAAAGAGGGCACTTTAGTTACTGCAATAAATACCCAAACCTTACATGTTTGCTTAAACGTTCAGCTAAATAAACACATCAAGCATAATGATCTAAAATTATTCAAATGAAGAAAAATGAACAAAATATTTATTTATCCTCCAGAAGTTATTTGACCTCTAAATGTTTGAAGGGTTTTCTGTTTGTGAGCAGAGTGTGTAGGTGTTTTTATAAATTCATCTGCAGCAGAAACATGGTGCGAATGGAGGTTGTTTTTTAAAGTTTATTTTTGATTAACAACATTGTCTGCAGCTTCCCCTCAAGACTATTGAGGTTGGTATATTTCAAGTACAATTAGTTCACTGGATTGGGTTGTAATCCCTCATGGCGCTGGTCTGATGCTGGCTATCAAAACAAGTCTAGTGAAGCCTTCATGCAACACGTTCAGGCTCTTTTACTTTCTGAACCAGCTTTACAATCCGTCCAGAGCTGTCTATTCTGATGTTTGGCAAGTCTTTTCCACACTTTTGATGAATGTTAAACAATTTTTTTATTTGGAAGAAGAAAATATAATCTCAGAGTTTTTAAGTTCATAAAAAGTGGAGGTAAACACCAACACTATTGTGCTGCAGCTTTGACAGGGGAAGTCTTGTCATTTTTTATCAAGAGCTCATTGTGGAGCTTCGGTTTATTTCCTCCTGCAGCCCAAAGAAAAGCTGACCATGTGGACCGCAGAGTTCAGCAGAGAACCAGACAGAAGTGCATCATATCCATCCACTTTTTAAGAAACCCAGTTATTACTTTCAGGGTCATCCTCTCCCAGCATGCACTGGGTGGAAGGAGGGGGAAACACCCTGAGCAGGTCAGCAGTTCATCCCAGCTTTAACACAAACATTCACATTCACACCCACAACCACAACCACACTGAGGAGTGTTTCACAGTTTCCAGGTCAGCTGAGAAAACTGGCAGAAGATGCAGACACAACATGCATGGATAAAAATGTACTCATCTTAAACAACAACAGAGCTGTATCTTCCAGGTGGAGACTTCTCTACTCTGGCTGTCCTCTGGGTTATGTAGATGACTGTTTCTGAGGGTAGATTTTAACATCTGTTCTATCTATTAGAGGGAACAGTGTAAGAAGCAGCAGACAGCTGTGTGATGCTGCTGTAAAGTGGTGTCATTATTTTTGTACTAACAACAAAAAAACATGTATACTGACCATGCAGAAAACTTCAGGAAAATGAATCTCCTCTTTGATTAATCTGTGGGCCACTTCACCATGTTTTTATTTTTTATGACAAACACACATGTACATGGAGAGGAGCTTCATGGTGCCTAATCTTTTGGCATTATGCATGTCAACTCGCCCTCTAAATTCATTATGTCTACATTCTGCAGCTGTTTGGAGCAGAGAAATAGAATTAATAACTAAGTCTTGCAGAGGCGTCTGCAGAGAGTGCTCTTACAGCTGTAGAGGAGGAGGACATGTCTCCTCAAGAAGACTGTCATTAGTAAGGGTCTGTGTCTGATGATGCAAAATTAGTGCGTAATGCATGTTGCTGTGGAAAGAGATAGAGAGAGCAGCAATCCTAACCCATAGTGTTGAATTTTTCTTTGATGCATGTTTTTGGTCATTGAATACAGCAGAAGAAAGACAGGAAATGTGGGGATTAGAGTGTAGGAGAAGACATGAAGCATAGGGTCGTGAAGTTGAACTAGCAACTGCTGTGACAAGGACTATACTCTCCAATCATATGAGGTTTGTCTCAGAGCCGGCCCTAACCTTGGTGCCCTAGGCAAGTTTTAACTAGTGCCCCTTTTATTGTAACCATCTCCACCAACAATCACATGTACACTTAAAGAAAACTGACACACAGCTTTATGTTTTACACGTTTTCTTTATTTTAAAATGACCTCTAAAAGAACATTAATAAAATGGTAACAACCCTGATATTTAGTAGGAAAAAATAATACAATTTCAAAATACATAATGTACTAGCAGGAATATTATTTATTTAGTCCTTATATAACACAATCATTTTCACAGTGCAGACACTTTCAACAACGCAACAGTAATGTGTTAAATGATGACTGAAAAGCCAGAAGCAAAATGCTTATTTAAGCCTAGCCTGCATTTACTATCTAATTAAGCCAACAGCTTCCAAAGTGTAAAGAAAACAACAACAACTAAACAAAAGCAAGTAAATCGTGAACACTTATATACCTCAAAAACTGCTTTGGAAACCATTTTTTAAAAACCAAAAGGTAATCACAAGCTTTTAAATGTATACTGGCATCAGTCATCAATTTTACCCCAAATTTTATTCGATAAAATAATATTAATTTTCCTATTATCTTCAAACTTTCTTCCTCACTAATTTAGGGTGCAAGTTACGCATTTGTCTATACTGCCTATGCCACGTGTCGGCCCTGGTTTGTCTGTTTCCATTTTTAAACCCACTCAAAACTTTTTTATCAGCCTTTACGCTTGATGACATTTATATGCGTGTTAAAACATTTCATGCTTACTCATTCAAAAGATGATGGGATTGTGTCATTGAATAGGAGGTCAAGGTATTAGTTGATCAGAGAAAGAAGCTCAGCGGAAATATGTGGCTGCTCAGCTCACAGTATCCAAAGCCCTGCTGAAGAAGGTTTTACATCAGGGGTGTCCAAAGTACGGCCCGGGGGCCAATTGCTGCCCAATGTCCATTTGATTATGGCCCCAAGCTTCCATCTTAAAATGTGTTATTATAGCAAAGAAATGAATCACCTTCTGAATCACCTGTACATTTGCAGTTTCTTTCAAGCGCACAAACAAAACTAAAGTTAATCCAGAAACGTCTCAAAAAGCTTCATATGGACTACTTTTATAAATGCAAAGCTCTGGATATTCTGCAGGAATATAATTAGGAGGAAACACAAGAATTGACAGTTTTTTTTAAATTAATGTTTTTATCATGATGTGAAAATGTTCTTGATGAACACTAAAAGTTCAGAAGACACAAGACAAGATCAAAATTCGGAAATTGTGCAGCAAAGGCAAAATTTGGTGCAGAAAAAATAGTTCAGAATGTAGGACAAGAATTATTTAGTTCTTAAAATGTTGTCTGCTGGTCAGAAAAGTCTTAAAAACAACATGAAATAGAAGTGATGAAATCCAGATCGTGATCCTGCCATAGAAAAATAACAAGACAATATTTTTTCCCACATTGCCAGACCCGAATGAAAAACATTCTACAGAAGAAGATCAAGTTTGCTAATGTTTAAGTGGCTTGTGGAGAACTAAGGACTTCCTAGTTACTGATTTATTGAGAAAAAAATGTAAAATATTTGTTATTAAATAGAGATTTCATATGTAACTTTTATGATTCCTAAGTCACCTAAGTCTCAGTAGGAGCCACTGGCCCTGAAGTATTCTGACAACATCAAATGTGGCCCTCTTTGAAAAAAGTTTGGACACCCCTGTTTTACATCTTTGAAAAATGCTCCTCTTCGTGAATGATGAACACCTCAACCTGAAAACAAGCAAGGGGCCTACAATTAAGATAGTGGCAGCTCAGCTCGCAGCCCATCCCAGAAAGTCTTGGAGAGCACTGTTGTTTATTCTTACTTGTTTCATTCAATGAAAAAACTAAAAAAACAAAGGTGCAGAGATTCAGCTGACAAAATGCAGGTTGACTCTAGGTCTTCTCTGTTAATGTTTGAACAGATGAATTTCATTAGGCAGACTTAAAATTCGAAGCACAGCTGCTCTATAAAGGCATTTTATATCTCAGTATTTGGTAAAAA